>NC_047081.1:5482694-5802747 GCF_902459465.1 Asterias rubens | reverse complement strand
AGCACGGACGAAAAAGGGGTCCTTTTTCTCTCTGGCTAAAAAAAAAATGACGAGCTCGTGGCTGCCCGAATTCCGGACAATTGAATGCATTGTTATCATTCGTCTTGTTTTTGTCGGGAATACTCTTTTTCCAGACCTGTTTTGAGGGGGTTTGGGTTAAGTTCAAAGTAATCTGAATTTAATTAAGTGTACCGTCTTTGGGAAATGTTTGCAGGTGTCCATAGGAATAGGATTTATTAATATTAATTAATTTAAAGTTTAAACTTTAACTTTAATTTTAAACAAACCCCAACCCTGCCCAAAAATGAATATAAACATGATAAATATTAAATCAAAATCATAAATTTTCAAAAGGATAACTTTCTATATGACGCAACCACTTTTTCACTAATTTTTTACGGAAAAGTTTCCGCATGGCGCCACCACTTTTTCATTCGATATGAAATAATATAGTATCTAATTTACCTCATTGATATATCCCTTTTTGTAAAAATGAGTGAAAAAGTGGTGGCGCCATACGGAAAGTTACCCTTTTTTACAAAAAGGGGTATCTCATTGGGTTGAATTAGATTAGGCCATGAGAATGAAAGTTTTAGATTTGCGTCCGGGCTTTTTTTCATTTTTCATTATTCATTATTTTTCACACGAAGATGCGCAATCTTCAAATTAAGCAAACTGTAGCTCAATACATTAATTTGCCTATGTATTAGTATTGTGCATGGCGCAAATTAAAAATTTCGCAAAATATCTTTGCACAAATTTGTTGATTGCGCTCGAAAGCAGATGCATGTTTTACTGCAAATAAATCACGATCGCGGCGGAATGTCTGCCTTGTATAGTACTACTACTAAAATGCGTAATAACCTTTTACCCTTGTTCGATGATTTGAACTTGAACATTTGTGATGCAGAGTCTTTTATGTGAAAATAATGAAATTTTGTGAAAATAATGAAAATTTTTGGCGGTAGCTTTCAGAGCATGCGGGCGGTGGATGCAAATCTATCATTTTCATTCTCATGGCCTTACTATATTGTTTCATATCGAACGAAAAAAAGGTGGCGCCAATACGGAAACTTTTCCCATAAAAAATTAGGAACGGTCCCAACCGCTAGAGGGCGCTGTGCGCGCTGCACCAATTTCCATGAAAGAGAAATTGCGCTGCGATCTCACTTTAGTGTGCTAGCCCTGTAGTAGAATGTCAGTCAGTGCCGCCACTGGACTGACGTCCTGGGAATAAAGCTTTGCGAACAAGAATTTGAATACAATTTTCTTTATTTTTTTAGTTGAAATTACGTTTATATATTCGTACTCCTTAGTGTCCTTTAATACACTTTCAATGAGTTCACAGCTAACAAATATTATATCCATGGAAGAAATTATTTTCGAATATAAGTCCTGTATTGGCGATGTGATCATCATGAATAGACCTTATGCATTGACGTCATCCAGCGGCCATCTTAGTGGAAAAACGGTGATGAAACAATCAAAACGCACAGATTTGTACGTGCGGCGCACAGGATTGGCCAATGAACAACCTCCTTTTGACCTCTAGGTGAGGGCGCCCTACTGAAATGACGTCATGTGCACAAGGTCTATTGATATTGTGATCCCAAATGCGCATGGCTTTGAGTACAGTGCTGCAATTGGCATTATCGTGCAGTTAATCGCCGTCAACTAGTTAGGTGCCGTCAACTCGCCTTCAACTCCTCCAATAATAAACATTTAAAATCTAGGAGGCATAAAACTGCAACGTAGTTCAGCTCAAATATAATTTTCAGGTTAAATTTTTTGCCTTTATGCAGAAATTATTTCTAAGCATCAAAGCAGACTGCCGCCATCTTGCTTTTACAGGGCTTGTACATAATATGGACAACAGAGGGCGCTTTCCTGCATATGGAATAGTCTTGTGAAGATGTCAATGCTCGGTACCGCATAGTATACTATGTTCTGCGCTTCGTGTAAATTGCTCGCTGACGTCTTGGGTTAAGACTAACTCATCTGCTTAGTGGATGGTTGATGCGAGTTCACAGCGATTTGGTTGCAAATAGTAGACCGCCATTGATCAATGCAAGAAAGTGTTTACACGTAAGTTAGTGCATGATGTGCCTATGTGAAACATGTATGCTAATAATTAGTTTGAGTAATTACCAATAGGCCAAGTGTCCAGTGTCCACTGCCTTTAACATGTTTTAACCCATAATTACATTTCAAACCTTGGTTGCAGACAACCATGGCACATTACGGACAAGCAGCAAGGAAAGATCCTCCCTGGTCACAGCTAGGTGAGTGAGATCTCTATTGTATAAAGGCCCAGTCACACAGGCCTCGATAACGTCAGCGAGAATGTTAACAATGCGGGCCCTCGATTGGTTGAATGAGCGTCCATAGGCGTATCTGCGTGGAGCAATTCAACCAATGGAATGCGTTCTCTTTGCGTCGTTATCGTTATCGCTGCAGTGTGATTTGGCCTTAAAGGATTCGGGTACTTAGTCAAAAATGTCCACAGATTTACATTAAACTTACAGGGTTTGAAGATAATGATAGTGGAAAGCTTCCCTTCAAATATTACTAACTGAGGTTGTGTAGTGTTTGAGAAATGAGTAAAACAAGTAACAAATAATTTTCGTCTCAGGAAGACGAAAATTATTTTAGCATGTTAAATGCCATTACCCAGTTATGATATTACACCAAAACCATAGCATAACTGGTTAATACTATTTAACATGCTAAAGCTGAGACGAAAATTATTTGTTTTACTCATTTCTCAAAAACTACAGCACCTCAGTAGGTAAAATTTCAAGGGAAGCTTTCTACTATCATAATCTTCAAAGTGTGCAAGTGTAATGTAAATCTGTGGATATTGTGTTTTGTGTTAGGAAAAAGTACCAATTAATGCAGGGTTCTGCCCAGAATTTCTTTAGTGGTTGAAAAATGTTTCCCTGGAAACCATTGCGAAATGGATCAGTTACATGGTAGACAAATAGGCCTAGATAGACTTGAATCAAAGAAGTGCTCAAAATTCATGGCTTATGATAAATACCCAATTGTATATTTTGTTGAAATCCTTTTTGCAGGTCTGATGTGCTTGAATGTAGGCTTGGACGACAAGTAAATTTTACTGCGCGACCACAAATAGTTACGACTTTGACACTAGTCGCGACTAATTTTGAATTCCCAAGATCCATTACTGCATAATATTTTCTGACAAACCTGTAGAAGTTTGAGATTGATCGGCCACCTGGGTCACAAGAAAAAAGTGAAAACCGATTACACATTTTGTATGACATAAACTCAAAATAGGAAATTAGTTTTATTTATTTATCATCAAATATGACCTTTCAGACAGAATGTTTCAAGGGATGTTTTCTACTATCATCATCATTTTTTTCTTACTAATTCTGCAATGTTCCTTTAATGTTTTATTTGTGCATTTGTTTGTAGGTCAAGCAGTAATGTCTGCTCAGGGGCCCACTCTAATTGGAAATCCACAAGCTGGTGGTCCGGCTGGTGTCTACGCCCAGATGGGAGCGCCAGGGGTAGCACAGGGTATTCCCCAGGCTAGCGCTTATCAAATACAACAACAACAACAGCAGCAGCAACAACAACAACAACAACAACAACAGCAACAACAACAGCAGCAACAACAGCAGCAACAACAACAGCAGCAGCAACAGCAGCAGCAACAGCAACAGCAACAACAACTTCTGGTTCAACAGCAACAAATGCAGGTCAACCAGGTAATGGCAAAGTCAAATGGGAACTTTAAAAAAAAATCGCACCCATTTCAGACAGGCGCGCCAGAGTCGCGCCAAAGCAAATAGATTAGGAGCGACTTAAGGTCGACCCAAATAAATTTTGGTTTCAGTCAGGCAAACTAAACGTAACATTTACGTTAGGTTCGACTCATAAACAAGACCAACGTCTGAAACCAAGACGCTCCACAGTTGTACCGGAAGACTGCAACAGTCTATCTTTCAACTTTTAGCGGGTCCTGTTGCTTTTAACTGTTCAAGACGTCAAACTTTTCATGTACTTAATGTACTCATGCGGTTTGGTGCCTGTATAATTAGTACATGATGTTTCAAACAGAGAAGGTTGGTGGGGAGCATTTTGTTTGGTAAAGTACATTGTCTAAATTAAAAGTAACTGTTACATTTCAGATGAATGCCCTGCAGTCCAACATGGCAGCACCTGCAATCGCCCAGAATAACCCAGCCGGAGTAGGAGGAAATGCAGCCCAGCTGACTGTAAGCTACCCAGCACCTCGCTCCACCCAGGCCCCTCAGCCCAAGCAGAGGGTGTTCACTGGCACTGTCACCAAAATGCATGATACATTCGGCTTTGTGGATGAAGATGTGTTCTTTCAAATGACGTACGTACTTAATTGTCACAACAGTTATCAGGCCTGGAATTTCATCTTTGAGAGGGCATGGTTATTTCGGATATAGCACTTCCATTGGAAACCAAGTCGTTGAAGGGGCACCAAGGTCAAGACCAGAGGCTACAGAAGGCATGGCCTTTGTTTCCTTAAAGATGCTATGTCAGATTTTTGGTCGATTTGACCCAAGGTATTTTGATGGGGGTCGAGAAAGTTACAAGCTTTCATTTGAGCCATTGCTCGAAAATTAGTTTTTGTCGGGATCCCGACAATATATCACGTGACCAATTCTTATGTGTTTTATAAAAAAACGTTTTAAATTTTTGTCATGGTTCCTGACCATTAAAAGTAAAAGTTAAGCTTTTTTTTGTTAGAGCGGGTGATACTCTTTGCAATACCATTCACTCAAAAAAATATATTTTTTAATGTTTGGGTCCAAAAATCTTACATTTAGCATCTTTAATGTACATTGTAATTCCAGGCCTCTAATATGCACTATTGTTACTAGAAAAGCTGGGGGTTGTTCCATGGGGCATTCTGAGCCCAAATTGGTTAAGTTTGGCTAGAGCATGTGGAACTGCAACAAGGTCCTCAGAATGTTTCTTACTTTGTTTTTACAAGCCCTTCTGTGCAGTCTGGCGAAGTTTAGACACTTTTTTGTAAGCGTTTTTTTAATTTTTTATTTGATCTGAAGGCTCAATCATTTGTTTTAGTTGGTTTTTGTATCGACCGCAATTTGAGCATATCAGCACGCCATTTGCGCATGATGCGCATATCGGCCCGATATGCTTATTATGCGTATTTGTGCATGAGGAGACCCCTGACTCAGGCCTGTATGCTTTGATTCTGAAAGGGCAAGGGCACCAAGGTATTTTCTCTTAGGTAAAGGGCACCCTATTTGGAATTGTTAATTTCTACTTTGGCATTTTAAGGGCACCATGTCAGTGACCAGGGGGCATGGAGGCTATTGCCTCTGCTGCCGCCGTGAAAGATCAGACCTGCTGATTTCTATATGCTAATTACATTCAAGCATGCGTACAGACAAGGGTCACAACCGGGATTCGAACCCTCATTTTGCCAACCAAAATGTTAGTACACACGCGCAATTTATCGTTCCTTGGAAGGGTACAATATCAATAATTTATTTCTCTTTTCAATTTCTTGATAGCTCTGTCAAAGGACCTCTGCCCAAAGTCATGGAGAGAGTTTTAGTGGAAGCTACATACAATCCAAATATGCCCTTCAAATGGAATGCAACTAGAATTCAAGTTCTACCCAGTCAGGTAAGACAAAAATCACATATCCCCTTTCTTACCCTAAACCCTTATGGACAATGCCAGCGTTACATAGCGGTGCCAGGTGATATAAGGGTAGCTTCGAAGGAGATGGAAAAGATCGAGAAGTACCAGGACCTGGCCAGGGAACTTCGTAAGATTTGGCAGGTAAAGGTAAAAGTAGTCCCCGTGGTGGTTGGAGCACTTGGCACCATTCCCAAAGCACTGGGGAAACATCTAGATGAAATAGGGACAAATGTGAGGGTAGATCTATTACAGAAGGCAGCGCTTTTGGGAACAGCGAGGATCCTGAGAAAGACCCTTGAGATCTAAGGCTACGGGACGTAGCCCGGCTCGAGGAGTTACCGGCACAAAGGAAAATGAGATCTTTCTTTTGCATGCTGTGATAAAATGAAATAACAACAACAACAACAACAACAACAACAACAACAACAACAACAACAACAACAACAACAACAACAACAACAACAACAACAACAACAACAACAACAACAACAACAACAACAACAACAACAACAACAACAACAACAACAACAACAACAACAACAACAACAACAACAACAACAACAACAACAACAACAACAACAACAACAACAACAACAACAACAACAACAACAACAACAACAACAACAACAACAACAACAACAACAACAACAACAACAACAACAACAACAACAACAACAACAACAACAACAACAACAACAACAACAACAACAACAACAACAACAACAACAACAACAACAACAACAACAACAACAACAACAACAACAACAACAACAACAACAACAACAACACAACAACAACAACAACAACAACAACAACAACAACAACAACAACAACAACAACAACAACAACAACAACAACAACAACAACAACAACAACAACAACAACAACAACAACAACAACAACAACAACAACAACAACAACAACAACAACAACAACAACACAACAACAACAACAACAACAACAACAACAACAACAACAACAACAACAACAACAACAACAACAACAACAACAACAACAACAACAACAACAACAACAACAACAACAACAACAACAACAACAACAACAACAACAACAACAACAACAACAACAACAACAACAACAACAACAACAACAACAACAACAACAACAACAACAACAACAACAACAACAACAACAACAACAACAACAACAACAACAACAACAACAACAACAACAACAACAACAACAACAACAACAACAACAACAACAACAACAACAACAACAACAACAACAACAACAACAACAACAACAACAACAACAAGAAGTGTATTATACAACAAGGCATAAAAATGATTTATATAAACAGCAAAATCCTTTCTTTTTGAACTTTTAGCAGCAGCAGAGCATACCGTTATTGAAAGCTCCTCCCGGCCAAGGTCTAATGGGCCAAGCTCCCCCCTCTATGATGGGTATGCAACCTCAGGTTGGAATGGGACAAGGGGTAGCTCCACCTATAGTACCAACAGGACCTGGTAAGTTTATCTCTGAACATTTTACATTTAACTTAAAATGCACTGGACACTATTGGTATTTACTCAAAATAATCGTTAGCATAAAAATCTTACTTGGTAACGAGCAATGGAGAGCTGTTGTTAGTATAAAACATTGTGAGAAACGGCTCCCTCTGAAGTAACTTGGACAATGGAGAGTCTGGTCGGATAAAAATGTCAGCTACTTGGCTGCCCGCACAAGAAAATCATCATAACACAATCTTCCTTTAAGACCTGCTTGAACGAAAATGTCAAGTCGTGAACTTTGCTGAATTCCACCTAAAATGTTTTTGATGAATAAGGAAATCGAGTCATATGATTATAAATAGGTTTCAATTGTGTGAAAAAACAATCATTTTGTATGCCCTTGTTCAGAGCTTTTCAGCGAGATTTGCGAAAAGCCCCGTTACGTAATCACTCTCAAAACGTCATAAATAGATAAAGCCGCTTTGTTGCAGCGTGGATGTATAACAAAGCAAACTCCCACAAATGACGTCAGCGGCATTGTCCTTTGACGCCCGCTCTCAACGGCAGAAGTGTTTTTAGTTTTTCAAAAAACCTTTAGGTAGGGCCTGATTTTTAACTCGATAATTACGAAAAGTTCAGAAGTGTACACATATCAAAATTACATTAAAATGGTGAACAAGTGCATTATAAACAAGTAAAAATACAATTTCTGTTGAAAACATTCCGCTCAGGTAACTGTTTAAAGCTTTTGAAAAATAAATTTTGGGTAAACTTTGTTATAGTAAATCACTTGCTCTTTTCAAACTAAAAGCTAAAGTATGCTTTAATCCACCAGCTGTTTCAGATAACTCTTTTAACCTATTTTACTGTTGCTGGAAACACCCCCCCCCCCCAATTTTGATATCGACGTACACGTTAACTGTTACTTGTTGTGGTACGTGTTCTTGTTTTATGTTTGTTTTGTCCATTGTAAAGCTTTTGATTTGTAGGCTGTTCTTTGACGAGCTACGCTTTTTGGAACATGCCTCCACATTCACATATATTATTGCCTGTACTTTTTGATGATGACATTGAATTGAACTGAATATCATGTGAAGTGTTGTGGCCTGCATGTTGTTGTTCCTTCCTCCTATTGCTACGGTGTTTTGTTGTGGGTGCTGTTGTTTTTTTGTTTTGGGGGGGAAAAATGTCTTTTGTGTGCAGGGGTCTGGTTTTACACAGCTTTTGGTGACAGGTTTTATACTTTTGTTTTAACCTTGACAGCCCCTGTACAACTTGTACTTATTGTGTATGTCTCAAGATTTTAAATAAAATAAAAATAAAATAAAAGAACTCAAAAAGAAAGTGTTCCTGGCTGTAGCTGCTGATTGCGTCGTAGCATCTTGTAAACCCTTTTAAGGTGCTACCTAAATGGGTCTTAGTATTCATAACTTTAGTAACCTATCTTTCTGTAGCATACTAACATGACTTTAGTAACCTATCTTTCTGTAGAATACTAACATGACTTTAGTAACCTATCTTTCTGTAGAATACTAACATGACTTTAGTAACCTATCTTTCTGTAGAATACTAACGTGACTTTAGTAACCTATCTTTCTGTAGAATACTAACATGACTTTAGTAACCTATCTTTCTGTAGAATACTAACATGACTTTAGTAACCTATCTTTCTGTAGAATACTAACATGACTTTAGTAACCTATCTTTCTGTAGAATACTAACATGACTAAGCACCTTGGGTACCTTGTTGGTAGATACGTGCGCTATTTAAGACTTTAATATTATTATTAATGAAGAATTAACTGACCAGTCTTTAATTCTTTTCACGTACAGGTGGACCAGGCTTACTTGCCCACCCTCATGGCCCAATGCAGGTTCAGCGCCGACCTGAGCCTGTCCGCACTGACCCACTGCGTACTTCTTACGACCAGCGAGACCGCGACAGGGAATCGCGAAGACGCGAGCGGGAACTGGAGCGAGAACGAGACAGGGAACGGGAACGAGAACGCGACCGAGAGAGAGACCGAGAGAGAGAGCGGGAAAGAGAACGTGAGCGCGATCGACGACGTATAGAGCGAGAGAAGACGCCCCCTGCACACCACCGTTCCTATTCTCCTCGACGCTCACCAAAAAGGACTCGCAGACCTGCACCTCGCTATGTTGTACAGATTGCAAAACATTCCTTAGACATGTAAGTATATATTATGTAGGATTCGCATTCACCTAGTACCGGGAATTTCAACATTTTTGCTTACAAACAGTATTATTTTTCAAAACTTTTGTAATAATTTGTTATGACAGTTGTCACACAAAAGAAATGACTTAACCAAGTAGCAAAAATGAACAATCTCATGAAATCCTTCTCATAGAAATGCTTTCTGCCTGTTTGATACAAACTTTCAAGTCACAAATTTGGAAAGAATAATTCGTAACAGTTGTGCTTTGCTCAACTCCTGCGAAACATTTGCTTGCGAAAACAGCTCTGTGAGGTCAAAATTCACTTCTCATTCGCAGGGAGTATAAATTGGGCTTTAGAACACGAGACACACTAATAATACATGCGTTATTAGTAATAACATCAGCAGTCGTTACACCACAATATCATCGGTTTAATATCATTATACTTCTGATTTGTATCTTTTGCCAATATTCAGCTCGAAAACAAATGTCATCGAACTCCGTAAGCGTTACAGTAACATGTATATCCCAAGTGATTTCTTTGCGTCTAACTTCACCTGGCAAGAGGCTTTCCCCTTGCATCGTACTCTTGGGTTAGGCAACAGTTGTAGCTTCCATGTCATGAGTAAGGACGTTGAACCCCTGGAGAAGAACTCTGCGGTATTGGAACCGTCTGATGCAAGCTACAAATACAGTGCGAAGGTTTGTTGTTAATTTTGTTTAATGGTTTTGATATCTTTTTGTAGATCAAGATTTGGAATCATGAAATGAACCCTTACTCACGGTGAATGAAGATGTATGTAATAAAATTAGTATGTAGAAGTTTCAGCTTCGTTAGTCGTCAAGTTTTGGTGAACAAAAAGTGAAAATCACAAAGCAATGTTAAGTTTTAACTGTCTCTGCGCGGAATTCTCCCGCATAGTCATGGAGGGAGGGCAGTTTATCATGCTGTTTGACCTTAGCAGAGGTCTCCAATTCAATTCAAGTATTTTAGTAAGAAATTAGTTCTATCTCAAAAACTATGTCACTTCGGAGGGAGCCGTTTCTCACAGTGTTTTATACTATCAACAGCTCTTTATTGCTCGTTACCAAGTAAGTTTTTATGCTAGCAATTAGCTGAGTAATTACCAAAAGTGTTCAGTGCCTTAAAGGCAGTGGACACTATTGGTAATTATTCAACATAATTTCTAGCATAAAACCTTACTTGATAACGAGTAATGGGGGAGGTTGATAGTATAAATCATTGTGAGAAACGGCTCCCTCTAAAGTAACGTAATTTTCTCCGAATTTGATTTTGAGACCTCAGATTTAGAATTTGAGGTCTTGAAATCAAGCATAGAAAGCACACTACTTCGTGTGACAAGAGTTCCTTTTTTTTCATTATTATCTCGCTATTTCGACGACCAATTGAGCTCCAATTTTCACAGGTTTGTTATTTTATGAATATGTTGAGATACACCAAGTGAGAACACTGGTCTTTGACAATTACCAATAGTGTCCAGTGTCTTTAACATCTACCCTTATTTCTGCCCACCCAGGTCATGATGATGGCATCAAGCAACCTGGAAGACTTCTACGAGCAGTGTTGCTCAAGGCCACAGGACTCCAGCGATGTCCGCGAGAACTTCCAACATCCGACCCGTCTCATCAACTTCCTTGTCGGTCAGAAGGGTAAAAATGAAGCCATGGCCATCGGGGGTCCCTGGTCCCCGTCGCTAGATGGTCAGGATCCTCTGAACGACACCACTGTGTTGATCAAAACTGCTATCCGAACAACCAAAGCGCTGACCGGGATCGATCTGAGTGATTGTCTTCACTGGTATGTATTTATTTTTATTTTTTCCGCCAATAATTTATCTATTAAGACATTCACTTTAGTTCTTTCTTATGCAACATTCCTGCATGCATGTGTTCCGATAACTATGGTGTATCTGAAAATAGTGGTGTGTTCTTATCGAGGTATTGTAGATGTTTAGAGGTCAGGTCATCGCATCTTAGTGTGGTTCTCCAGAGATATGCGGTCTGCAAGACGCCTCATCCACGGTTTGTTTTGATGTTTATTTGAGGGTAACATTAATTCATGGAGGAATGGTTGATTACACCTTTAGAGCTAAGGGGCCATTCAGAATAGTAAATGTTAAACAAACAAATTAATTAATCCAGGAAAAGGCCACTGAATGTGACTGATGCTCAGGAAATAGAAATAAAGTTCATTAGAGGCATTACTTTGTTCTTTAGTGTATAGATGATGGGACCTGTGACATCACATGTTTACAAAAGAGCCACCAAGCCTGGACTTCCTGCAGGCATGATTTGTACACAGCCTTATGGAAGAAAACATAAAATCTTATATTTTATGGAGATTGCACTGTCCAATTTTTATCAACTTTTGATATGATAAAAGGGGGCGCATCTCAAAACTTGTCCAGCTTTTACTTTCATAACTCTTGGATTTATGTGGAAATTATGACACAAAGTGTAAACTTTCCCATATGACCAGTGCAGTATCTTGCCTGCCAGACTAGCCAAACAATGTGCAAGGTCACACTTATTTTAAACAGAGTTCACATGGTCTATAGATTATAATTTGGGGTGGATGGGTCAGTCATACCCATTATTTTAAACAAAATGTTAGAAATAACTATTGACCCTTTCTAATGGCCCATAACATCTTTCATTGTAAGGCCTCAACAGCAACCATGATTCGTGGTATGAAAGGTGACTGCTTAAACGAGAAAACTCTTAATGTTTACTAATGCCTCTGTTGACCTCGATGCGCAATTCCTCAATTTGTGAACTACAGTAGGCACAAAAATATTCTAGGAGAATAAACAAGTGCAATAAAAGATCATTTCCCATGGAGATTAAGTAAGAGAATGTCACTATGCGGAACTTTTATTACGGCCGACATTCTGTAGCAAAGCAAACATTTAAAAAGGTAAGTTTGAGTTGGATTGCAACAGCAAGTTGGAGTCGGCATGTAAGCATTGGGAGTTAGTGAAGTGAAGACCATGCTTTACTTGTTGTAAAGTTTGTTTATGGTAAGGATTCACCCGGAAGTAAAGCTACCATCAAGTCGATCTAAATTATGCAAGTACGCCCCAAACAAGGCTAAAAGCCACTCTAGGTAAGGGACTACAAGAAGAAAATGATTAAACATGAAAATTACTCAGGAGAGCTGGAGGCAGGAATTGATATTCCTTTTAGTACAATCTAGATTGTAGGATGGAGGGAAACATGCACCAGGCAAGGAGTTCCAAAGAGATGCAGTACAGTACGTAGAATAAAGCTGTGGGAATGACCCTCTGTTCTATGGCGGAACCATCGGGATCAGGAAGACAATTTAACGCTCAGGTCAATCACAATTGAGAAATTGTTTGAATGTCGTAGAACAAGAGTAACCCTCGGTAAAACCATGCTCGTGTCACCTACGATCAAAGACTGGTTGCTAAAGTGCGTTCGGAGTAAATGAATGTTGCGCGCAAGCTTATGCAGGCACTTATAACACAAAACACAATCAATGCATATGGTAATCAATGTTAAATCTCTAGACTGGGTTATTTGAAATGCATGTTGCGCGCAAGCTTCTGCGGACAGCAAAAAGGTACGCACTTATTACATTGTTTTTTTTTATACAGGTTGATGTTTGAGCAATTAACATGCTTTCTCATTGTGTCCACGATTGATTTACTTAACATTTCGTATAACTTTAAATATTGCTGGCTCTTTAATGAATGTGTATTGATGACTTGAAAATTGAGTTCAGCGGAACTAATGTAAGTTTTCTAACATTGTGTTTGTAATCTCGTTCTTTATTGAACAAGGATCATCAATTAAAGGGAAGGTACATGTTTGGTAGTTACTCAAAACAAATATTAACTTAAAAACTGACTTGGTAACAAGCATTGGAGAGCTGTTGATAGTATAACACATTGTGGGAAATGACTCTCTCTGAAGTAACTTAGTTTTTGAGAAAGAGGTAATTTCTCACTAAAATAATAAAAGACTTCTAGCTAGAAGTCTTTTATTCCTATCTGAAAGCACACAAATTCCTCCAACAAGGGTGTTTTTTCTTTCTTCATTTCCTCGTAACTTCGATGACCAATTGAGCCCAAATTTTCACAGGCTTTTTATTTTATGGTTACGATGAGATACACCAAGTGAGAACACTGGTCTTTGACAATTACCAAACGTGTACCTTCCCTTTAAGAATGACAAATGACATCAATTTTACTTTTTTTAAGTGGATAAGATTGTTTATGTAACAAAAAACAAAATACTACTGGGGGACAAGTCGATTAAAAAGTTATTTTGTCATTTCTTTGGTTAAAATTCTTCAAACTCACAGTGACATTAAAAAAAAGAATAATTTAATTAACCAAGTTATAAAACATTCATGGGGTACACTGGAGTTTAATTTAACCTCAGTATAAGGAAATGTTCATCACTTTAATTACCTCTGTAGATCAAGCAATAATCAATACATTGCATGCTTAATACTTCATGAAGTCGGTAAAGGCAATCACCTCTATGCCCCCTCAATGATGCCTTGATGCCTCTTGAAATGTCCCAGTAGATTTGTAACGTGCCCTTAATGTAGGAGTGCCCTTTTGCCAGAGGCCTTGCCCCCACAACAACAAAGTATCACTGAGGCCTGTTAATCACAAAGATTGGCTATATTTCAAAATATAAATTTTTGATTTTCATCGAGTATCTGTTTTGGAGACTCCTTGGTAACAGCACTGCTAGGTAATCATGTGTATTGCGCATAGATGCTCCCGCATTATGCATTTATAAATGTTTGTCATTTCATGTAGGTGTATATGGTTGATAACACAAAACTTACTGTCTGTGACTATTTTTTTTAGATCTACCAATCCTGTATTCTACCATTAACATTGAAACAGTTGGGTTCGTTCCGTTTAAAGTATAACTTTGGGGGCATAAAGAGGAACAGAGATGGAAATTTAAATTGTCCTCCTCACTTGTAACAAAAAAACAATGCCCTGTATTCTAAAATGTCACCAGCTTTCATATTTAAAATTCATTTCGACTCCAATCCTAGTCTTACCATTTTTAACCTCACTCATACTTTTTTCAAATGTACATCTAGACTATAAAAAAGACCCGCAGCTATCCCTTAAAAGGGGCTCGGGTTTCGTTAATGCACTGTCATTCAAACCCCCACCAGGTTCCGGTTTCTTGAGCTGCATTACCATCGCCCAGAGAGGATCTCCAAGGGCCAGCTTGTCCCCGCCTGTGTTGAAACTGTGGTTATTTTCCTTCCGGATGTATGGCATCTTTTACCCACCAGGGCGGAGTTCGAGGGGCTCGGAGCCCGTTACAAGCAGAAACTCCAGGAGCTGCAACAACAGCCTCCGGGGAAGACACCGAGCAGCGACTTGCAGGCACAGAAACTAGTATTTCTACACACTCACTTTTAACCCACAAAAAAATCATTTTCAACACATAACTTCTTTAAAAAAAAAACCATTTTTAATCTTTCCCCAATGTATTTCTATTTTATTGAAAACCAAAAATACCTTAACAAGTTTAATACCTAAATGTTTGCTTGTCCGAGCAGCATTGATACACCAATATTTTTTTAACTTATATTAATTAAAGTCGGATTACTATTTGAGGGGTCTTGTCAAAATTAATCTAGGACAGGTAGTCCGAGAACAATTCTCTGATGTCAAATTTTCGTTGGATTTTCGTCTGACTGTATTTCTATTTGAGACACGTTTGTTTTTCACTGAGCGGCATACAGTTCTCCCATGCACTAAAGACATGCCACTTAGCGCTCTCTGCTTACTGGCGAATTCTGCCCTGACAATCACCATTCTCTGCGTGACGTCATGCGCCCAATTTCTGCGCTAGCTTCGTAAGCGTAGAATGCCTAGTAACATGGAGTAAACATGTGCACAAGCCAAACTTACCCGAGTCTTGAAATATGTTGACGTAAGCACAGAATTCCCTTCATTTGGCCTGCGCCGATGTATGGCTTACATTAAGTAGAGCTATGAAATTTGGGCCTAGATTGGTTGTAGTAGAAACAAACTTGCGGATAGTTTGGATGTCATTCTATTTCAAAACTAAGATCTTAGGGTCAAGAAGTTGATTAAAGTGAGCCATCCTGCTTGTTTTCCTACAATACAATTGGTGGCCGAGTGGTTAAGAGCACCGAATTCAAACTCTGATGTTTCTGATCAGCAGAGTGTGGGTTTTCTTATCCCAAGCCATGACACTTGTGTCCTTAAGAAAGGCACTTAACCATTGCTTTGTCCTTCGGATGGGACGTAAAGTCGATGGCCCCATGTGTTGTGTAAATGCATGTAAAAGAACCCAGTTCACTTATCGTATTTAGAGAAGGGGTTCGCCCCGGTGAGCTTTCGCCGACACCCAATTTCAAACAAGGGGAATTTACAGCAGGTAAAAAAAACCTTGCCCTGGATGGTACTGGATCACTTGGTTGTCCTAGACTAATTTTGACATAGTCCCTTATTCATCTCAACATACAACCGTTGTCACCACACATCAATTTTAATGGAGCAAAACTATGCATTCGGAAAGATTTTACTCCTGAAAATTTTGACTGCTTTTTTTGTTCAGCGACTTTCTAAAACAACATGTTCTTCAAGCTGAATCAATTTGTTGCTTAGCTGAATGATAAAGTGCAACTAGATCAAAGGGGGCTAAGCCGGGCATTAACCATTCAAACTCATCTTTTCTTATACAAAGTAGGCATATACAGTATTTTTTTACAGCTATTCTACAGTCGGAGTGAGTACAAAGCTTAAGGCTTTCCGTGGTTCTTTCAGTGAGCCAATTTGAGCAACTCGTCAAAAATCTTCCAGGCATCATAACTTTTTTCCCTTTTTTCGGAGCACACCTTCAATTTAGATGGGTCGGGTTACAACAAAAGTTTTGTTTAACTTGGTTGATCTTTTACCATTTCATTGGGGACAATTTTGTCAATTATTTTTTTTTATTATTTTTATTTTTTATTTTTTATAATTCTAATTCTCAGCTTTGCTGGTAGCATGGGGAATAACACTTTTAAAATAAAAACACAATTGGACATTTGTTTGTGTTTTGAATACGAAGGGATGCCACTTTATTCATCGCAGAACTGAGGATCTATCTGGAAAGCATCCCATTGTCCACTCAGGACATGATCTTTAACTTCACTATTATATCCATCTCACTGACAGATAAGACACGACCGATTCCATGGCCTCTCGGAAATATGTAGACCAGCTTCTCACGAGAATATTAATATCTATAAATTCTAATAAGCTTTCAGAAAGAAACTCCTGAAATTATTAATCTACCAAAAAGAGTCCTTGGACTCAAACATCACAGTTCGCTTATTTTGTGAACCAAAAAAACAACAAAAATAAGCTTTTTTCCAACCAAGTATAAAAATATTGATCAACAACTATTTGTAGTTTTGTTTAGTTATATAATTAGCTTCTCCAAAGCTTCCTTGTCAAGAGAACATCTTATCCTTCTTTAGACATGTTTCGTTCATTTAAAAAAATAGAGTGAATTGATGTCTCATTTTAAAAATGGACCAAGTTTTGACATTTTGCCTTTTCTTTCCTCTTTTTAGGAGGAGGAGGAAGAGTCCGAGGCATCGGTTACCATGACGCCAGTACACTTCAGTCTTCTCGATCCCAAGACTATGAAGGTGAGTTTGAAGTCAGGAAATGAACCGGTTTTGCTTTATGCCAATTTGTGTATACATGCTGCTCTCACACTACGGAGAATAGGAATATTTGGCAACAACGGTTTTCTTCATTCGTCCTTTCTAAAGGTGAATGACCTTCGACAGGAGTTGGAGTGCCGAGGTCTGAACTCCAAGGGGCTGAAGTCACAACTTATCGCCCGCCTCACTAAGACGCTGAAGATGGAGGCCGAAAGGGAAGAAGAAGGAGAGGCTGCAGTGAGACCTCCAGGGACTGAAGATGATGTCACGTTCAAAGATAACACTAAGGACGAGGAGGAGATGGAGACAGACTTACAGAAAGAGGTTAGCATTTAATTAAACTGTTGACCCCTTTCATGGCACGCTTACCTTTTTGGTGGGCAATAGGTTTACGTGTTAAGTCGCCTAACGCACAGTGACATTGCCCACCAAATGGCGCTTCCAAGATTATTCTGATGATGACGTCGGGTGAATTGGGTCAACACAGTACCCTTGATATAATAATAATAATATTGAAGTCTTATATAGCGCACATATCTACCAACAAGGTACTCAAGGCACTTGGCATACATTTTTACAGAAAGATATATTGTTGGAGTTACGAATTCTGAGACCCAATTATGTATCACTTTATAAGAGTTTCTAAGGTGCTACTGCGCATACAGCCAGGAACACTGGGGCGAACCCCTTCTCTTTTCGATAAAGTGTACTGGGTTCTTTTACGCCTGTTACACAACACACGGGACCAATGGCTTTAGGTCCCATCCGAAGGATGTTCTGCGCCTCAGAATAGGGTTTTGTACACTAGATAGATGGCTCATTGTAAATGCATTTCTTCTATTTTTATTATTAGGACAAGAAGAAACTTGATGAGAAACAGAAGAAGGATCTGGAGCGTAAATACAGCTTACCAGAGAGTCCCTCTCTAATAGTCCATCCCTCCAGCACTGCAAAGAGTGGAAAGTTTGAATGCAACGTTGTGTGTCTGAGTGTTCTCCTAGATTACAGGATTGAAGACAATAAAGAACATTCATTTGAGGTAAGCACTTTTTTTTAAATATTAAGCTTAGCAGTTTTCAGTTGGGTAAAGGCCAAGTCGCACTGAAGCGATAACGTAAACGATAACTATCACGATGCGAAGAGACCGCATTCTATTGGTTAAATGAGTGGGGCGTGTTCTGCTTGGAGCACTTCAACCAATAGAATTTGTTCTCTTTGCGTCAGGTAGTCTGATAACAATTCTCATGTGTTAAACTGTTGATGGATTACCAACATCAAACAACGAGAACCATTAACAATTCTCATGTGTTAAACTGTTGATGGATTACCAACATCAAACAACGAGAACCATTAACAATTCTCATGTGTTAAACTCTTGATGGATTACCAACATCGAACAACGAGAACCATTAACAATTCTCATGTGTTAAACTGTTGATGGATTACCAACATCAAACAACGAGAACCATTAACAATTCTCATGTGTTAAACTGTTGATGGATTACCAACATCAAACAACGAGAACCATTAACAATTCTCATGTGTTAAACTGTTGATGGATTACCAACATCAAACAACGAGAACCATTAACAATTCTCATGTGTTAAACTGTTGATGGATTACCAACATCAAACAACGAGAACCATTAACAATTCTCATGTGTTAAACTGTTGATGGATTACCAACATCAAACAACGAGAACCATTAAAACGCAACCTTGACATGTTAAAGCAATGAATGTAGAACCAAAGTGGTCCCAAAATTACAACAACAAATTTGAATTCACATTACAAACAGTTTTTATTTGAGCAAGTGTTATTAATTTGCCTAATCCAAGAGAGAGATTGATCAATATACAATCCTAAAAGTTGTATACAATGGGTGTTTTCGATTTGTGTGTTATCAATAAAGATGCTTCTTGGAGACCTCCATCCTCACACAAAATTCTACTTATATTTTCCTTAATCATGTTAAGTTAATGTAAATTATATCACTTTTCTTTGTGTGTGGTGAAAATGAATGAATAAATGAATATCTTTGTCTGGCTTTTTTCAGGTATCTCTGTTTGCAGAGTTATTCAATGAGATGTTACAACGAGATTTTGCCTTCAATATCTACAAGGCATTATACCAAGCACCAGAAAAGAAGGAAAAGGTACATTACTAATCATCCTATAGACCTTTACATGCTTGCTGCCTCTTGTTCTTGTCCTCATATCCAATAACAATAATGAATGCTAATAATCATTTTGCATTTAGGAACCAGACTTTTTTGTTCTTCCAGCTTCGGTGTGGTAACATTGATATCAATGGGAGAAATTCAAGATGGCTGCACCGTGATAAGGGTCTATTGATTGTCGTGCAAAGGCCAAGCCGTCAAGCGCACTGGAATCAATCTTGGGTATTTCTGATCAGCAGTGTGTTGGTTCTAATCCTGGTCATGACACTGGTGTCGTTGAGCAAGGCTCTAAACCTCAACAATTGCTTCGTAAAAAGTTAAGAAGGTAGTGCATTCTGCTCTACCAGCCAGGCTCTAACGGGATGATACCCATTCCTATCCTAACGGACTGTGAAGGGGTAAACCCTGTATCAGCCGCAGGAATAGGTGGCAACGTGCCCCTGGTAGCAGTTGATTTGGGTCTACAGCCCAAATTAGTTAAGTGTAGACCGAACATTGGAGCGGCCGTTCGGCCTTGTAATAATAGGTGAACTTTTATAACGGCAAACTAAAAGTAACACATTGTGTTATTGTTTTTTTTTAGGACAAAGACAGAAAAGACAAGGATGAGCCAAAAGCTAAGAGACGGAAGACGTCTAGTGATGATAAAAAAGATGAGAAAGCAGACAAAGATGACAAAAAGGAAACAGAGAAGGTAAAACTGGTTCCACTTTATTTGAATTGAGATTATCCTAGGCCTGGTAATGCAAGAGACTCGTGACTTGTGCGCAAGGTGGATCCAAATACGAAAGTCACGCACATGCAGTTTTTTTCATGCAGGGTTTATTTGAATGTGTTTACTTGAGATTTTTGAATTATTCATTTAATATATGACCCCACTTTTAAAGGCACTGTACATAGTTGGTAATTGTCAAAGACCAGTCTTCTCATTTGGTGTGTCCCATTATAAGGATAAAATAACAAGCCTGTGAAAATTTGGGCTCAATTGGTCTTTGAAGTTGCGAAAAAAATGATGAAAGAAAAAACACCCTTTTTGGACAAATTTGTGTGCTTTCAGATAGGAATAAAAGACTTCTGGCTAGAAGTCTTTTAATATTTTAGTGAGAAATAACCCTCTTTCTCAAAAACTATGTTACTTCAGAGGGATTTTATTTTCCACAATATTTTATACTGTCAACAGCTCTCCATTGCTCGTTACCAAGTCAGTTTTTTTTTAAATATATTTGTTTTGAGTAATTACCAAACGTGTACCTTCCCTTTAAGATTGTCAATGATTTGTTTATATGTCGCTGGTTTTCATGATGGGTCTTTTTTCCAGGACCTTTAAATTTCACTGATTTGAATCTTTCAGGGATTTTATTGGTCATGTTTTCTTGAGTTTGTTGAATTATTCAGCTATCGGGTTGGTCCTCGCTGTCTACCTCTAGGACCCCTCTCTGAATCATGCCAGGGGCACTGCGTGGATTTGGTTTTCCCTTGAATAATTCTCTGGGGTTTTCCTCCCACATGTCAAACTGAAACTTCTTCTCTCCATGAGTTTCTTGGCTAGTACAGTGATTAAAGAGACTGAACACTATTGGTAATTGTCAAAGACCAGTCTTCTCACTTGGTGTGTCTCAAAATATGCATAAAATTAAAAACCTGTGAAAACTTGAGCTCAATTGGTTGTCGAAGTTGTGAGATAACTTATGAAAGAAAAAACACCTGTGTCACACGAAGTTGTGTGTTTCAGATGCTTGATTTCGAGACCTTAAAATCTAATTCAGAGGTCTCGAAATCAAAATCATGGAAAATTGCTTCTTTCTCATAAACTACGTCACTTTAGAGGGAGCTGTTTCTCACAATGTTTTATACTATCAACCTCTCCCAATGACTGGTTACCACGTAAGGTTTTCTGATAGTAATTATTTTGAGTAATTACTAATAGTGTCAACTGCCTTTAAGTACTTTTTTTTACTGATAATCCTGTGGCTTCACAACCAGAATAAATGAAATAAAAATGCAATTATTGTATCAGGATGAAGACAGAATGGAGGATGATGAAGATCAGGGAGATGATGAAGAAGAAGATGGAAAAAGTGACGCAGAAGAAGAGGAAGAATGTAAGTTTGGAATCACTGTCAATGTTTCTTGCCCTGCCGTGTTGCTGAGTTTTAAAACGTTCAGCCCAATGGCGTTAACTGTGCAACGGCAACTTTAGTGGACTGTGGGCTATACTCTACTTGACCCCCAATGGTGATTTGGTTATCAAAACATGTTGGAGCAAGTTTTAGTTTTGGCAGGAATGCCATTGGTCCTCTATTTAGTCCTTTAAAGACACTGAACACTGTTGGTAATTGTCAAAGACCAGTCTTTTTACTTGCTGTATCTCAACATATGCATAAAATAACAAACCTGTGAAAATTTGAGCTCAATCGATCGTCGAAGTTGCGAGATAATAATGAAAGAAAAAACACCCTTGTCACACGAAGTTGTGTGCCTTCAGATGCTTGATTTCGAGACCTCAAATTTTAAATATGAGGTCTCGAAATCAAATTCGTGGAAAACTAGTTCTTTCTCGAAAAACTACGTTACCTCAGAGGGAGCCGTTTCTCACAATGTTTTATACTATCAACCTCTCCCTATTACTAGTACCAAGTAAGGTTTTATGCTCATAATTATTTTGAGTCATTACCAATAGTGTCCACTGCCTTTAATAGAATGTACCCCTGCTTCTTATTGTTTGCATTGATGTGGAAAGTAAATGAAGGAATGAAAGTAGTTACCAAAGCATACCGGCTCTCAAAGTATAGATACGATTAAATAAAAATACTCAAATTTCCAACATTTTCACAAATCCCCAGCTGACGATAAAAAGAAATCTGACGACAAGAAGAAAGATCCCAAGAAGAAATCAAGACGTCCAAAGCTCGAGACGACAGACCCCAATCTTCTCCTGTCCTGTGTTTACTTTGATCAGAATCACACCAACTACTTAGTGGACAGAGACACCGAGGAAATCATACATAGTATTGGTCTACATCTGTCTAGATCACAGGTAACCTCCTTTTTGGAACCATTCAATTGTTTTAAAGCCACTGGACACCTTTGGTAGTTGTTAAAGACCAGTATGCTCACTTGGTGTATCCAACATATGCATGAAATAACAAACCTGTGAAATTTGGACTAGATTGGGCATCGAAGTTGTGAGATAATAGTGGAAGGAAAAAAAAACCTTGTCACACGAAGTTGTGTGCTTTCAGATGCCTTGAATTTAAGACCTCAGCTGAGGTCTCGAATTCAGTGCAAATATGTTATTGAAAAATAACTTCTTTCTTCAACAACTACAATACTTCAGAGGGAGCTGTTTCTCACAATTTCGTATACTACTAACAGCTCTCCATTGCTCTTAACCAAGTAAGTTGTTATGCTAATTATTTCAAGTTATATTCAAATATAACATGGTTTGAGGGTGACTAGTCGATATTAGCTCCCCGAGGTATTGGAGGTTGACAAACTAGTTTGTCAATTTCCAATACTGAGGGGAGCTCATCGACTAGTCACCCGAAATAAACCATGTTATAGTTGTTTTACTATACTTCATACATATTCAGTTACCGGAACGTGAGTTTTGAGCAAGAGAAAATGATGACTGTGAAACAAAATGCACATGATAAGTTTGTTCATGTGTTGGATGTCGCTAAGAGAGCACTGCCGTGCGTGTATACAAAACAGTACCACGACCGTAAAGCGCATGACCAGTAGAATGGCGCCCGGGGATGACGTCGCGCAATGGTAGTGCGCATGACAAGTAGAATAGCTTCCGGGGAGCTATTACTTGTCATGCGCATTTACCACTTGCGTGAATACTCAAGTGCGTCCTTGGTAATAAGCAAATTTAACACCTGGCACGTGGTGATGAATTTACCAATGAGAACTCGACTCTTGGTCATGAATATGTATGAGGTAGAGTAATGACCAATAGTGTCCAGTACCTTGAAGCCTTTCTGTGAAGTAGCCCATTGGGCCAATAGTGTCCAGTACCTTGAAGCCTTTCTGTGAAGTAGCCCATTGGGCCAATAGTGTCCAGTACATTGAAGCCTTTCTGTGAAGTAGCCAATTGGGCCAATAGTGTCCAGTACATTGAAGCCTTTCTGTGAAGTAGCCCATTGGGCCAATAGTGTCCAGTACATTGAAGCCTTTCTGTGAAGTAGCCCATTGGGCCAATAGTGTCCAGTACCTTGAAGCCTTTCTGTGAAGTAGCCCATTGGGCCAATAGTGTCCAGTACCTTGAAGCCTTTCTGTGAAGTAGCCCATTGGGCCAATAGTGTCCAGTACATTGAAGCCTTTCTGTGAAGTAGCCCATTGGGCCAATAGTGTCCAGTACATTGAAGCCTTTCTGTGAAGTAGCCCATTGGGCCAATAGTGTCCAGTACCTTGAAGCCTTTCTGTGAAGTAGCCCATTGGGCCAATAGTGTCCAGTACATTGAAGCCTTTCTGTGAAGTAGCCCATTGGGCCAATAGTGTCCAGTACATTGACGCCTTTCTGTGAAGTAGCCCATTGGGCCAATAGTGTCCAGTACATTGAAGCCTTTCTGTGAAGTAGCCCATTGGGCCAATAGTGTCCAGTACATTGAAGCCTTTCTGTGAAGTAGCCCATTGGGCCAATAGTGTCCAGTACATTGACGCCTTTCTGTGAAGTAGCCCATTGGGCCAATAGTGTCCAGTACCTTGAAGCCTTTCTGTGAAGTAGCCCATTGGGCCAATAAATAAACTCTGCATTTTACTTGCCCCCTGTAAATTTTAGTAGGCTGGAGTTTAATCATATATTGTGGAATGCCACAGTTAAAGGGTCTAGGTACTTTTTGCAGGACAAAAAACACAATGATCTCGTATTTATACTAAACTAACACAGTTTGAAGATAATGATAGTAGAAAGCTTCCCTGAAAATATTACATGCTGATGTGCTGTAGATTTTAAGAAATGAGTAAAACAATGGAAAACAATTTTTGTCTCGGAGATCATGAGACGAAAATTATTTTAGCATGTAAAATCGTATTTTCGTGCGATTGTTTTACTCATTTCTCAAAAGCTACCTACCTCAGCAACTAATATTTTAATATATGCTTTCTGGTATCATTATCTTCAAACGGTGTAAGTTTAATGTAAATCTGTGAACATTGTGTTTTGTGTTACGAAAAGTACCCAAATCCTTTAAGTGCCTTACGATGTTTGTCCTCAAGGAACCCAAGTCTCGACACTCATGGGTCGACAGCTCCTTTTCTTCAGCTGTGCCGTGCATCTAGAACTCTCTACCACTTCATCTTAGATCCCGCTTTAAACGACAAAATTTAAAACTTTTCTCAAAACTTATCTTATGCCACAGGTTTCAAGGACTAATTTGGTTGTGTCCGTTTTCTTAGGTTTGTTTTGTTGTGCCTTGAACACCCAACAAGTCTTCATTATTACAGGCATGAGAATCTTCCGGGTTAAACCGGAATTCCGTTTTTTTTCCTTTCAAAATTGTGGTCTCCGAGTTCGATGTGAATTTGCTATAAAATTCGGGGGGTAGGTTTTTGGCGGTATACATTTGGATTTCTCTAATCCCTCTTCTCTAGTCAGACAATGTCAGTTTACCTTTGTAATTGTTATTATCGCGGATCCACACGTACTGCGTTCATGAAAAAAACGGCACCTAAAAACTAAACAATAAATTGCCGTCCAGCAACTGGCCCAGTTTACGGCTTGTGGTCTTCCTGGCATCGCCCATGCATGCAGCAGCAGCGACAGATGTATAAACTTGCCTCATTCCATGCTTTGTTTATAGTGGTACGGTTCAATAATATTTGCGTGTAATGCGCTTGCTGCTGCAGCAAAGATAACACGTGTGGAGACTTTTGAAAGTCTACTGAAAAAACAATGCACGTGTTTGCACACTGTGTACTGTGTACTGTGTACTGTGTACGTGCAGGTTTGTACACGAACCAATGAGCGGCGCGGCATGAATCTGAGATCCCCGGCAGGCTATGGAAAACTGGTACCTGTTATTGCCTCACAACCAGCGAAAGATATATTGGGAACCAGCGAACACACTGTACGTCCGGACGACGTGCTTTCGTCATTGGTTCTATTTCTATGTTGGGGGTCTAATCTCAACCTCGTTCCAGTTATACCCTATGCTGAATAACAACCTCTTTCTCAAAAACACATCGCTCTCGCCAAATATATAGGCCTATATATATTTTAAAATGTGCGTCGCCGACGGATCGTTAAAATCACAAACATTTAATTGCAAAAGAATTTCTTTTACACGGCCGAATTTCAAATCAAGAACCTATACAAATGGTTGTTGGTGAGAAAAAAAGCATTTTCAAGGGCAGAAATAAGGGATAAGATCGTCAGAAAAATTAAAATATTATTACTATTATTTTTTTTTTTTTCCTTTCTTTTTCCGGAATTGTTACAAAATCGCAGGCGAACCCAAAATTGTTTGAATTGTTTGAGCTTTACATTCCTTATTTTCCCTTAAACCTATTTAACAAAAAAAAAAGGAAAAATCACACAAAAGTAGCTCACTTCTACCTGGAAAAATAGGTGTCAGAAATGTATCAGAGACCACCACAGAGCTTCTAAAATACCCAGAGCTCCCAGGGCCCTTAAGCGGGCCCTGGACCCCGGCCGTAGGGGACTTCGCGCTGCGCGCTTCGCACACAAAAATGATGGAATATTGACATTTCCGATCAACTGAATTTTTTTCCTGTTTTTTTATCATCACCCATTCTCATGCCTGTTATTATAACATTATAATATTTTTTATTATTAGGTAGCCATTATGTTACCACGTTAATTTTTAATTCGTTAGGTTCGGAAGATTGTTCAGAAAGTTGTCTCTCGAGACTCCATGTCCAGGGAGATCTTTAACTATCGCAAGCTGACGGATAAATCCACAGAAGAATCTGAAAGCAGTAAAGCCGAACAGCAAATAAACGGCAGTGTTTCTGACTCACTGCTGGCCAAAGGTAGGTGTACAACCCAACACCAGACGTCTCTTTGTCTTTAGTTCATTAAAGGGTTTGGGTACTTTTTGTACGACACAAACATCCACAGTATCGAACTTACATGGTTTAAAGAAAGCTTCCCTTAAAATATTACTCGCTGAGGTGCTGTAGCATTTGAGAAATTGAAAGAAAAATCCACTACCTTAAATTTTGTCTTGGTGAGACGAAAATTATTTTTGCATGTAAAACAGATTTCCGCGACTGTCCTGAAAACAATGCTAAGTGATTTTCACTTTTTTCTTTTAAAACTTGACGACTAATGAAGTTGAAACTTCTACAGGTAAATTAAATTACATACATTTTCATTCCCAGTTAGTAGGGATTCATGTAATAGCCACAACATTGATCTGCAAAAGGTACCAAAACCCTTTAAAGGAACACGTTGCCTTGGACCGGACGAGTTGGTCTATTAAAAATGTTTGAAACCGTTTGTTATGAAATCCATGGTTAGAAAGATGTTTTAAAAGTAGAATATAATGATCCACACAAGTATCACTCAAAATTGCATGGTTTTCCTTTAACGTCGCGAACTATCACAGTCGGCCATTTATGGTAGTCAAACTTTTGACTCCCATAAATGGCCGACCGTTTTAGTCGACGAGGTAAAAAGAAAACAACGCAACTTCAAGGCATATTTGTGTATATCATTGTTTTCTACTTTTACAATATCTGTAAAAATGATCCACACAAACTTGCCTCGAAATTGCTAAAGGAAAACCTTGCAATTTTGAGGTATGTTTGTGTGGATCATTGTATTCTACGTTTACAACATTTTTCTACCCACATGCATTTTATAACAAACGGTTACAAACGCCTTCCAAAGACCAACTCGACCGATCCAAGGCAACGTGTTCCTTTAAGTTTCATTCCCTTCTGGCAGGCATCCTGAACAAAGATATTGACATAGTAGGTAGGCCACCAACATTGGGCTGTATACTAGCTCAGTTGGTAGAGCACTGGCACGTTAATGCGGAGGTCGTGGTTTGAAGTCCAGCTCTATTCATTTTTTTTTGTTCAACAAAAAATTATGTTGTCTTGCGGTTCGTTACTTTTAACCTGAATTCATGTAACTGCAATGGGAGACTTTCTGGGACGATAGAGGGCAGCAGACTTACCGGGTAAATCCATTGTTCTCAGAATTATTCGCATGTTCAGAACTACGTAAACAATGGAAATTTACCCGGTATGTCTGCTGCCGCCTAGCGTTGGAAAGTCTCCTATTACATGTAGCTTAAAGACCAACGCATTTGCTGTACGTCGCACCGCCATTGCTGGGGTGATGGCAGCACAAGGGTTTTGTACACTTTTTATGCAAATTAAATGACACTGGGTGGAAACTGCTGAGATGTACTTTAAATGATTATTTTATATTTGGTTTGCGGTAACACTATGTGTGTGTCTACATGTCAGGTAGATTATGTTCTTTTGAAAACATGTCTTGCTTTTATATACTTAGTAGATATTCAGAATTTGGGAGACTTCTCAGTTCTTAAAAGAACTGTCCTGCTTTTTAATTACTACCTTGGTGGAAAGTAGAAAATCGACCAGGACTACTACTTTAAATGATCATCAAATGAATTTTATGTTTTATTTTGTCAATCTCTTTGATAAAAACAGGTAATTATGAACTGTTGAACACCTGTGAAAGGTGAGGTGGAAATTGCTAAGATGTACGTAAAATGAATTGTGTATTTTATTTTGTCAATCTCTTTTATAAAAAAAGGTAATTATGAACTGTTGAAGGCGAGCACTAAGACCTCACCAGTCAAGACTAAGCAGGATGAAGACGATTCAGCATACTTGGTAACTTACCAAGGTAGCGTCATTGACATCCAAAACCTACTCCTCAAGGTTGAGAAGAGTGAACAGGACCGTCTTATGGCCGAGCGCAAAATTGATGAAATGGAATTCATTGTTGGTATGTCGTTACTTGGTTTATCATGTCGGTTTTAAGGCCGTTGTCAAGTATGTTTTGGGTTGACCTTTTGGCTCTCCTCCACTTGGCCCTGTCCATCGCGCCTCCAAGCAGATCCATGTCGTTTGTCATGTAGCTCTGCCTTGTATTGCGCAGTCGGCCAACAGGTGCTGGTTGAAGTTGATTAAAGGAACTGCCTTGGATCGGATGAGTTGGTCTATAAAAAAGCGTTTGTAACCGTTTGTTACAAAATGCATATGGGTAGAAACATGTTGTAAAAGTAAAATACAATGATCCTCACAAACATGCCTTGAAATTGCACGGTTTTCTTTTTACTCCGTCGACTAACATGGTCGGCCATTTTTGACCGACCGTGTTAGTTCGCAAAGTAAATGAAAACCAAGCAATTTCGAGGCAAATATTAGTCTAGGTTCCTAGACCATTGGTGTTGCGTGGTCACACACAACCAACGTTCCGATTATGCGTTACTGTACACGCTTGTAATGAACGAACGCTAGCGGGCGCTCTGTTTCTCTGATTTCCTGTGCTCACCAAGGTCTAGGACATTTGCAACGACGGGTCTTAACTTTTTTGTTGTTTTTCGGCAAATCTCCCCCGACTTTCCGGTGGAGCCAATCAGAGGCTGCGTTGCGGTTGGCTCATGAATAATTCATCAGTGTTGTGCATGCAGTGTAAAATGCATGCAGTAATGCGTTGCATGACTTTTGCTATACTCTGCATGTGTGTGTGGGTATATGTTTTTATCGGAGTATAATAATGTCCAGATCAGTAGGATTTGAAACTTTGCCACATGGTGGAAATACGATAAAGAAAGGTTTGCGGTACCACCACAAACCTTTCTATGTATAATATCCAGATCCAGACTACTGCATTGCCATGATGCAGCTTGAAATGCGATTGTGGCGTTATGCTCCCGACGTGCCAGGGCCCACACTGATGAAGCCTGTATTGGCTAAACAATTTGCTTATAGTTAGCACAAAATAGTATTGCTTAGCAGAAACTGGTTACCAGCCAATTTTTAATTAAATTTGAAATGTTGTAGACTTATGCCTAGTGCCCACCTAAATTTTTGGATAGTAAAGAAATTTTGTACAGTATTTTCTGCCAAACAGATATTAACTGGTGGGCCCTGTAGTGTTATTCACAGTGAAAGTTTTTTAATCTTGGGGGAAGGAAATCTTGAGGGATTCAAAAGCGTCTTTGTGAGAATGTATTTTGAAACGTAACCGTAGCTGCAGATCTTGGAACGTAAGCGTAGCTTGACTCGGGATTGAAAGCGTACTTTTTGATATTGTAGCGTAACCTAAACGTATCTTGGAGTGTATAAGCGTAGCTGAGTAGCTGCGTAGCTTAAAACGTAACAGTATCTTTTGGAGCGTAAGCATATCTTGGAACGTAATTCGTAGCTGCGTATCTTGGAACGTAAGCGTAACTTGACATGGGATTGAAAGCGTACCTTTTGATATTATAGCGTAACTTGAAGGAACATAAGCAGATCTGTAAGCGCAGCTGAGTAGCTGTGTAGCTTGGAACGGTGACAACTTTTGGAACGTAAGCATATCTTGGACTGAAGCGTAGCATCTTGGAACATAAACGTAGCTGCGTATCTTTGAACGTAAGCATAGCTTGACTCGGGCTTGAAAGCGTACCTTTTGATATTATAGTGTAACTTGAAGGAACGTAGACCTAAGCGTATCTTGGAATGTAAACGTAGCTGCGTATCTTTGAACGTAAGCATAGCTTGACTCGGGCTTGATAGCGTACCTTTTGATAATATAGTGTAACTTGAAGGAACGTAGACCTTAGCGTATCTTGGAACGTAAACGTAGCTGCGTATCTTGGAATGTAAGCGTAGCTTGACTCGGGCTTGAAAACATACCTTTTGATATTATAGTGTAACTTGAAGGAATGTAGACCTAAGCGTATCTTTGGACGTAAACGTAGCCGAGTAGCTGCGCAGCTTGGAACGTAACCATATATTATTTTTTGGAATGTAGTCGTAACAATATCTTTTGGAAATTGCGAATTTTGATTGCTTGTCGGGTGGCGACTACTGCTATTCAACTCCCAGTTATTTGAGGCGAATAGTCAGGTCATAAATTCCACTAGTTGCCCAGTTTAATCATTACCTCAAAAATAACTCTTCATTCACAGAATTAAAAAATAATACTTTGTTTGGCAAAATTATGCTTTGAGGGAATTTTGTTTTAGCATTATTTTTATTTCAACCTTTTATAAAAAATTCTCATAATATTTTTAAGCTACTCACACAATAACACTGTCAATATAACCATGGAGGTAGATGCGATATTTCTACGTTTTGACATCATCAAAATTACCTGAAACTCTAACAAAAAGAAATTAGGGGGCCATGAATCAAAATGGAGCATATTGGAACGTTGCGATCATAAGAAACAACGGAGTCGACACCCGCAAGCTGGGAGTTCATAGCGCCCGGGATTTAACACCTCCAACCCCCACGAGACACGGCATGGGCGGTACGTGATATTCCACAAGGCTTATTTCACGTTCCGATTGCTCCACGCCGTGGGGCCATACAAGCGTCCGTTACACGGACTCTCTGAATGCATGGAGCAATAAACTAGTTTATTGCTCCATGCTGAATGCTAATCTTACGTTCGATTTTTGACCATTATTTACGATTTCAAATCGTCACGTATCCATAATCTGAATAGGTAGTCTATACTTAAAATTTCACTGTTTTCCTTTTAATAGGCCTATAATGACCACGGAATTACTCTTTGAGCAAAGATTATTAAAAATATCGCGCCGATCACATTGACCTTTGACTCGGTCTAGTTTGAATAGTCATCTTCAACCCGTCACGTGATATGAATAATCGAGTCATTTGCATAGTCTGGCCACGCCTTCAATTTGCAAATGTCCTAGACCTTGGTGAGCACAGGACATGGTGAGCATAGGAAATCAGAGAAACAGAGCGCCCGCTAGCGTTCGTTCATTACAAGCGTGTACAGTTTTTGCCGTGCATAATCGGAACGTTGGTTGTGTGTGACCACGCAACACCAATGGTCTAGGAACCTAGACTAGGCAAATATGTGTGGATCATTATATTCTACTTTTAAAACATCTTTCCAACCATATGCATTTTATAACAAATGGTTACAAACGCTTTTTTATAGACCAACGATCCAAGGCAACATGTTCCTTTAAAGGCGTTGGACACCTTTTATAATTGGTTTTAACAGGCATGATATTTCTCCTACTTTCGTTTGACTTCAGATTTTTTGCGCTATTTTATTTAATAGCCTGAAATGCCTTTTGTCTAGGGTTCTTTCCTTTTTTCCTTTTTCTTCTTTTTGTATGCAAGTTGCCAGACACACCAGGCCTGACAGCCACTTCTAGGTGTGGGCTACAACAACAATTTCCAGGGGGTCGTTGCCACATACTCCTAGGGCTGAAACAGGTTTGCCTGTTAACAGTCTATACGGATGGGTAGGCTTGGGTATTATCAATCAGAAGACTGGCAGGTAGTGCAGAAAGTTCTTTACTTATACCTCCCCTTGCACTCGGTAAAGGGTTCCTACTGTTTTCCAAGGATTAAATATCATGCCTGTTCATAAGAATTACAGTGTATACTTGTTATCAAAGCGTAAGGGAATAAAAGGGTAGCAACTAGCTCTAAAACAGGCAGGGGCGAATTGCTGTATGATAAAGGCCGGAGCCGAAGGCGAGGGTTTATCACACGTCAATTCGACCCTGCAAGGTCTCAAACGGCCGTGAAAGAAATAGTAGCTACCCTTTTATTCCCATTCATAAATGCCTTTTTGGTTAAAAGGCGTAATAAAGTAAGAAACTCTGTAAAACTTATCCGTTTCCGACGTGCTTGAGCTCTGCTCTGTACATGTATGTTTCTACCTCCATGGTATGTATATGTACGACGTCTGTTTGTTGCATTGTTATGACTGAGACACCTATTTCCGTTCGTGCGCATGCGCATAATATAGTCTTGGTGCAGCGCGTTCTGGTTTTCCTTTCACACGCAGTACGGCCAACTCACCGACAGCGCCTGCATCGCCCGTAACAAGAAACGTCTTGCACCAAGACTAGCGCGGAGTATCCGCTCACAACCGGTTATAAACACTGGTCATTATCAAAGGTTTAAAAAAAAAAAACGTGACGCGCTCTTCACCAATTGAAATAGCGAAACTGTCTGAGGTATTTATGAATAATAGTTTTTCTCTAAATGGTTGTGATATCTACAGATAGTCTGAGAACCAATGTGTCGTCGTCCGAGGCCAATGCTCAAGGTATGGTGGCGAACTTGGACGATATGCGGAAACGTCTCTACACCACGGAAAAACAGTTGAAGTCTGCCGAGAAACAAGCGCAGATGTACAAGGACGTCCTTCACTCCTCTAAAAAATCCCTGGGATCGGTCATGGGTAAGCTGGAAGAAGCTCTCGCCGACAAGAAAGCCGACGGAGACAAAGACGGCAAAGATAAAGGGAAAACTGAGATCAAGAAAGAGTTTGAAAGTACAAAAGATAAGGATTCAAAATCTACCAAAGATGATAAGTAAATGTTTTTCATGGTTTTTTTTTTTTATGGGGAGCCTCAGTTAGGTGAAAAAGTTACATTAAATTTTGTTATATTTTAATGTGTGTTAAAGGTGTTATACAGGATTGGGAGAGCTGACAAAATTGTTGCAGACAGCGTTCATGTTTTATGTGACTATCAAAATACATACAATAACAAAACTGAAAATTTAGGTGTAATCCATTGTGTTAGTCGGGAGAAAAAAGTTTAAAACATATTGGAAACACATTGTCCTTAATTTTGGTCGTAACAACCAAAATCAACTGTTGCGTTTTTTTGTATTTTTAGGTTTTCAGGTACATTTTTTGTGAATACCACTTCCTTTCAGAGGGGAACATTTCACTGAACAAATGTTTTCTGGAATGAACCTCATTATCAGTCAGCTTTCGGACAAACATTTAAAAATGATGTTCGCTATCCTTTCACAATCCTCTATGATACCTTTAATAAAGAATGTTGATTTGAAATATTTCAAAATATTGAATTTACTATAATTATTCAGTGAAATATCTCTTGTCCTGTGGTGCATATTGGTCTTATAGAGATATTTTTGCAGTCTAACAGTTTGTTTTTCCTTTTATCAGCTCAACAAACCATCCGTTGATCGATAGCAAAAATATGTAAGGCATATTTAAGAGTTTACTTTTTTTTTTTTTTAAACATGTAGGAATGATGCAGTGGTGGTTCAAAACTTGAAAGTATCTTTTGATTATGAGTATTAATTGTTACCTTACCAAGTATGTAAGGTTGTTTTTTAAGAAATTAACCAAAAAACATCCACCTGTATCCTTCAAAAAACTAAAGTGTCCTGCTGTTTCAATGTGATTTCATATTTCCAAACATTTGATATGACTGAAATATAAAGGTTTTTAAGACTGAGGTTAATATTTAGCATAATTATTCTGTTTCAAAGACGTTTCAATTTAGAAATGTGAGGGTGGTCATAGTATGATGTCGGAGCCAAAGAGATATTTTAATTATAAACAGATAGTGCTAAATCAAGTTTTTATAAGCCAGGTTTCAAGTTTAAGTAGAATGCCATTTTTTTTTTCACTAAAAACATCTCGACAAATCATTAATAGATTTTTCTTATGAAAGATAAAACTTCTGATTTTTACCCAGGGCAAACAAAACAAAAACAGGAAAGCAGACTAAAGTAGGCAGAGTATCATGCTAGTTTGGTTGCCATGTATTGTTGCTTCTGTTTGTGTACATGTACTGCATTTAGTTGAGAGGTAATTTGACAGTTATTGTGTGGGCTTGTGAGCTATAACCATACGTGTATACTGAAAATTGTCAGCAAAGTTCAAGCAAGGAGTTAGGTAGTTGAGTCAGTCAGTTCATGCTGTAGTTACAAGGTGCAAAGGAAATAATATATGCAAATTAGCTCCAATCCTTCCCCCATTCGGTGGAATTGTAACATTCTTGGCCTCTTCATGTAGGGGTTAATAAAGGCAGTGGACGCTATTGGTAGTTACTCAAAATAATTATTAGCATAAAACCTTACTTGACAAGGGTGTTTTTTTCTTTCACTATTATCTCGCAATTTGACGACCAATTGAGCTCAAAGTTTCACAAGTTTGTTATTTTATGCATATGTTGAGATACACCAAGTGAGAAGACTGGTCTTTGATAATTACCAATAGTGTCCAGTGTCTTTAATGGAGCTTTGCCATAATGGTAACGACTTGAGATGCTCCCTAGGCGAATAAGCGAAGAATTGCTACACAAACTTGTTTCCAGTTATACACAAGATAATTTCCCAAACTTAATGTTTCATTTGCTAAGTTGATTGTAATATTCTACTTAATCAATAGAATCAAAGTAGTTTCTAAATATTTTACAGTCAATAAAGTGTGCAAAGATAATTTCGATCTTTCTGTTGTTGTTTCTATAGAAGTGAGCATTTCAAGAGAAACTGTTGCACAGTGGGCCAGAATTGAATGAAAGTGCGCCAAAATTATATCTCAACATATTTTTGATGAAAATTTTATTTAAACATATTTATGATGGAGAGTTGGTTGTACGGGGTTTTCTGATACGTAGAATTTGATGGTCATGGTTTTAAAGGTCTATGACGTCATCTTAGTCCTGTATCGTGATTGGTCAGCAAGAGTTTAATAACTACTAATATTTCATTTTTTTTTCTTCAATTAAACCTAGGCATATTAAAGAAACAGTTTGTGAACAAATTTTTGCGATGCAAAGTGTGTTTTCATAAGGGTTTTCTAAAAGCGGTACTCATAAATGGTGGTCTTTCTGTGGTGCTGAACAGAGAAATACGACCGCTGACACACGCACGAGTCGTTACAGGTGGTTGAGTCAAAACAGGCATTTCTCACAGGGGTATACAACTTCAAAATTGAATAATTTCCAAAGTCGCAAAAAGTCGCAACCAAATTTGGTTTTAGACTGTTCCTGAAGGTTCAGGCTACTGAAAAAAGTTAGAATTAGAGGGGGAATCGACGGCATTTTATATTTCCTATGTCTCTGATTGAAATGAATGAAAATTAGGAGGCATTTTATGGGATTTATCAGACCTTTTCAAACAGTAAACAGAAATTAAACTAATTATTAATTTAATTTTCATGAAATATAGACTATAAACAACAATCGACACGGTTTTCATGGCATTATCTTTTATGAGCTGTTCAGGGCAGCAAGTTAAAATACCCATTAAGTTCAACGGTTTTGCCGCACTTTTTTACCATTTTGACTCGGGAAAGTACTGAGTATACAGTGCTAACACACATCGGTGTATGGGTAAAAACTAAAAAATTAATATTATTTATCCCCGATGCAAATTTAACATCTATTATATCGTTGCGGTACCCGCTGCCAAAACATAGGATTCGAACTGCCTCTAGCTGCCGGGCAACCTTGGTAGTCTAGTTGGTAAGACACTGCTCTAGAATTGCAAGGGTCGTGGGTTCGAATCCCACCCGAGTAACATGCCTGTGATATTTTTTCGCAGGACTCGGGAAAGTACTGAGTATACAGTGCTAACACACATTGGTGTATGGGTAAAAACTAAAAAATTAATATTATTTATCCCCGATGCAAATTTAACATCTATTATATCGTTGCGGTACCCGCTGCCAAAACATAGGATTCGGACTGCCTCTAGCTGCCGGGCAACCTCGGTAGTCTAGTTGGTAAGACACTGCTCTAGAATTGCAAGGGTCGTGGGTTCGAATCCCACCCGAGTAACATGCCTGTGATATTTTTTCACAGGACTCGGGAAAGTACCGAGTATACAGTGCTAACACACATCGGTGTATGGGTAAAAACTAAAAAAATTAATATTATTTATCCCCGATGCAAATTTAACATCTATTATATCGTTGCGGTACCCGCTGCCAAAACATAGGATTCGGACTGCCTCTAGCTGCCGGGCAACCTCGGTAGTCTAGTTGGTAAGACACTGCTCTAGAATTGCAAGGGTCGTGGGTTCGAATCCCACCCGAGTAACATGCCTGTGATATTTTTTTTCACAGGACTTGGGAAAGTACTGAGTATACAGTGCTAACACACATCGGTGTATGGGTAAAAAAAAAAAAAAAAAAAAAATTAATATTTTTGAATTCTGTCTTGTAGACTTGAGATCCCGGTACTTAGCTTCTATGTTTAGCATTAGAGCGGACAGCTATTCTTTTGGTTAGTTGACCTTTCCTATTTGTCATGGCATTACAGTCAAGTACAATTACAGTGGATATTTAAGAATAGTTAATAATTACAAAATGAGTCTTGAATGCTGTTGAAATTAATATTTTGGATATTAATAATTCCTTAATTTGTTCTTAGAAACACTCGCACCAATAAGACAAAAAAATGTCGCAGAAACCATAAATTAGAGAAAGTAGATTACAAAGATGTGGGCCAAACTCTTAGAATAAACGACACAAGGCAGATTTTATGTCAAGAAGCAGGTTTGAGAAATTTTAATTGGTTTGTACAAAGACAATTTACTGACAACAAAATAGCTGTGTCACTTCAGAGGAAAAAACAAAATAGTTAGTGGCCCGATATTTCTACCCTAGCAGAACCTTTCCAGAAGGCTTCAAGAACGAAGATTGATTTATAAATGCAATTCATAGGCAGTGGACACCATTGGTAATTACTCAAAATAATTATTAGCATAAAACCTTGCTTGGTAACGAGTAATGGGGAGCTTGTGATAGTATATAACATTGTGAGGACAGGCTCTCTCTGAAGTAACGTAGTTTTCGAGAAAGAAGTATATTTACACGAATTTGATTTCAAGACCTCAGATTTAGATTTTGAGGTCTCGAAATCAAGCATCTGAAAGCACACAACTTCGTGTGACCAGGGTGTTTTTTCTTTCATTATTATCTCGCAACTTCGACGACCGATAGAGCTCAAATTTTCACAGGTTTGTTTGATACATATCTTCAGGTACACCAAGTTAGAAGACTGGTCTTTGACAGTTACCAATAGTGTCCAGTGTCTATTAAACAATGTTTGTATGAGGGAGATTGGCTGTAGCCAGCTCAGCGTTAATATCCTCTTTTGGGAGTTTGCCAAGTTCCCTTGATTGGAAAATCAACAAACAAACAGGCAAACTTTTGGTAAAAGTTTTCCACAATGTCTACCTCAAAATAAAACAGTTCATACCCCAGTCTATCAAATTGTACATTTATATAGTATAAAACCCTGTACAATGAATACAGCGTTATACATTTTTAATATAAAAAATATTAAAATACATGCCTTGCTCTACTTCTCCCAATTGAACTCATGATTTGAGCTTTGCACCTTTTATTACAATCTAGTATATATCTGAAACAAAAAGTCACATCCCCTTAAGGTGATCCCTGTCTGCCGCTTCCCAGGTTGTATCGTTACCTTGGTGTGATCCCTGGCTACACGGCTGTTTGCGGTTGAATGGCTTCTGGCAGGCACCCCCCGAACAAAGATATTGACTAAATAGGGACACTGCCAATCAAGGGCTAGATAGCTCAGTTAGTAGAGTGCCGGCACGTTAATCCGGAGGTTCGAATCCCACTCTAGTCAATTCTTTGTTCAACCCCCAAAATCTAGTATAATGTCTGATTGATGTTTTTTATTAAAAAGTATGAGTACTTTTAAGGTTCCTTGGACAAGTTGTCTTATCATAAACCAGAAAGGAAACTGACTGCGTAAATGTTTGCATCCCATGAGGGTTGTTATCGCTAAACCTCTAACGTAATGCAAACACTACAGAGACGCTGAGGTTACACGCATGTTTTTGCGCACAAAGAATAGATACCATCCAACGATTTGTCTCCTTTAGCCTCAGTGAGGGCGCTTTTTAAGAGTGAGACTTCATATTCAAGGGTCTATAGATCTACTGCTGTTAAATCAGGTAAGGGGGAGGGGTGGAGGTTGGCTGGCTTGACAGACCAAACATGGATGTCGAGCTCAATAAAGTTCTTTTCAATAACTCATCTGCTGATTAGTTGGTTGGTGGAGGGGGTGAGATGTAGAGGTTGGCTGGCTTGACAGATCATCAGTCCAAGCTGTTGTAATCATCGTCTGGTTCACTTATTTTGATATTGACATCCGAAACATTTTGAAGGATGATTCTCGTTTCAGTAGATAAAGGGTTCATCTCCAGATTAATGTCAACGAGGGAGTTCCCAGAAGCTGAGACTAAGGACTGGCTGTCCACATCTGTCAATAAATTGGAATCAAACTACTTTGATTATGTAGAATAGAAATTGCAAGTATAGTTTATAGTTTATAGGGTAATATAGCCGAGTGTTTAAGAGCATCAAATTCAAGTTCAGGGCCCAATTTCATAGAGCTGCTTAAGCAAAAAAATTGCTTAAGCAGAAACATCCTTGCTAAGTAAAATCAGAGTACCGGCCAAGAATCAACTCATTTGTTAAATGCTCAGTAAACAACAGCTAAATACCAGTCAAAGCAATATATATGGCATGACATTTGGCCAGTAACATGTGTAAAATAAGCAAACATTTTTGTGCTTGAGCAAATTTTTGCTTTTAAAAGCAGCTCTATGAAATTGGCCCCTATCCGAGTGTGGGTTCGAATCTCAGTCAGGACACTGGTAGAGCGAGATGCTTTCCTAGAATTGCTTCTCTTCACCAAGGGGTTTAAATGGGATACCTGTTAGGGTAGAGGTTGAAATTGGCTTTGTGACAAATGCCTCGACTGTTTTATGTAAACCCTACTTAATTGTTTCAGAGTACTTTCAGCTATTTGTATTTTGCTTTTAGTACAAGTTTGCATCTTTAATTTAGCTCCTTTAAGTTAGCTAGAAGTTTTGTGCAGACTAGAGGAGGGTCTCAAGAGGGTGCCAAATTATATTTAAAATGTAAGACTCCAGAGAGGGCAGTATTTAGGGTGGTGCTATGAAGGAATGTTGGCATCTACTTTTATTGTTGTTAGGAAAGGGTTATTTAAGTATTGCATATTGTTCTGGTTGGGTGTACACCCACTGCACAGTGGAATTCAAGATGTACCAGCCAGTCTTAGGTTGAAGTTGGAGGAGAGCAGTCTGTCCTAATATTCACCAAAATCCAAGGTCCTGTGTGGGCTTTATATTTTAAAAGTTTGCCATCATGTGTGGGTTGAGAAGGAAAACTTCCCAGCGCTTTTCCTGTGTGGATTTTGTCGTTTCTGGATTCTTCAGAACTGTTTTGTGTGGACCCTCGTTAGCCCTTGAAGGACATCAGTCAGTTGCATGCAACGGAGGAATCCAACGTGGGCTAGACCCTCGCCAGAAGCCAAATACTGAGTGGATTTAGGCGAGGATACTGTAGACGAGGCGAGGTAGACTAGACCAACCATCCCCAACTCAAAGTCGTCAAAGACTTTAACTACATGTAGGACTTCATGCTGGAGTACAACAACACACCAAACATTCGTCTCCAGGAGGCTGGCATAAAGAGTTGCATAAATGCTAGAAAGAGATTTGACCAAAATGAAGGGAGAGAAGAGGGAAGCAGCCAAGGAGTCTACACCCAAAGCTACACAAAAAGGAGACTGGCAAGTAACACAATTTTGCGCATTCATATCTAACGCTTTTTCTACTGTAACCTTATGTACTGTCCTTCCGACACAAGAAGAGGCCCAGGAAGAAATACGAAAATTTCCGTATCCTGCCACCACTTTTTCACTAATTTGTACAAAAAACATTAAGAAAGGAATACCTTGTTTAGGTAAATTTGATACTATTTTCGGAAAAGTTTCTGGATGGCGCCACCGCTTTTTAATTCGATATGAAATAATACAGCATCTAATATACCTCAATGAGGTATCCTTTTTTTGTAAAAGTTAGTGAAAAAGTGGCAGCGCCATATAGAAATTATCCCTATTTTCTTTCATAGCCAAGGAAAAAGTGGTGGCAGGATACGGAAACTTTTCTGAATGAAATAATTTTATCTACCTGAAATTCTGTTATTTTGTAGATTTAGTTCCTCTATCTTTGGTAGATTTGAAACAACTGATACAGGAAAAACTCTCAAGCAGTTATTAGATGCATCAAGTTTGCGGAGAGAAGTCAGTTGGTCCAGGTTCTCTGGAAGACTTTCAAGTTTGTTGGCAGACAGGTCAAGAACTACAAATTAGAGAAAAAATTTAGCATTAAAAACTTCAACAGCATATATTTTCTTAGTTTAAGTTTTGTTGTGAAGCTAAAAAAATGCTATATAAATAAACCTTGAGGGAAACTGACCAGGGAAATTGTATCAAACTGTATCAAGTATCAGCCCTGGAATTAAACCCCTGGTTTTGGCCTTAGTGCCCCTAGAAAAGTTGCCCATGGGCATAGACTTAAAGAGGTTATGAAGAAGTGCCCTTTGAAAATGAAAATTGTCTTGTTGCCCCCTTAAAGGTGAAACCTCATGCCTGCAGTTTTTGAAAAGGGTACTGTTCAATTCAATTCAATTTAATTCAATTTTGTCATCACAGTTTACAAATAAATAGTGAAATTTGTTTTCCCGCTTTGCACTAAAAACATTAAACGATTACAAAGTTGAAGAAAAAATTACAAATTACAAACACAATACAATAGTCAATACTGGTACAACAATAACTTTAGCAATGTGCATTGTATTTGATTGTCCTACCTGTTAGAAGAGTAAATTTCTTGGCAAATTTAAGGGTCAGTTTCTTCAGCTCGTTATGTGATAAGTCACAAGACTCGACAGTTGCTTGCCTTGTCAGATGGAAAACGGCATCAGGGAAAGATGTCAGCAGACAGCGCGACAGGTCTGAAAAAATGCGTTGAAAATAAAAAATAATTAAAAAAAATGTTTTTTTCCATTGTTTTTTTGAGCAGCCTAGATTGATAATATTAGTCCAAAATATTATTACCATAAAAACTTCTTGGTGAGAAGCACAGCTGTTGATAGAATGTATTAGATTGAGAAAGGATTCTCTTTGAAGTATGGTTTGAATGATTATTCACCCCAAAATACGCTCGCATGAATCGCTTCTCAGATTTCTGTTGGTTGTTGTCTGTTCAGGAATGCTGCGGCCAGAGATGCGTTTGTTACCTGATAGATTTGACGTTCTTGTGACTTTTGTCACCGTTTTCTCAACAAGTAGGCACACTGTGCTGTATTCAACCGAAAGTTTTAAATGTGACTTTTGATATATTTTTGTTACAGCTTTAAATCAAAATACATTGACAAAAACCAATCGTTGCCCCTAACTTTGAATGCAACTCTGAAATATAAAGTAAACAAACAATGCTTGTCTCTCACCTAGTTTTCCATCTTCATTTGCCTGCTCACATCGGTGAACAACTCTTGTAACCTCTTCAGCTGCCATTTGTTAACCTTTTAAACCCCAATTGACGATGTGTTGTTTGATTATATTTTGCTTCTGTACAATGTAAAACAGATAATGGGGCTTTATCGGTAGGCATTTAGGCACACCTTTACAGTATACACCATCTTGATCAAGGGTAGTTGCGATAATCGTAACCCTCCATCCTCCTGATGGTCGGAGGCCATGGTCATGTTTACTTTGAACATGGGTTGCCATCAGCGCCTGCCCTTGGCGTGTATGTCTGAGCGCAAGCCACAAAGAGTGTTCGAAAATAAACAATGCCCCTCAATACTTGAACTATGGTGCATAGCTTACTCACTGTTCGTTGCGATAATCACAGTCTTCTTTTTCTTATACCATGGAAGGTTCTTACCCATTCTTACTTACTTTTCCTAGAATCCCAGTCTTTGCTTGTTTTATAAATATAGATTCAATCAATAGTAGAAGCAAATTCATAATTCAATTCAATTCAATTCAATTAAAAAAACTTTATTTATCCTTATAAAAATATTAAGAGAAATATACAATATACAAAAATATAAAAATATAACAAATATTGACAAAATGACAAGGCAGATATGTACAAATTATATACAAGTGAATACATATAAAAACATTAAAATTTGAACAATATTAAGAACCACAAAACAATTGCATAAACAGGTAAACAGTGGCGAACCAGACCTCCAAATAGTTGACATCCCGCACACAGTTGAAAACAAGTGCAAAACGTCAACCATTCAGCAGTCTGGTTGCCACTGGAGCGAAAGAGAACTTCCTTCTATTTGTTTTGCAAAGGGGGAGTTTAAAACGACGTCCTGAAGGAAGGAATTGAAACAGTTGTTTGAGTACATGACTATCACTGGTTAAAATCAATTGTGCTTTCCTAAGTACCTGTTGCTCACAGAACTGGGTCAGATCTCTCTGTGGCTCTCCGATAATTTTAGACCCAAGTCTGACAATTCTTCTCAAACTGTTTTTGTTCTTTACACTTAAGTTAAAATACCAGGAAATGAATGAAAAACACAACACACTCTCAATGAACGACTGATAAAAAAGACTAAGGATAGTTGTGTCAACAGAGAAGGACTTTAACTTACGGAGAAAATATAACCGTTGATGACATTTTTTAACAACTAAATCGTCCCATCTGAGTTTGTCATCAAAAATAGTGCCCAGGTATTTGTATTTAGCAACAATTTCTACTGCTTGATCGTGAACAATGGTCGTAGGGGCAACTACACTCTTTTTTCTGAAATCCACAATAAGTTCTTTGGTTTTCTGAACATTCAATTCCAAGTACGAGTCATCACACCACTCAACGAATTCTTTGAGAGCATCACCATGACTATTTTCTGGCCCCGTAAGGAGTGAAATCAGAGAACCATCATCAGCAAATTTAACTAACAATCTATCGTCATGGCTACTTCTACAGTTGTCTGTGTACAAAATGTACAAAAGTGGTGACAACACACAACCTTGCGGTGAACCTGTGCTAGTGAATATTACATTAGAAAGTTTACCAGTAACACAAACGGTTTGGGAACGACAAGAGAGAAAATCAATTATCCAAGCAGTAAGTTGGTCACTAAGATGAAAGTCAGTGATAAGCTTATTGGCTAAAATGTAAGGTTGCATTAAATTGAAAGCTGATGAAAAATCTGCAAAAAGAATCCTAGCATGACTCCGAGAATATGGCTTATCAAGATGAGTGTACAGTTTATTTAACTGAATAGCTTTATTTTTTTAGTTGTTTTAGTTCTAACTTCTAAATCTAGTTTAAATAAACTCAACTGCACTCAACAAGCATTTTTTTAATTTTCTCTTTTATCAACTTAATCCATCATCAATTTACTTACTTCATGGTTCATTCAGAAAAGAGTGTAATCCAATCCCTTTTATTAACTGCAGAAACTTGTTTACCACATTCGTGACATTCCACTGGTGTTTTTAGTTTGTTGTTGTAAATGTCGCCCTCTGTTGTCCTAATTTTTTCCAAAACAAAAAAATAAAACAGCGCCCTCTTGTGCCTAGAAATAATATATTATGTATATTTTAAATGTCGCCCTCTGTTGACATATCTTTTTCCCAAACTACAAAATTTGAACAGCGTCCTCTAGTGCCTAGAAATATAGCTGGTACCCATTACAGTGGTAAGCGTGCTTTTATTTCGGACACCATTGACAGTGTTGCCATGCGACAATGGTAAAGATTTAGATGTGTTTACTATTTACAAAGACCTCGTCGCCGGCGCCCTAGATCGTGATCTCGAGCGGCCATATACACACCACACACTGCACCGGTCGTTAATGCATTCTTTACGTGTACATTTTGATGGAGTGATGTAAAACAAATTTCTGAACACGATTTATAGAAGCAAGACCACAATATATATACGATTTGTCTAACTATATCTTCTTGCAGCACTGTATTATAAGATATACATTGAGAAAGAAGTCGCACCGTCGATTAGAACTGGTTTGGTTTTCTGGATTTGTCAACGGCGGTAAGTAAAGAATTTAGATGTTTAGCTGGTATTGGGGGGAAGTGATTTTAGTGAGTCAGTGTGCGAACAATAGCCAGCGCAGTATGACTTGAGCGGCCAGTGCATATCCACCACGGGCACAACTTCCTACCCTGGCCTACCCACTAACACTAACCACTTATTTACTCTCTTAAAAACTTAAGTTTATAAATAGACTGTCAGTCAGACTGACTGAGTCAGGCTGTAGATGGGGAAGATGTTTAACATGTTTAAAACTTTAATACACTTGACTTGACTGGCATCAGATCGGGGTTTTAAGCCTACCTATATGATATGGCGGGCCCGTCTGTAGTAATTTGTAAAGCATGTAAAGTATTGTATGGACCAGTCCATTATGAGGCGGGTAAGTCAGATTTAGCAATAGAGGGCGGGCGTCATGCACTGTGCACACTGCAGTGAAGGTCTTCACATGAAGCCCGCCCTCTGTTGTTGATAAGTGCTAAATCTATCCGTATCATAATGGTCTGGTCCGAACACGGTTTTTAAGCCAAGATGGCGTCCGACCGCTTTCCGTGCAAGTGAAGTTTTTTTCTGGGTAAAAAATACACACTTTTCGTGCAGTTTTTCCATTAAATTTATGTTTATATTACAGAACACACATAGTTCTAATATATCTATGGTTTATTTGCCATTTTTGAGGTATTTAAAACTTGTTGGCAGCGCTCTGGACTTTTTGTTGGCGTTGTCGGCTTGTTGTCGGCTTTGAGTAGGGCCGAACAATAACAAGTGCTTTTTAATTCCGCTTTTTTGTTAGACACGCGTCAATAATGGTAAATTATGAATATGATTAATGCCTAAGTAATGACCTCTTACTTTAAATTAGATCCTGCAACCACTGACATGTCTGACTTTTTGAGGAGCAACATAATTATTGTGGATGCTCTCTCAATCAAACTTCCAGTCTACTGTGAATTCTTAATAACTCTGTTTAAATATATTATTTAAAAGAAAACCTGATTATGATTGTTGATGTTTTACTCTTTTTCTTGATACCCAGGTAGAAAACCCCAAAGGGTAGAAACTTCTGGTGATCGGGTGTAAACAAACAGCTTCAAGATGGCCCCGGGTGAGAAAACCACAGGAGGAAAGACGGATATGGAGCGCATTGGGTTATTCCAAGAGATGGAATATGTTACCATTGGCGACAAGTACAAAATGGCTGGAAAAAGTGAGTTTTTTTGTTTTTATGGAGATTTCAGTTTTTATTCTCATCCTTTATGAGGTAACCTACGAGGGGTCGATTTACCAAAGAAAGTCCTAACTTAGAACTAGTCCTGTGAGTTAAAAAAAAACTTAAGGCTAGTCCTCTGAGTAGGCGGAGTTACTCATCCTAACTCAAGATAAGACAATTCTTAACTCTTTGTGAAATCCATCAAAGGGCCCAGTTTCATGGCTGATTTCTGCAGAATTCTGCACTTGCTATCACCATACTTTGCCAATGGGGCAAGGGCCCTATTTCTGCTCTACCTTTGAGAGCAAAGAATGGCTATTAATGTGGAGTATGCACATGCTCAGGCAAAAATTTGCTGCTCGCTAGAGATAAGTGCAGAATACCCTGTAAATTATGGAAACCATTCACAATTTTCAGCATGTTAACCATAGAGTTATATATTAAAGAACTAGAGGGCACACTGGTGATGCTTCTTGCACAAGTGTGACAGGACGGCAAGGGGACATGCCATTCTGTACGGGCGTTGAATATGAAGTACATGTTGGAATTTGGGTTTATTGAACGCTGACGCGATGCCTGTTTTGTCAACTTAGAAAATGGCCGCCTGCGCATGCCGGGTCGCCTATATAGGCCAGTTCGCCCTCTAGTTCTTATATATAACTCTATGATATTAACACATTGTCCATCCTTTGTTTTGTAACAACCAAAATCAGCTGTTAGCTTTTGTTAGGTTTACAGATACAGTTTTCTCGAATATGACTTCATTTCAGAGGGCAATATTTCACTGAATAAAATGATCCTCGTACGAACTTCATGTTCAGTAAGCTAACAAACTGAAATTAAACAATGATTTTGTTTTTATTCTTACCAATGCTGTACAAAAACCTTTAAAACAAATGTTTGATCACTTTTTGCATTTTGTAGAAGAGTTCAACACCGCCGCGTACAAGGGCAAACAGATGTTACCTGGAGGAAGTAAGACCCGGACGGCAGGGCAGGGAGGCTACTTCAGTGAGAAATTCACAAGGGTCATGGAATCAGAAGCTTACAGTGACCCGGTTAAAATGAGGAGACAGTACAAACTTAAGGAGAGCAAAAAGAACTTGGGAAAGGCGTTCTTGCCAAGCAGTGGAACAAAGATGCAGTAAGTTTTTCTGACCTGTATCAAAAAGGAAGGTGTTATTATTAGTCCAAATATGTATTTGGTGCTTTATATTTGGTATACTAGAAGGTCAGGGAACGATTTCATCTGGTAATTTTGCAAAGCGAAATATTTTGACTGAACAGATTTTGTGCACAGTGATTGCTAATGCTGAGTAGCAAATGGTAATTTTTGAGTAGCGACTGACACATTTTGCATAGCATTTTGCTCTGCTATACAAAGGAAATCGTTCACTGAATGTACTCCCTTGTTGCTCTTTATAAAAACGAGAGTTAAAAACGAGAGTTGACTGTATTAGGAAATAAACCGATACCTACTCGGTGTTGTGTCGTGGCCTAGCAGTTAAGAGCACTGGACACAAGCTCTGGTGTTTCTGATCAGCAGTAGTGCTGGGCGAATAGTGAAATTTTGTTATTCGGATACTGCTGGCCAACTATCCGAAATTAACCGGATATTCGAATAGTTTTTTCGCCGCTAGAGGGCGCTATTATAAAAATTATAAATAAAAAAATATAAAACAATTATTTTTTTTTGCCGCTAGAGGGCGCTGTTCGTTTGTGAATGAGATCTTATGGGCGGATTGATATTAGTTTTAGACAGTGTCACTCGGTTCATTCATAAAAATGACCGGATCTAATTTAAAGATGGGGATTTGCTTTTTCTTTTGATCGTGATTGACTCTACAAGAAGGAAAACTTTTGTAATCTTTGAACAAAATACGTCGGAAATGTCATTGTTTTAACTCATCACGGAGGTGAGCATAGTTCAATACTTAATTTATGCTGTTTTATGCTGTCTTAATAGAACTTTCATAAGGATTCAGACAAAACATTCATATCAGTTTGTCGCCCGACGTCCGCGGATATTCGGATATTAAAGAATATCTCACTTGGTTGTAATTACAGAACTATATCCGGTTTATAAATAGGTATTCGCGCCCTATGCGGATATCCGGTTAAGAAAAAAAAGGCATTCGCAGTTACGGATAGGAAAACCTATTCGCCATTAACCGTATATTCGAATAATTCGCCCAGGCCTAATCAGCAGAGGGTGGGGGTCGAATACCAGTCGTGACACTTGTGTCCTTAAGCAAGACACTTGACCATTGTTGCTAAGTCCTTCGGATGGGACATAAAGTCGTTGGTCCCAATTGTTGTGTAACGCACATAAAAGAACCCAGTGCACTTATTGTAACGAAAACGAGTTTGCCCGGGCGTTCCTCAGTTGATTGCACCACAGCACCTTGTAAACCTTTGCAAGGTGCTGTTTATAAAGTAGGTCTCTTAATTCAAAGTGTAGCCTTTCATACCTTGCAGGAATATACTGAATGTTAAAGCGCCTTGAGCGACACTGAGTGACGGATATGACCGCTATATAAGATGCCACTATTATTACTCAGTTTGATGCAACATTTCTTAATTACACACAAATTTCTTTTTTTATTACAGGAGTGGTCTTGGGAACCATTATGGAACCTTAGGGGGTGCTGTAGGAGCCTTCAGCCCAGTCAAGAAAGCAGGAAAACCCTACAAAACAGACGGCAGAAACTTCACAACCAATCCAGGAAAGATTGGAACAGGCTACGGGTAAGTTCATTTACAAATTTTGTTTCAAGTTAAATGCCAAAGATGCCAATTTGTCCAATGCATAGGCCTGATGCTTCGCGGGGGCAACAAAGGCGATTGCCTCCATGCCTCCTGGTCATTGCCTTGGTGCCCTGGAAATACCAAAGTAGAAATTTACTATTTCCTCATTTATAGGATGCCCTGAAAAACTGAAGCATACAGGAATGGATGCAGTCATAACAAGAATTCACTAAGTCTTTCATCATAATCACTCTGAATTCAAGAGATTATTTTAATTTAAACAGCTTTTCTTTAATTTTTTTTTCACAGATACCCAACATTAACCATCGGTAAAGGCTACACATATTCCTCAAATCCATACAACAAAGGAAAGGAGTTGAGAAGGGTGAGTGAACATCACACGAATATTCGATACAATGTCGCAGAATATATTCGCGAGGTGTAATCTGGGCTTTTCTTTTTCACGAGGCAAAGCTTTAGTGAAATGGATAAGCCAGATTTCACACAGTGAAGAGCAGGCTCGTTGAAATGTTAATACAGTCAAGTTAATAGCAAGAAGTATTCTCGATCCACTCAGCGAAAGTAGTAGTCCCGGCTGATTTCCAAACTCCCCAAGCAGTATTGATCAATGGGCAGTTCTTTTCAGAAGGAGGTAGTCACCTAAATTCAGAAATCTACTCCACAATAGATTATATAGCAAGACAAGTTCTCAAGAAAAAATATCAAAGCAAAGTAGATATATACACACATAGTGTTACCACAAAGCTAAAACATTGATACCTCACCATGCAATGCCACAAACCCACTACATTCCCAATGATCCATTTCAGACCTTATCACACCATGTTTTTTTTTTATATACCCAACACATTTTTCTTTCTGTTTGTGTGTAAACAGTTTGATATAATATCTGTATTTCTTTTCACTTTTCTACCAACAGAAAGAGCTGGAAGCGCATAAAAGCCAAACAAAAGGTGGCGCCTTCAAGCTGGGGATGCACCCAAGGTCCATGTTCGATCATAACCCGTATGCTACCGACAAACCCTTGCCTCCTATCAAGAAGACTGGCACACCGAAGAGGGATGTCAAGCCGTTCAGACCTAGCCATCCTGCAAAAGCAGTAAGTAGACTTTTTCTGAGTTCAGTATTTGACCCTCTGGGGAAAAATAGGGAGTTTATTATTGAGTGCAAGGGGCTGACATTGATGTGCGTATGATGTAGGCTTTTGTTAGACAAAACTATTTATTAACAATTTTGCTTTTTTTTTAGGGCTAAACAAATTAGAAATCAAATAAGAATTGGAAAAATATCATGCTTGCAAGTTGAACACTCATCAGACCTAATGCATGTGTAGTGCTTAACTTTTGGAAAAGGCGGGGATAAAGGCTCTTTCTATGAGTAAATCGTAATAAAAATCAGAGTGTTTCCCCCATTGTGGGTTTCCTCTCACATCTAAAACTCGGCATTTCTTCTTGTTTTCTATTCTTGATTGTGTACTAAAATTCAATTTTGAAAAGTGCATTTTAAAAAGTTGAATGTACTGAATGTAAGTTGATTGTATATAAATGAATGAATGTACACAGTTTGGCATTATAATAGTGTTATTTCTAATGTTATAAATACAAACTGTTAAAGTGTCACAAATAAAATAAAATAAAAATTGTAGCATTATCTTAACAACATCTACCCCTTTTTGTATTGCAGATCGGTGGTTCTAAAGCTGGCACATTTGACCCGTATCCATCACATTCTAATGACCCTTATAAACCAAAGAGGAAGAAGGGACCACCTCCAATGAACAGCACTGGCAAGATATTCATGCCATCACCAGGTCCAAAAACTGCCACCACATCGTCAATTATCGGCCAGAATGTTGTCAAGTAAGTTAAAAATTCTCTATTGTTTTTCAGGGGGTTTGGGGTTTGTTTTTGAGCTTATAACAACATCTGATCAATATATCACAATCAAGCCTGGTTCATGCGAATTTCGACATCACAAATTTGCAACAAACAATTCGCATCAGTATACTTTTGCTCAACTCTGCGCACCATTTGCTGTGAAAACAGCCAGGTGACGTCAAAATTCATACAGTAAATATGAACTGTAGCGATAGTATGACGTTGAGTTAGATTTGAACAATGACTTGCTTAGTTACAAGAATACATTTGAATACATACCACAGACTATAGAGACAACTTCTAAGTCAAATGTTTCTGGGCAATATTCCGATCTACTTATTGTAGTCAAAAACAATGTGAGCTCCAGGAGAAGAAAATATTAAGTTAATAACTTAATAAAATATTAATATGCCTCTCTTTTTTCCCCTTTTTTTTCAGGAGCATCAATAGTACAAATTACAGGCAAGTCGTTACATCGATGTAATTCCAGAGCTGATGTAGATTGCCATCTTGAAACTCTACTTCCCTACGACAGAATATCATGTGGATTCCGCATCCTGTCTTCTAGTCTCCTAACTAAAGTTATCTAAAGGAATGCCTTCCATTCGACTTGTACTAGTCCATCCGCTGTTTGTTGATCAGCTGTGTAACATCTTCCAGTAGAGATTATGTGTTTGAGTTCTGTGGTTAGAAGTATCTGTACCCCCTTCCACTCAGATAAAGCTTCCTAAACGGCACTGGACACGTTTGGTAATTACTCAAAAAATACATTAGCATTAAAACTGAATTGGTAACGAGCAACGAAAAGCTGTTGATAGCAACTGGTTGATAGTATTAAAGACAGTGGACACTATTGGTAATTACTCAAAATAATTATCAGCATAAAACCTTACTTGGTAACGAGTAATGGGGCGAGGTTGATAGTTTAAAACATTGTGAGAAACGGCTCCCTTTGAAGTGACAAAGTTTTCGAGAAAGAATTAATTTTCCATGAATTTAATTTCGAGACCTCAGATTTAGAATTTGAGGTCTCGAAATCAAGCATCTGAAAGCGCACAACTTCGTGTGACAAGGGTGTTTTTCTTTTATTATTGTCTCGCAACTTCGACGACTAATTGAGCTCAAACTTTCACAGGTTTGTTATTTTATGCATATTGTTGAGATACACCAAGTGAGAATAATGGTCTTTGACAATTACCAATAGTGTCCAGTGTCTTTAAACATTGATTGAGAAATGACTCCCTCTGAATTAACGTAGTTTTTTAGAAAGATTTCAGGCTTCAAGCCTTTCTCTGGCATCTAAAAGCACACAAATTTGTGCAACAAGGGTGTTTTTCTCTTATTATTTATTAGCAAAACCGATGACCAATTGAGTCCAAATTTGTTATTTGATGCTATTTGAATACACCAAGTGAGAATACTGGTCTTTGAAATTTACCAAAGGTCCAGTGCCATTAACCACTAAGCGTCAGTATGTTTTTTTTGTATTGAGTAACTATTACTTTCCTTTCAAATTATTATTTGCGGAAAAAACACATCATTCGATGACCGACATAAAGTGGTTAAATTATGAACAGTTAAAAATTCTTTTCCATGTGTTATTTACACATGTACAGCCATACTTTAAACAAATTTAATAACTGTTTTAAAACTATTATTTGAGCTGCATTGAATCAAATGAAGCTTGTGGATTGCATACTTTATATTGCTTCCTTAATTAAGTCCAAAATAGTTTCTGTCCTTTTTTACTTGCGCGTTCTTTGAAACAATAAGGACTAATATGTAAATAGTAAATATAAATTGTACATATTTATTTTAAGTACCTATGATACGGTTCCGTCCTTTTTAATAGTTTTTTTTGTACAATTCATAAGTCTGTTTGTATAAAGAGTGTTCAATCATTTCATGTTTTACATAACTAGCATGCACAATATTTGATTTGAAAAAAAATTAAATGGTCCATTTGATTTTTTGATTCATCCCATGTTTTCGGTTATGCCTAGCAGTACTTACAGTTGTAGAAAAGGGCTTCATTTACAAAACTTTCAAAGATAAGACTTGTGGCTTAAATCACGTGTGTGTAAAAGCCATTGGACACTTTCTGAACAGAACAAAAATTTAAAGTTCACAGATTTACAAATAACTTACAGGGGTTACAGAATGGTGAAAGACTTCCCTTGAAATTTTATTCCATGAAATGCTTTTTGAGAAAACATTAAAACAATTATCAATTCTCGATATCGAGAATAACGGATTTATTTTAAACACATGTCCTGACATGGCGAAACGTGCCGAACAAGGGTGGGTATCCCGTTACTTTCTACCGACTCCGATGACCGATTGAGCTTAAATTTTCACAGTTTGTTATTTTATATATAAGTTGTGATACACGAAGTGTGGGCCTTTGGACAATACTGTTTACCGATGTTGTGCGATTGCTTTAAGCATTTTTGGCAAAGTTTTGTGTCTTGAGATGCAGAGGTGAATAGGCAGATGGAGAGATATTGACCTGGTTGGAATTGGTGGCTGTGGCTTACGGCTGGATCAAGGCATTGAAGCACGAGGCAATTTGGTGGCTGTGGCTTACGGCTGGATCAAGGCATTGAAGCACGAGGCAATTTGGTGGCTGTGGCTTACGGCTGGATCAAGGCATTGAAGCACGAGGCAACTTGGTGGCTGTGGCTTACGGCTGGATCAAGGCATTGAAGCACGAGGCAACTTGGTGGCTGTGGCTTACGGCTGGATCAAGGCATTGAAGCACGAGGCAACTTGGTGGCTGTGGCTTACGGCTGGATCAAGGCATTGAAGCACGAGGCAACTTTTGCAGGCAACCAACTACAGTTCATACTAGTCCTAAGTTAAGCGTCCTAACTCAGATATGACTAGTCTTTGTAAAATTCACCCTGGGACTCCTTTGGTAGCACATTAGTAATCTTACTATCAGTGTCTTCAGATTCCCAACAAAAATATATGAACATTGAAATAAGAATGGATTTGCTTCTTTGAGATTGTCTGGAACTGGTTGCCTGTAAACTGCCTCATGTGACATGGCTCTTAGACATCCTCTTAGAAGTTTAGTACAGGTCTACAACCTGGGAACCAGCAGAGGAAATGCGACTTTTCAAATTGTTCACAAACGGAAAGCCCAGTCCTAATGCAATCAACTTCTACAATTTGTTATATAATTACTGGTAACGAGCCTTAAGTTTTCTACTAACAGGGATATACATTTCAACATGTAACATTTAAATCCAACAACCTATCATGTTAGATAAGATTTGTGGGTAAAGAACAAAAACTGTTCCTTTTGGAAGAATGAAAAGTACTATTAAAAACTGTGTACTGTATTGAAATACAATTTTAATTGTCAGTCTCATTTTTTCTTCTTATAAGTTTAACTTATAACGTCAACGTCTACTTTGACCTTATTTTGCACTTAAAACAAAATAATTAAGGCATGTGTATGCTTGTTATGTGTGACACTTGTCCCTTGTAAATGAATTGCTTCTTAACAAAACTTTTTAGTAAATTTGCTCTTCAAGGTCGTAAACACAGCCATTTCTTCCTTCACAAGATCCATGGTACTGTTACTTATATTAATGATTACACCCCTACGTTTGCACACTATTTTCCTACTCCTAGCGCGTAAATCATGAGAGATTTTATGAACACCTCGACAAAATTGCTAAGCTTGCTCTATGTGATTTTATCTCCGAAAAAAAACTGCATTACAAGGGTTATTATCCTCATGATTTTATCTCAAAGCAGTCAAAAATCAACAACATTGCAACCCTTGTGATTTTATCCCACAAAAAATGTCAAAAGCAACACTTTAATATTTTAAAGCAGTTGAAAGAACAAAATCACTAAGGCTTACCCCTTGTGATATTAATTTTTAATAACATTGAAATCGTGTGAATTTATCACCCCCTTAAAAAGTTACATGAAGAAAATTGTTGTGCTTTTGTAAAAAAACATTTGAAAATGTCATTTTATAATTGAAAAATATACACCTACAAACAGTTTTCTGAATGTAGGGGGTATGAGAGCAGCCTCCCTTTATACTAGGAACAATGTGAACAGTAAAACAAAGGAAACACAAAGCAGAAATGAGATGTTACCTCTTTATATTTATAGTAAGCTCTTTTTAACAAGACCCGACTGTACATACATGAAAGAACGGTAGAATTACAAATTAATTTATTCTACATTTTTCTTTTATTTTTAGCAACCCATGGAAGCAATTAAGGAAACATTTGATAATTTAACTAAAGCAAGAATTTCCTTGTAATAACGTTTGGTACCGATACTACATATTTTGACAAGCAACATCATGAACATCGAGTGGCATTGTCAACAAAATCACTTGGGCAGTCAGGCCTAGAATTTCATCGTTGAGAGGGCAAGGCCATTTTATTTTTTGTAAAGGGCACTTCCATTTGAAAATCTTCAACTCTATGGGAAACTTTTTAAGGGCCACAAAGGCCAAGACCAGGGCAACAGAGGTCATGACCTCTGTGATGGCCTCCGTTAAATTCCAGGCCTGGGCATTAATCAATTTAAAGGAACATTACAGAATTGGTAAGAAACAAAAATCATGAAGATCACATATCTACAAAAAACTTACACGGTCTAATGATGATGATAGCAGAAAACATCCTTTGAAATATTTCTGTGTGAAATTTAATATTTGATGAGAAACAAATAGTCTAATTTCGTGTTTGGAGTTTATCGCTCAGGGAGCGTTTTATTCATTTTTTGTTTTGGCAGCGATGCAATGCAAAATTTTGATCGGTTTTTCACTATTCTCTCATGACCCAGATGGCTAATCGATCTCAAACTTCTACAGGTTTGTCAGTTTATGGTGGATTACATAAAGTGCTTATCCTGCCAGCAACCTTTTTGCAAGCAAAACCAATTCTGTAATGTTCCTTTAAATAAAAAAAACAAGTTGTTTCTGTACAGTATAAAATATGTGACGGAATCTGCATTTACATGTAGGCCATCCACCATTGGACAAAATCACTAGCTGGTTGTCTTTATATCGTGGTGTACCAAACATCTATTTATGTTGGGAAAATTTATGCGAATAACTGTGGCAGGTTTTTCATCTTTGATTTATAATCATGACCCAGATAAAAACTACATAAAGGTATAACACAGCAATAGTTGTTCAACCATTTAGAAACCATTATAATAACCACAAGCGTCTGTACCAAAATGCCCATTAACTGCCACAAAATGGCCGCCAGGTTTGACCTATTTCCATTCATATAAAGGGTGCGTTCGTTTAGCTTCCCTAGGTTGACCCGGTGTGTGGCGGTTTTTTCTTCCAGGACGAACGTGGGTAATTACTCAAAATAATTATTAGCATAAAACCTAACTTGCAGGTAACGAGCAATGGGGAGCTGTTGTTTGTATAAAACATTGTGAGAAACGGCTCCCTCTGAAGTAACATTGTTTTCGAGAAAGAGGTAATTTTCCTTGAATTAGATTTCAAGACCTCAGATTTAGAATTTGAGGTATCAAAATCAAGCATCTAAAAGCACACAACTTGTGCGACAAAGGCGTTTTTCTTTCATTATCATCTCGCAACTTCGACGACTGATTGAGCTCAAATTTTCACAGGTTTGTTATTTTATGCATATGTTGAGATACACCATGTGAGAAGACTGATCTTTGACAACTACTAATAGTGTCCAGTGTCTCTAACATAGCACCCCAATTTATAAAGACAAAACTAAATTTGCTGATTCGTGTACATTTGCTGTCGACATTTTTACTGAAAATAATGATTTCTAAAGGGAAAACGCAATTTATAACTTCCATGCTCCAATAAAACAGTGCGTGTTATTGTGCTGAATTTTTAATTCCACCAGATACTAAAATTAAGAAAGCAATCTGATCAAATAAAGTTAACATTTCATGTTAATTTGTGGAAACAGTTTTTATGAAAAAATCGCCTGTCATACTTTTAAAACTGTGCAGGGAATATGCAAATATGTGATTTAAATATATTATTTAAACTGAGATAATAATAATAAATAAAATTTTGATCATTTGAACTGAAACAAATTGTACAATCTTTAACTTTAGAAATATTAAATAGCTATAAAAAGTTATCTTACTGCTTACAATTCAACCATGCACTATTTGCTGGCACAATATGATACATGGTGCTGTATCACTAGAACAGAAACTACTGTGATACCCTGATCCCAAACAAAAGCTACATATTAAACGTGGATGGATTTGACGTTCGTGTGATAATACCACAAGAGTTTTACTGTTTTCTCAGCGAGTAGAAACTGTATTCATCTGAAACTTTCACATGTGACTTTATTGTGCCGTTCTATATAATTTTGACTAAAAAATATCACTATGCTGACAAAAACCAACCTATGACCCTCCACCTTTAAGTGGCACTTCTTATGATATGTCCTATAACATGAAAGCGCAAGGTAGGTATAAAGAGGTACACTGTATGCATCATGATTTAGGATGCAATGTCAAACACTAAGTAACACCCGGTTCAGACAGGCGCGCCGAACCAAATAGATTACGAGCAACTATAGGTCAAGACCCAAATAACTTTTCGTTTCAGACAGGTGAACTAAACATAACATCTACATTTGCTCGGCTCATGACAAGATCAATATCTGAAACCAAGGCGCTCCAGAGTCGTTCCGAACGACTGCAACAGTCGATCTTTGGACTTCTAACGCATCCAGTCGCTCCTAACTGTTTCATGTACTTAATTCAGAATTGGGCTCAGGGCTACTCTGGAGCGCCTGTCTGAAACAGGTGTAAGCAGCACATTAATTTGAGATCAAGAATGGTTCAATCACACCTTGTGTAGTTTCACTTGATACTAACACATGCCTGATGCTTTGTTCTTGAAACGGCAAGGGCACCAAGGCAATTTTTCTCTCTTGACATTGTAAATTTATATTTTAAGCGTTTCAAGGGGCACCAAGGCAATGACCAAGCACCAAGATTTATCTTATGACGAATTGTCAGTATTACCACAGTGATGTGTACTGTGACATCACACTTTACTTATCAATTTAGATTGATGCACAGTTAGGAACAATCTTATACACAGTAAATTTTGCGAGTACAGCCGTTTGTTAATCGCTTATTTTTTTACCAATCCTGTTTAATACCTTTTTAAATAACGTGTTTATTGCCCGAGCACCAAGCAAGAAGTGTTCACCATAAATGTACCTCACAATGGCATATCTGTTAAGCAATGGTTTTCTGTGTGCAGCAAAACTTGGTTAAAGACAGTTGACACTATTGGTAATTGTCAAAGATTAGTCTTCACAGTTGGTGTATCTCAACATATGCATAAAATAACAAACCTGTGAAAATTTGAGCTCAATCGGTCGTCGAAGTTGCGAGATAATAATGAAAGAAAAAACACCCTAAAACACCCTTGTCACATGAAGTTGTGTGCTTTCTGATGCTTGATTTCGAGACCTCAAATTCTAAATTTGAGGTCTCGAAATCAAATTTGTGGAAAATTACTTCTTTCTCGAAAACTACGTCACTTCAGAGGGAGCTGTTTCTCACAATGTTTTATACTATCAACCTCTCCCCATTACTTGTAATCAAGAAAGGTTTTATGATGGTAATTATTTTGAGTAATTACCAATAGTGTCCACTGCCTTTAAACATCATCAATCCAGCGATATACAATAGAATAATAGTTTTCATGTTGTCAAGGTTACTCTTCCAATATATTATGTACATTTGCATTTAAAAATTGGACAACAATGGAGTTATTATATATTTGGTTTGTGGGTGTGTCTACTTGCCAATAGAGTTTGTTCTTTAGAGAACTGTCTTTGTTTATTCTACTCCCGCGGAGTAGATTTATCGGATGTTCGGGATATTTCGCAGTCGAAAATTGGCTAGGACTATTACTTTAGCTTTACATAGGATCGTTATTAACTGCGCTACGGCGGAGTCGGTTCTTGAATTTTTATCAAAGTATATAGGATTTGAGGAATTGCATGGTGAGGTATCAATATTGGTTTGCGACAACGGAGTTGTATGGATTCTCAGTTCTCGTTAAAGGGAGGGTATATCTTTGGTAGTTACTCCAAAATTTAATGACCAGAAAATCGTACTTATCAAAGGAACATTACAGAATTGGTTTTTGCTGACAAAACAGTTGCTGGCAGTGTAAGCACTTTATGTACATGTGTAATACACCATATACATAAACTGACAAAACCTGTAGAAGTTTGGGAGCGATCGGTCATCTGGGTCACGATATAATAGTGAAAAACCGATTACCAATTTTGCATTGCATCGATGCAAAAAAAAAAATGAATAAAACGCTCACTGAGCGATAAACTCAAAACGCGAAGTTAGATTGTTTATTTCTCATCAGATGTGACATTTCAGATAGAAATATTTCAAGAGATGTTTTCAACTATCATCATCATTAGACCATGTAAGTTTTATGTATCTGTGATCTTCAGGTTTTTTGTTTCTTACCAATTCTGTAACATACCTTTAAGAAGCACTGCAGCTGTTGATCATGTATACATTTTTGAGAAACAATTCTCTTCTAAGGAATGTGATTTTGAAGAGAAGGATAAAACAACTGTTCAGAACATTTCTTAGATTGTGTATCTAAGATTATTCTTCCTACTTAAAAATAACCGCCTAAGATTTTCTGTGATATCCCAAAAACCCTACCACCTTTTGATATGAAATTTCCACAGTACAAATGTAATCATTCACATCGGCTTAAATCAATTGAACAGCTCAAAATGAACAGCTCAAAAAACCAAACACTTTGCCTTTAAAATGAAAGAATCTCATCATTCCAGATCCAAATCTTCCAAGAACTTGTCAAAGTCAAAAGGATCTTCATCTTCAATTTCAGCAGCAGCTGATTTGTTCATTTCTGTCGATTCCTCTGTTCTGTTTTCCGATGACTTTGCAACTGATATGTTGTTGTTGACAGCATGTGAAGGAATTTGCTTATCATCTTGGGTTTTTGTAGATGCAACGCCATTTAATTTTGACGACTTTGTCTCGGATATGTTGTTGACAGGCTGTGAAGGAAGTTGCTTGTCAACTTCGTTGTTTGTCAGTACGATGCCATTTAACTTATTAGGTTCATTAACAGATTGCACATTGATCAGTTGTGTCATGTGACTTTTTGTCTCCTCGATCTCGCCAATAGTCTCTGTAGTTTCATGAGTTACAGTTTCCCCATAATGCATCTGAGCCTCAACGTCGGTCAGATTCGTTAACGGGGACGGCTGAGAAAAATTCAGTGCCTGAGACGCTTCCGTCACATGACTAGTCTGTAAGTCTGGCGTCGATGATACGCCTTCCAATGATGCACCGACAAAGTCTGGGACCCAGTCTGAGTCTGATTCCACCTGCTCACTAGGTGCGTCCTGAACACTGACTAATCCTTCGGAGTTACTGTTTGGAGTCTTTTTGGTTGGAAGAGGAAGGCGATCGTCAACACTGGAGCTCTGCGTAGTTGGGTATGAAATGGCTGCCAAACCAGCTGTGAAGAAAATATTAATAAAATGAAAATAAAATCGTCATAGAGGTTTGGTTGAGATTTGATGTTGAGGGCTTTGAAAATATGTTTGTGGAGTGAAGGAACACCTACCGTACGTATGTTTAGATAAGACTTATGGCAATGCATGGTGGAAAATACTAAGAAAGATTTGCAGTGACACCATGTAAAATCTCTTGTGAGTAGTGGTGGCTCTCAGAAGAGCCAGTTTGTACCGACATGTTGGTCAGTGTATACTGTTCTCTGATTGTCTTCTGGAAAATGCTGCTAATATTTACTTCCAAATCCTTTTAATGATCATTTTTCTGTAGGAGTTCATTTTCTCTCCAACACGCTCAATATTAGAAAAAAACTAGTTAAACTTGCGTGTGCAACTTAGTATAAAACTCATTCAAAAAAGTTCTGGGAAGAACCGATGTTGTCTCGACATTTCAAACAATATAATACTCTGCGTGTTTTAAAGAGAATGCTAGACTTCTGATGATGCTAAGGTTTTAAGTAGGGATGCAAATTTGGTGGGAAGGGTCCAAGCGGTTTTTGACTGGAGGTGCATGGGAGTTGACTGCTGGGCTGGATGTACTGCGTTGGAGTGTGACATTGTCGTAGTGAGGTGCTGCTGGAAGGATTAGCTTGTTGAGTAGTGGTGACCTGATGTTGACTTAGAAGCTAATGGTTTTTTTGGAACTGTGTTGTGTAACTTGAATTTGATGGCTTGACTCGGTGTTGTCAAAGCTAATAATTCTCCCAAAATAGTTTATACATGGATTCAGGCCTCATTTTTCACAGCGGCAATGAAGGCACCAAGGCCCCTGGTCAATGCCTTTGTGCCTTTGAAATGTTCCCGTAGAAATTTACAGGCCTGTTCTATACATATTTGGTTATAGTTGCACCCGCAGTTTGCCTATTTCTCTTATGATTTACACCATGCAAGCTTCAAACATCGCTCAATACTAATAATAAAAACTTCCATCTGGATTCAACTTACTTCAACAACATAATTATGCCGACAGATCATCAAGACTAAACATGCAAAATAATACAACATTCAACATGCTTTACAATGCACTTTATTTTTTTGATGAACAATGTAATTTAGTTGTCTCATAAATCTTTATGCATCTTGCTTTGAATTTTAAGTACTTACGTGTATGGAATCAGATTTGATGTGTCAGTGTAATTATTATGTCGTACGATAGAGTGAAACTTTTTTTCCCATATACATGTATGCATATAAGCAAAGCAAAAGAGTATGAAATTTCAAATGTTTTGCAAGATTCTTGAAATGTTTCAACAGAAATTTACAATTTGCTCATAGAGGTGCCCTTTACCTCTTTCAACAACGAAGCATTAGGCCCTGGTCATGTCAGGGCATACAATCACAATTGTCAATGATTTCATGTTGGATGGGAAGGGTGGTTGTCAATGTGTTTATAATGGTCTTGTTGCTTGTTGGTGATATGAAAAAAGGTGTTGTCAACATTTTTTAACTAATTGCATACATCATAAAGGAAAGCTTTACAGACACTGGACACTATTGGTAATTTTCAAAGACCAGTCTTCTTACTTGGTGTATCTCAACATATGCACAAAATAACAAACCTGTGAAAATTTGAGCTCACTCGGTCGTCGAAGTTGCGAGATACGTAACTATGAAAGAAAAAAAAACTTGTCACACGAAGTTGTGCGCTTTCAGATGCTTGATTTCGAGACCTCAAATTCTAAACTTGAGGTTTCGAAATAAAATTCATGTAAAATTACTTCTTTCTCGAAAACTACGTCACTTCAGAGGGAGCCGTTTCTCATAATGTGTTATACTATCAACCTCTCCCCATTACTCATTACCAAGTGAGGTTTTATGCCAATAATTTTTTTGAGTAATTACCAATAGTGTCCACTGCCTTTAAGTGTCAAGTAACGTCAATTTTTGTAACTTAAAACATCACAGTTCAGCTCACATTCTTAAAAACTCAAACAGCACTGATCATGTGCAACATTATACATCCATAAACAAACATTTGATTGGCAAGCACAAGGGTGAAATGAATCATTCAAATTTGCAACAAATACTTCAAAAATAGACAATGTTGATGAAAGTCAATGACAAACATCCTGCTGAATGTAATAGGATCCATTCTAGTCAGTTGGTGTGACTAAAAAAAGTAAAAGATCTTCAACCCTTTAGAGACCACCCAAGTGGCTCGTTCCAAAATGCCCGTAGCGGTCACAAACAGCGGCAAGATTTGACCAAATTCCACTCAAACAAAAGGGTCAAAGAGAAGTTATTGGACTGAATTGACATATTCAAATGTTTTGCATGTTATCATTGAATCTAACACAAAACCATGTATTTCTGGGAGTTGTTTTTGTTTTTGTTCCGAAGAAGTCTTTCGTGAAAATAAACCAACAAGATCAGCAATGTGTACAGAAATGAACAGACCCTTTTATAAAGGATTAAACTTGTTGGATCTTAATTTTGGTTTTACCCTTACACAAATGTGTGTTAGCACTGCTTACTTATGTAGTACTTTCCCAAGTTCTGTGAAAAAAAATCACCTGTAGGCATATTATTACTTGGGATTCGAACCAACAACCTTTGCAATTCTAGACTCGCAGTGTTCAATTTAATTCAATTCAATGGACATTTATTTTTCATGTCGACAATGTGATGAATGTGTCTTTCCAACTAGACCACCGAGATTGCCTGGTAGCTAGAGGCAGTTTGAATCCTACATTTTAGATTTGTTGAATCTTGTTGCATTCAGCATTGAGGTTGACAACATAAATCCAGAAAAAAATTTCATTCTCCAGAACATGAAGCAACGTTTCCCATCTACCTTGATACAAAATTCATGGCCATTCTACATCAGAATCATCCTCTGAAAGCATTAAAAGTCATTGAGGATAAGAAAGAAAGAGGAAATTATAGAAAAAGAGAAAAAACTCTGGAGAAGAAAAACAGCATGCAGTCATGATAAATATGATAAGATAACCCTGCCACAACAGAAAATTAAAGATAGAATCAAAGGTCCAATTTACTTTTGTGATTCACTCATTTTCCAATGAGTCCTTAAAGGCAGTGAACACTATTGGTAATTACTCAAAATAATAATAATTATTAAATAATAATTAGCATAAAACCTTACTTGCTACCGAGTAATGGAGAGCTGTCAATAGTAGTAAACATTGTGAGAAACAGTTCCCTCTGAAGTGATGTAGTTTTCGAGAAAGAAGTAATTTTCCAAGAATTTTATTTCAAGACCTCAGAATTAGAATTTGAGGTCTTGAAATCAAGCATCTGAAAGCATACAACTTTGTGTGACAAGGTTTTGTTTTGGGTGTTTTCATTATTATCTCGCAACTTCGACAACCAATTGAGCTCAAATTTTTACAGGTTTGTTAATTTAATGCATATGTTGAGATACAACAAAAGATAAGACTGGTCTTTGACAATTACCAGTAGTGTCCAGTGCCTTTAAGAAAATGACTAGGTTACCCTGAAAGTGAATGTCTGCCAGGCAAAGAGTAAGAAATTTCCTTCACCAATGTGATGCATGTAGACCAATCCATACGCGCAAGTGTTGCACGCCGCGCACTGCCATTGCTTGGATGGTGGCAGCACAAGGTTTTATTACAGTGGGGTGTAGCACTTGTGTGTATTGATCGTTCTACACTCAAGTAAATGAATGGTATGAGCAGAGGTTTCCCATTTGCAGAACTACTATAAGTGATCTGGACCTCAAATTTACACCATACATTTCAATTTATATTTTCATTTTCAAATTGAAATACACAACCTGTGATTGTCGTGGGACAATCTTTCTGTTGTTATTATTTTGTGCAAAATTTTTGTGATAAAGTTGCCAGATACACTCTGATAGTTTCTACATTTGGGGGGAACCCGGTGATCCGGTGAAGTGGATTATCTGTGTTTAAGATTACCTTCCTCCTCATAATCCCATTCCAAACCAGTTGTGGAATCTTTATGTGATAGTTTGTTAGTATGGCCCTCTTGTTGATGTGACAACATGGCCACTAAGGGTGTACAAAAATATATAGCAATATAGATTTAAATACTAACAAATTCAACCAGAATCCTAGATGTATTATGCAAAGCCTACCAGTATTTTGGGAGAGCTCGCCCTTAACAAAAGCCCAGCATTACATTGTCTAGTAAAAACTGCTGTGTGCTAGATAAACACTTCTGAACTTGCCCTGTGGGCAACTAAAAAACTGTGCAACATACAACTTGTTTAAACTGTTCATATCTGCAGCACCTTGTAAACCATTACATTTTGCTGTGTGTAAAAGGAATAGGTCTCATAATTCAAACCCACATACCTTGCAGGAAAATATTGTATGTAAAAGCACCTTGAGCGTCACTGAGTGACAGATGTGCGCGCTATATAAGAAGCAACTGATATTATTTCTTCCTTAATGTGAATATTCAACTTATTAATTTATTGTGTGTGAATGTAACTTTACTTTACCATGAAACTGGTTGTGATTGCTACCATTAACACATCAGAATATGACAAGTTTTAAATACGGGCACTAATGCAAAGTGCATTGACGAGTCATATTCATAAATACCTCAGACAGTTTCGCTATTCCTATTGGTGGAGAGCATGTCACGTGGGTGTGTATAAACCTTTGTTTATGGCCAGTAAAAAGTGTTGAGTCCACTTCAGGGGACTCCCTTACCTGTTAAACCTACAATTTGCATATTTCTCTTAGCCTTAGGCTTCCACGCTAGAATTTTATACCACAATAGGGCGCCCTCCATCGTCCGCCCCTGCCCACTGCCAACTCGTCCTCTTTTCTCTAGCGTTCAGCGAAGACAGACGTGTTTTTGTTACGGACGGATCCTTAAGTGATTTTTGGTATTTTCGGAGGAAGTTGTGAGTTTTTCCTTTAGTGATTATACTGTGCTTCTTACGTTTTATATTGTATAGACGTTTACTTACTGTACAGAGTACACTCGTTTTCTGTTTTTGGTAATTAAAATTACACGAGTTGTGTCAGTTCTTTATTTTTGAATTGTGAAAAGATTTCACGTTACATTTTCAGTTATTAGGATGGCGGACTCACGCAAAAGCAAGCGTGGGGTGACGCCCAAAAATTTTGTTCCATGTTCTTCTTGCCGACGTATTAAGCCCCGTCCCGAGCAAGGTTTACATGCCTTGTGCCCCCGTTGTAGACCGTGTAATCGGCAAGTGCCGTGCTCGGTTTGCAAGGACTGGGGGTCAGCAGATTGGGAGGCCGTAGCGGCATGGGTTCGTTCCCGGTCTCCCTCGGGTGAATCGGCAGCCAGTGCGTCTTCCGGAGCTGTGACCAGAGCCAAAAAGACGACATCGGCAGGACGATCGCCGCTTTCCGGGGTCATGCCTAAAGGGTCTCTGGCCACCGGTAAAGCATCGGGCCATACTACTAAATCCGTGCCTGTGAGGCCTCCGGAATTTAGTATAGTCACTGGCGCCGAGAGTCCAAGCAAGATCACTCAATCGGGGGAAATGTCCCAGGCCGTTTTGAGTGATGGATCCGACACGGCGCCCCCAGCCGGGCAGCCCGTGATCGCTTCCAAACGTAAGCAGGGGAAGAAAAAGGGTACTTCCCGGGCCAAAGCTGTGCCTGCGGTGCAGGTAGCGACAGGCCACGTTATCCCCGGTGAAACCGGAACAGACTCCGGTAAGACCGGAACGGTACCCGGAAACACCGGTGCCCGGCCAAAGACATTGGCGGGTGTTTATGTGGCCCCGGCCCCGAGCCACGGACAGCATCGGAGCCGGGATAAGTCCGATGGTGAGGAACGCCACCGGCGTAAAAGACGCCGAAGATATACTAGTTCCAGTTCATCATCCTCATCTTCCCGATCGCCACGGGGTCATCGCCGGCATCATAGTAAGCGGGAAGACCCCACATCGGCCCTTCTATTACAAGGGTTCCGTGAACTGACGGCCAGTATCACGTCACTAATACCCAAGCCGACAGCGCCGGCTCAACCGGTGGCTCCACCGGAGCCAAGGCAGGTTTTACCGAGGACGGAGGACGTAATGTCAATCACCGTCTCGGATAGTTTTTCCGACCCGGGCAGTGTGTCAGATAGGGATCCACGCCGTGTTTCAGCAGCGGTAGGGGTCCCAAACACCGAACAATCCTCGGGAAATGAGGAAACTGTTCCCCTGACACAGAGACGGGATAACCGGGAACGACCCCCAGGGCGGGAGGATGATTCCTCGGGTGATGAATCATCCTACCAATCCACAACCGACCAGCGATTGCGTATGGTCATGAAAGATATGGTACGGGTGTTGCACATACCTTCCAATGAAGAACCAGACCCGGTAGAGGGCGCTAGACAATCGTTTAAGCGTCGTACCGCGCCGGTCGAACCAAAGGAATTTTTTCCGGTTCTTCCAATTGATCGGCTGTGTGCCGATCGTATGAACGCACTTTCGGAAGTGAAAAAGATACGTCCGTTCGTGCGCCGGGAAACTCGCCCGTTCAGAGTACCTCAGGCAGACTTTGATAATTTTTTATCAGTGCCGCCCATGCCCGCTACAGTGCGTGATAAAATCACGGCGGATTCGGGCGGTCGAAGTACTTTGAAGTCACCTTTTCCGTCCAAGGAAAAAAATTTGTTTGAGGAGTCATTAATAAAAATTGATACGGCTTCACGGGCAGGAATTCGGGTGGCATGTTTTTTACAACTCCTTTCCGAATATTTGGTGTGTTCTTGTGAAGCAGATTCACCTGTATCACCAGAGGCAACCGAGACAGCTTTTCGTTGCCTTGACGACGGGCTACGGCTGTGTATGGACCAGTTTATGCGGGTGTCCTTGATGACAATCAATGCACGGAGGACAAACGTTTTGGATACGATTTTTGTTCCCTCTGATGGATTGAGGTCCAACCTGGAATCTCTCCCCCGGCTGAGTTCCGATTTATTTGGAGGAAAATTCCAGGAGGTCATGCAAGCCGAGGCGAAGCGAATTAAAGCCACAGACAAGATTAACCTCAATAAACAATCAAGTCAAGGAGGCAGCTCTCGTCCGGCAAGAGGCAACAGTGGAGCTACTAAGGGCAAGACGTCCCCCCATAAACCGTTGAAGCCGTTTGCTCCAAATCCATCGGGCTCTTCTTTCAAGCCCACTACAACTGTTGGACAGAGTCAGGCTTTTGGGTCGCGTATACGAGGTAGAGCCGGCTTCACCCCCCGCTCCAAAGCTTCGCGCGGAGGTTACCGGGGTGGTGCTTGGCGCCGGTGACGCCCCCCTTCCCACGACCCCCTTTCCAGGGCCCGTGGGGGATCGACTCATTTATTTCGCAAAGACTTGGGCCCTTTTGTGCAACGACGGGTGGGTACAAAAAACGGTAGCTTCCGGCTACAAAATAGAGTTTACAAGTACTCCCCCGTCTGCATACCTACCGAGAACAACACCGATTCCAACCGACCGAACCAAGCGTCATGCTCTGGAGTCGGAGATATCCGCCCTCTTGCAAAAACAAGCCATACGCAGAGTGCAAACAGAGGCTGCGAATCGAGGGTATTTCTCAACCTTTTTTCTAGCTCCAAAGAAAAACACAGGAGAATGGCGACCGATTTTAAACCTTCGGCCATTAAACAAATATGTCCGACCAAAACGGTTTCGGATGGAGTCGCTGCAGACAGTTTTGGATGCATTACCCATTCCAACCTGGGCAGTGTTGATCGATCTAAAGGATGCCTATCTACATGTTCCGATGTGGGCCGAACATCGAGCGTTCCTACGGTTTCGTTACGACCCAAAGGACTTACGAATTTCTGACACTACCGTTCGGCCTTTCCACTGCCCCGAGGGTGTTTACACGGCTGGTGAAAGTCGTAGCGGGAATCCTCTGGCGACGTCAGGTACAGATTTTTGTTTACCTGGACGATTGGCTCATTGTTGGGGAGACAAAGGAGGAAACAAGCTGGGCACTCAAACTAACTGCAAACATCATTTCGGAGTTAGGTTTTCTGATCAACATCGAAAAATCGCAGCCAAATCCGACAAGGCACCCAGTTTTCTTAGGAGCAAAACTGGACCTCCAGCGAGGACTAGCTTTTCCTACCGAGGATCGAGTCCACAATCTTTTGGACTGCATCACTCTGTTCAGAACTGCCAGTGTGGCCCCAGCAGTGGCATGGCTTCGGCTATTGGGCCTAATGGCAAGCATGGTGGACGTACTCCCATGGTGCAGGTTGCGGATGCGCCCGATACAGCTGCATCTACTTGCATACTACCGACCATGTATTCACCATATCCAGCGGCCAGTGCCAATCCCAAATATGATTTGCCCCCACCTGGACTGGTGGTCGCGGCGAACAAACATCGTGGTGGGACTGATTTTCCCACGACCGCGACCTACCTTAACCCTGGTGACCGATGCCTCCAACACAGGTTGGGGGGCACACATTGGAATGGAATCGGTAGCAGGCTCTTGGTCCCAGGCGGACAGTCAATACCACATCAATGTCCTAGAACTGCTCGCAGTTTTTCGAGCACTGAAACATTTTGTCAGAATAGTGACAGGGGAAGTGGTCCTCATAAAATCGGACAACTCAATGGTTGTCTCTTACATAAACCGCCAGGGCCGAACGCATTCCCCGCAGTTGTGCATGCACACATGGGAGCTTCTGCTTTGGTGCCAGGCGAGACAGATCAATCTTACGGCGGTCCACTTAGCCGGAAAGCTGAATATCATGGCGGATGCTCTGTCTCGGGGGAAGGTCCTTCCAACCGAATGGACTCTGCACCCGGCAGTGGTTCAATCGATCTTCCAAGTATGGGATCGTCCTCACATCGATCTGTTTGCGTCGGCACTGAACCATCAGTTACCGGTGTATTGTACACGCAACCAGGATCCGAAGGGATGGGCAGCAGACGCTTTTTCCATCAGTTGGAAAAACATGCTAGCAAACGCGTTTCCCCCGATCTCGCTTCTACCAAGGGTACTGACAAAGATCGAGGCGGAAGAGTGCAGAATCATCCTCATCGCACCATTTTGGCCACGCCAGCCTTGGTTTCAGAAAATAGTTCGCCTCTTGTGCAATCCGCCGATAATTCTACCGGTGCGATCAGACCTACTGCGTCAACCACGGTCCCTGATCCCGCAACCAGGGGTAGAGTCCCTCCACCTAACATCTTGGATGCTGTCAAGCAATCACTGCGATCAGCGGGCCTTTCAGCAGACGCTGCCTCATTGGCAGCCCAAGGCCGCAGACTGTCTACCCGTAGGACTTACGACAGCCGATTACGACATTATCATAGGTGGTGCGAAGAACACACTTATGATCCATGCACAACGCCTCTAGCAGTGGTTGGAGATTTCTTTATGTACCTGTTTCATAAGGATTTGACGATATCCACTATTCGGGGCTATAGATCAGCTATAGCGGCTGTCCATAAAGGGTTCGCAGATGGATCTACTGTGTCCAATAACACTAGCCTGGCTCAGCTCCTGCGGGGGATGTATGTTGAAAGGCCTCCATCTAGGAAGCTGGTTCCATCCTGGGATCTTGCACAAGTTCTTAAGGTCCTGGCGGAACCGCCATATGAACCATTGGCGAATGCCCCCTTATTAGACCTATCAGTCAAAACAGTTTTCCTGTTGGCTACAGCCACAGCTAGACGAAGAAGTGAGCTCCATGCCCTTTCAGTTGAACCAGGGCACATTAGATGGGAGCCAAGTGGAGTAAGACTGGTGCCTCGTCAGGGGTTTTTAACGAAGAATCAATCTCCTTCCTTCCTTCCTCCACCAATTTTCGTGCCGGACCTTAAAAGTTTTTCCTCGGTCCCACAAGATAAACTGTGGTGCCCAGTTCGAGCACTCAAGTGGTACCTGGCTCAAACAAAACCCTTGAGAGGAGACACCACCCAACTGTTTATTTCAACAAATAAACCACACAAAGCAGTCTCTGCAGACTCCATTTCCCGGTGGATAGTTACAGCTATCCAGGCATCTATCAAAGACTGGCCAAAGGTACCGGACATTCGGGTCAATGCCCATGACACCAGAGCCATGACGACATCATGGGCCTACTTTAAAGGTGTCCCCATTCAGGACATTTTGCAAGCAGCAGCCTGGAAAACACCATCAACATTCACATCCTGCTACCTGCGGGATGTTCTCCAAGCAGAAGGAAGGACGGGCCGTACAGCCCTCTCAATAGGAGCATCCAAGGAAGGTTCTACCCTGGAGTGATGGGGGCATTACCTCTGGATCAAGAAAGAATAAGCTTTCTGGTGAGTTCTGTTAGTTTTTTTTTTATTCATACCTTTTGGTATGGGACAACGCGAAGGGACATTAAGTTTTAGGTTTCCCGAGACGCGGTTTTTTGAATAGGCTCGCTCTGAAGCCCACCATCCATTTTTCGGGGCTAGTCTATGCAAATTGTAGGTTTAACAGGTAAGGGAGTCCCCTGAAGTGGACTCCCCCAAATCTAGGTGATTTGGGAGTCCGCGAAGGGACGATACTTACCTGTTAAACCCTCCCTCCCTCCTTCCCCACAGTGGCTCGCCTTACTAAGTTCTAGAGAAAAAGAGGACGAGTTGGCCGTGGGCAGGGGCGGACGATGGAGGGCGCCCTATTGTGGTATAAAATTCTAGCGTGGAAGCCTAAGGCTAAGAGAAATATGCAAATTGTAGGTTTAACAGGTAAGTATCGTCCCTTCGCGGACTCCCAAATCACCTAGATTTGGGGGAAACATGGGCGTGACACGCGAGCTTGCACCTGTTCTTATAAGACAGTTTCTTCATTCCTATTGGTCGAGAGAAACGACTGAAACAGTTGTGCCACATCACGTGATACGCGCGACACGCACAGCATTCCCTTATAAGGAGTTGTTTACCCGAGGGCGTCGGAGGGCTTTACCATTTCATAGCTGGAGGGGTGTTGTGTTGTAAGAAATCATTGAACAATTATAATTTTTGCATTTATTTTACTTTTTGACCAAAAATTGTTAATGTTTTTGACCGAAAAGGAATCGAAGTGTGTTGAATCAGTTTTCAACTAGTGGTTTAAACCCGCCGAGGCCTGGTTCTTGATAATTTACCTCAACTTAGTCTAGGTAAAATTATCAAGAACCAGGCCTCGTTAGGATTAAACCACTAGTTGAAAATCTCTTCACCACACATTGATTCCCTTAGTTAAAAATTAATGCGCTATTTATAAGAACTAGATAATAAGAACTAGTTATTACATTTAAGTTGGTTTGATAACTCACCATTAGCCCTGACTGTCTGAGACCGTGCCTTCACCGACTCAAGGAACATTTCAAAATCATCCTCACCTCCTGCTCTGTTTATGTTAAAACAAACATATAGAAAGACATTAATCAATTGAATCACATTGGGATGCATGCAAATTTGTGCAATAAGGGTGATTTTCTTTCAATTTTCTCTTGCACCTCCGATGACCAACTGAGTCAAAATATTAACAGGTTTGTTATTCAATGCATATGTTGGGATACCCCAAGTAAGGAGACTGGTCTTCGTCAATAACTAAAGGTGTCCAGTGCCTTTAATCTCCTTCTTGTATACATGCAAACTTATATGCATACTCCAGAAGAAAACAACATTCTAAAGCCTGGTTCATACTTCCTGCGAATGCGAAGCGAATGTTGACATCACAAACTTGCAATGAATAATTTAGCAGTGGTTCAACTCTGGTAAATTCACTTACGAATATCACTGCGAGGAGGGTTGTGACGTCAAATTAGCATCGCATTCGCATTCCCATTCGCAGGAAGTATGAACCGGGCTTTAATCATACTGGCAAGGAAAATGCATATTGCTTTCAGTACAAGGCATATCATTTATGCATGCATAGAACTCACACTTTCATGTTTTGTGAACCTTTGGATGGAACATTATATGTGAGTCTTTCCCATAACCTAGAGAACACAAACATGTTTTTTATTTTGAAAAAAAAAACAGCTGGCAAAAACGTGATTCAACTTGTTTGGGTTTTGAGATTTGGAAAACAAAGGTTAGATAATGACAGTCAAAATCTACAACTGTTAATGAAAAACGGTCAGGGGTGGGGTGAGAGAGGTTGCTTTAGACAAAAATGGATTAAGTCTACTTGCAGTGGCATTATTTTCGCACCATCAATGAAATTACTGCATGCATGGTGTTTTTCAGGGAGCTACACATTTTCTTAATAAAGATTTACTTGGACGAAAATGGTGCTCTTTGCAGAAATTCATTTAAACATATTTGAGATTAAAAACGGTTTTGTTCCCACTATTTTTTTCGTGACTCCAATGACCGATTGATCTGAAACTTTCACAAGTTTGTTATTTCATTATACAATTGTTGCACGCTGTGACGGGATCCATGGCGTTTTGTACACCCGAGGGGGAAAATGGCACCCGTGGCGAAGCTACCGAGGGTGTACAAAACCCATGGACCCAAGTCACAGCGTAAAACAATTGTTTTGTTATACCTTGGTAACATTGTTATTCCTCTTCTCGAAGTTCTGTTGTCATCTTCAAACATTATTACATGTAAGACGGAGCAATGTGTAGTTTAATCATGGTTTAATAAGCAGATGAACAGCTCAAATAAGAAACAATTCTTCACCTGTTCCCTCGAACCGGCGTGTGTTTCGTACAGCGCTGGAAATCGACCAACGGTGGGACTGATCAAGGTGATGGACACGAGTGTACATCACTTTTCTTGTTACCCGGCGCGCTGTGCATTAGCGCGCATCTTTAGACATGATACATGCGCATTTGTTGCACGGCACGTGATTGGTTCTCGACCAATCAAACTTCACAATCAGTACAGAGGTATAACAAGTATTAACATTGGGTCACACCATGGCCTTTCTAATTCTCGTTTTGGGCTCCAGCTCAGGCTTAGGATGCCTTTAACTTGCAGTTTGGAGCAGCGCGTATTGCACGAACATCAGAACACGGAGCCTGGAGCCAGACCCTAAGCCAAGGTTTGAGAAAGGCCCAATGTGTGGGTACTAATCTTTGACAACTACCAATGTGACAAATGCCCAAGCCATGACACTTGTGTCCTTAAGCAAGACACTTAACGTAGAGTGTCGCGGCCGAGTGGTAAATAGCATCGAATTCAAGTTCTGGTGCTAATTCACCGGAGTGTGGGTTCGAATCCCGGTCGTGACACTTGTGTCCTTGAGCAAGATACTTTACTATAATTGCTTCTCTTCACCCAGGGGTTTGAATGGGTACCTGCAAGGGTAGAGGTTGATATTGTGAATGAAAAGCTTTCTGAGCGCCACGGCAGCTCGGGGCTGTATACTCCCTAATGGGAGATTAAAGATTAAAGGGATGTTTATTGGCCCAATGACCAGGGGACTAATGTAAAGCGCATTGATACGGTTTATTGTGAAATGCGCTATATAAGAATTTGTTATTATTATTATTGTTATTAACCATTGCTTTGTCCTTCGGATGGGACGTAAAACCGTTGGTCCCATATGTTGTGTAACGCGTAAAAGAACCCACTGCACTTATCGTAAAATGAGAAGGGGTTCGCTCGGTGTTCCTGGCTGTGGCTGCTGTATGCGCCATTATACAATTGCTGCAAGTTGTGACGGGGTCCATTTTCCCTCGAGGGTGTACAAAACCCATGGACCCCAGTCACAACGTGCAACAATTTTGTTTTGTTATACCTTTGTATAATTGTAATTCCTCTTCTCGAAGTTCTGTTATCATCTTCCAACATTATTACGTCGGACTATTCATTGTTTAATAAGCAGACGAACAAGAAACAATTCCCTTGAACCCGCAGTTGATCCGTACACAGCGCGAAATCGACCAACGCTGGGAACGATCAAGGTGATGTACACCGGTGTACATCACTTTTCATGTTACCCGGCCCGCTGAGCCATGTAACATGCGTTTGTTGCGCATTACATGATTGGTTCTCGACCAATCAAACTTCACAGTTTGTTACCGAGGTATAACAAAGCACCTTGTAAACCCTTATAAGGTGCTAAATAATTGGGTCTCAGAACTCATCACTGCAATAACCTTCATTTCTGAAAGTTTGTATATACTCAGCACCCTGAGTACCTTGTTTGGTAGATACGTGCGCTATATAAGACTTCAATATTATTCTTATTATTAAATGCCTGCACTTACACATTCCATTCAGTCTCATTGTCCCCAAGCCAAGATGATTTGGCCGTGCCATTGGCTATGGGTTTACTTCTCTGCTGCTCTAGAGCCCTCGTTTGGCGGGCGGCTCTCGCAGATTCTCGTTTCGCTATATTGTAGGCTTCTTCTTCTAACCGAACATTATCTTCCTGCCTTTTAAGCTGATAAAAAGATTGATAAAACAATTTGTAACATCTATTCATTTTTTAACAAGTTAACGCTGACTGGTTAGGGGAAAAAAAACGTACACAATTTTCTTTAGACAAAACACATTATAATTTTTAAAACTTACCGTTGTTTAATACCCTCTTGCACTGTATAAAACTCCCCTATGAGTAATTACTTCTACTAGTTTAATTTCTATCTTCCAAATTTTGAGATTAAGGGATGCGAGTCTTGGCTGAGAGGTCTTAGATCACCATAATCAAGCTCTGGTGTTTCTGATCAGCAGAGTGTGGGTTCTAGAGTCATGACACTTGTGTCCTTAGGCAAGACACTTAACCTTTATTGCTTCGTCCTTTGGATGGGACGTTTACCTGTTGGTCCCATGCGTTGTGTAGTCCATGTAATAGATCCAAGTAACACTTTGCGTTGAGAAAAGGGGTTGGCCCTGGTGTTCCTGGCAGAGGCTGCTGAATGCACTGAAGCACCTTGTAAACCATTATAAGGTGCTACATAATTGGATCTCAGAATTCATAACTTGAATAACCTATCTTTCTTTAAAAAAAATTAAAAAAAATAAAAATACCTCAGCTTCAATTTCAGCATCCCTTCTCTTCTGGTCTTTGATGAGATCGCTGTATCTCTTATTCAGGAGATGATCTCTTTCACGATCTGTTACCATGTTGGTCTCAGCTTGCTGGGCCAAGTCCTGAGTAGTCAAAAATAAGGTAAATTAGAAAAACATCTTATTAATTTCTTTGGAATATATCCAGGTTTAGGGCTGGTTTTTCCTTTTATTAGCATCAGATTGCATTCCATTACAAAATAAGAAAAGCGATATGATAATAAATTAATAAATCAATTCTCAGTTCTCACATATGATAACTGTCTACTTTCTGAGAAAGATTCAAATATTTTCGGGTGAAAGTTATCCTAACCATCAAAGGGAATCCTTTCTCAAAATAAGTTTTACTTACGTAACCTCAACAGCTGCAGTGCTTCTCATCAAGCTTGTTTTTGTCGGTCATTAATTTTTGGAGTAAATTACTAATCTTTGACCCTACCTTAATACAAATCCAGTAATACAAGTTTAGGTTTTCCTTTCATATATCATAGTCATAACAAATATGAAAACAATTTTGAACATAAATAAACAAACCAATTCTCAGAACGAAAGGCATTTTTAATCAGTGTTGTGCAGGGAGGAACCTTTGCGATTCTGCAATAGTAACAAATAAACAGTGTCAGTCTCTTGATTTTTACTTACGTCTTCGATTAAACTTTCAAACTCAATCCCAACATTGTATTCTTTATATCTTCCCGTGAAGTAACTCGTCTTGCTGTGAAACAAAAAAAAGATTAAATTGATCTCTTCATTGAAAAAAAAAAAAAGGCAGAGAAATAAATGAAAAACAGAGTATGTGTTTGAGCATTATTTGATGCAAGTAATATGGACTAGACTCTTATAAGTCCCCCAAAACAGTCACTGTGTGGGCGCATGTTCATTGCTAGTTGCGATAACGTAACCCTCCATGCTGACGGCGAAGGTGGAGGGTTACGTTATCGCAACTTGAACTTGTTCATAAGATATCATATAACCGGCATCTTGCAATTAATATTGCAGAATCTCCTTCGAAACCAAATTCCAAACAAACTGACTTTTTTGTAGCTTATAAAATGTAAATAGGCCTAATATAAGTGTTATCTTTAACTAAAAAGTCCTTATTGATAATATAGTGTAGTGCTGGGCGAATAGTGAAATTTTGATATTCAGATACCGCTGGCCAACTATCCGAAATTAACCGGATATTCGAATATCTATAAAAAGAATTTTACAAAAAAATATTTAAAAACAATTTTTTTGCCGCTAGAGGGCGCTGTTCGTTTGTGAATGAGATCGTATGGGCGGATTGATATTAGTTTTAGACAGTGTCACTCGGTTCATTCATAAAAATAATCGGATCTAATTTAAAGATGGCAATTTGCTTTTTCTTTTGATCGTGATTGACTCTACGTGAAGGAAAACTTTCGTAATCTTTGAACAAATTACGTCAGAAATGTCATTGTTTTAACTCTTCACGGAGGTGAGCATAGTTAAATACTTAATTTATGCTGTTTTATGCTGTCTTAATAGAAGTTTCATAAGGATTCAGACAAAACATTCCTATCAGTTGTCGCCCGACGTCCGCGGATATTCGGATATTAAAAGAATATCCAGTTACTTGGTTGTAATTACAAAACTATCCGGTTTATAAATAGGTATTCGCGCCCTATGCGGATATCCGGTTAAGAAAAAAAAGGCATTCGCGGTTCAAATAGGAAAGCCTATTCGCCATTAACCGGATATTCGAATAATTCGCCCAGGCCTATCCTAATATAGTGTTTAAATATTTTATATAACGATTAACGTAACCCTCCTTGGCTGTTGGGAGGAGGGTTACGTTACCGCAACTGTATATGAAATTGAAAATGATTTAATCAAATTTACGATTTACTATATTATAAAATAATTTTATAGTTTCATTATTTTATTTTTTGTCAACTTTAAAGTTAAAGTTAAATTAGTCAGCAAAACTGCAATTAACTTTTAAAAAAATGGCAATGTAATTGTAAATGTGGATGCATTCAATCTGACGCAGGCTTCAAAGTTCCCTTTGATTTGAATTATTGTCTTTACTAATTAATATTATAACACACCTCTTGCTTGTTCTGTATTCTGGTTGGCTGAAACACGGTCACGTGGGATGACCTAATAAGGCTAGTGATCGCGCGCGCATGTTTTGCGGGAATAGTACCAGAGCGGGCAATAGTCTTTGAATATAGTGCCCGCGGTAACAGCGCCCTCTCTTGACTTGAACCGTGAACAACAACTACAAAATTCCTTTTTCTGTTCTAATTTGACATTTATTTTTAAGACAAAGCTGTGTTATAAAACACATATTGACTGGCATAATTCGGTACCTAGGTATAGGGGACCAGAAGAGTGACCAGAAGAGGGGCCTGGTGAGTGACCAGAAGAGGGGCCTACCATTTTCTTTCTTATATTTCCCTCGGCTTTCGGCCTCGGGAAATTGGTCGCTCTTCTGGTTACTCAAAGTCCCTCGTGGGAATAGACGTATCCGTTATCAGTCAATATGTGAATAATAATCATGATAACAGGCCCTACTATCGATTTTGATTTATTTTTTTATATTTGCTTATTCTTTTAGAAGTTAGCCCCATCCCATAATTCCATAAACCACGTCCGGGATTTGGGCAAACACAGTAAATTTTAGGAAACAATAATTTACTCACTTTTTTCGAACTGAACCGAAGCAAGACTCCAGGCAGTTCCCCATTATTGTGATTTTCTTTCTACAAAATTATCGATATAACACGATATTCTCATTCAAAATCATTGTTGATTTCCGGATACACAGCACCCGGTGTCAGCATTAAAAATACATAATTTTGTGAAGAAGTTGCTTTTTATAGCCCAATCACATGACTTTACTTATTTTTCACTGTAATGATGTGAGATAGAAGTTTTCAAATAGAGCAAGTTTGGGCGATTGAAACCGCAGTGATGTATCTGCGCGAGGGGCCACGTAATGTCACCTTTGACCTATTTCTTTGTCAACACGTTTCAACTATTTTTTGAAGGGGTAAAGTTTTCAAAAGCTATCAAATTCTCATCAGTTATTACATCGGAATATTATAATCCTTGTTTTTTAAACCATAAAATGTCAATTTTAAATAAAATCCAATGTCTATGGTTTCAAATTTTTGGCAAATGACATGACAGCCAGTGTGTTAAACTTAAACGGCTCTCTTGAAAATAAAAATTACCTTTTTAAGAATGGTAAATTCCGAAAATAACTTTATCTAGTTTTGTAGGTCAAATGGTCACAAACAATCGCTGGGGGGGCCAGAATCCAAACAGTGTGTGTACACGGCCGGCTTTTACACAACACATTAATGTCGGGGTCAATGTCCTCAATGTTTACCTCCTCCATAAAAAAACCAACAACTAAATGATGCCGAGAGTTCTTATAGCTGGTGCAGGGGCAACGGGGGCCCTTTGCGCCAATATTTTGAGGCAGAATTTGAAAAATAAAGTTGAGCTGGTGGTGTGGGACAAGGCGAGAGGAACAGGTTTGGCAGTTTAATTTTTTGATTTATTTATAAAAATAAGTAGATTTTGAAGATACTTTTGTAAAATGAAAATGCGCCCTCAATAGGCCACATTAGAGTTGTCATTTTGTGTTTTGGCAGCCAGCTAGAAAGTGTATGCAATCTTACCATGACTACGAGTCTTTTTGCCCGGTGAAACATGACGTATACCGTGTTTTGTCAGCAGAGGGCAGGGCAGTTTGAATAATAATAATAATAATAAACAACTCTTATAAAGCGCCTTACATTCATGACTGGACCCCAAGGCGCTGTACACATTAAAAATAGCTGCAAACAAGAGCAAAAAAAACCAAAGAGCATACAAGATTTCTAAAAATATAAACCACAAGATGGACCAGCCAATAGTTAAAACCACAAACAGCGAAATTTAAAAAGTTATGGAAAAGCACTACTATAAAAAGATTAGTTAAACTTACAATACTTTAAAAAGGTGTCCATATAGGAAATACACTTACAATTATATCATATCAGGGGTCGATCCCGCAAAGAGTCAGGACCAGTCCCTTTAAGACTAGTCCCAAGAGATATTAAAATGTATGGCCAGTCTTAAAATTAAGACGAGTAACTTAATGTAACGAGTAACTGAATGTAAACATAGGTCACATCGTCTATAGAGCTGGGTGTAGAACCATAGCACTCATCTACACCATCACAGACTAACCATGCCTGACCCTAATTTGTCGCTGCCTACATTACAATTTACAGTATTTAATTTGCCACTTGATGTCTTCTCATTTAGGTGGTCGTATGAGTACAAGTCGAAGTCCTGATAACCCACAGTGCACCGCTGATCTTGGAGCCCAGTACATCACTGTAACACCGGACTATGCAAAGAAACATGAGAGGTACAGCTCCCAACAGTGTAACACACATAATAATAGTAATTATAACACCCCTTGCAAGTATTCTGCCTGCTCATTGGTTTAGAGCGCGTCACATGACATGTCTTAGTTTCGCTAGACGACGGCCGTGTGATAGTGCGTCGGTTTGCCATGCGCTAGTCCGAAGACTAGCACACGGCGCCGTGTGCTAGTCTGACAGACTAGCACACGGCGTGCAGTACCCAGACGTCCGTTGCGTGTACGAGGATGATAAATTAATAGTCTGTAACCATTTCGGATTGCACGACACTACATGCAACACAGTAAGCAAAAGTGTTTGCAATCTGTATTCGCGTCGTCCGTGGATTGTAGCATTCAGGTCTGTAACGTAATAATAATAGTACAGTATTTAGAAATGTTTGGGGTGTTATAAAACAAATATTGACTGCTTTTACTCGTGCAATGGTTAAAAACTATGACTCCCTTGGTGATCCCTGGAGCGTTCTATTTTCCCTCGGCTTCGCCTCGGGAAAATAGAACGCTCCGGGGATCACCTCGGGAGTCATAGTTTTAACCATAGCACTCGAAGCAGTCAATATTTGTATACTAGTGACTTCTTATGTAGTGCTCACACCGTCATACTCTCAGTCAGTGACGCTCAAAGTCTTCAACATTCAGTATTTTTTTTTAAGGTATTGTGGAGCCACACTTTTTAGACCAATTTATTGACAAAGCACTTTGTTATTCTTTACAAGGTGCTGTGGTGCGATATGCAGCCAAAACCATGCCAGGGGTGGATTTCCAAAGAGTTTAGACTAGTCTGATCTCGAGTAACTTTGACGACCAATTGAGCTCAAATTTTAACAGTTGTGTTATTTTATGCATGTTGAGATACACCAAGTGAGAAGACTGGTCTTTGACAATTACCAATATTGTCAAGTGTCTTTAATGAAGACAGGTATGCCTGTACTGTTGTACATGTACGGTAAAATAAACAGGTTTTTTCATCAAGTTACTTGCTTCTTATGTGAAGATCTCTAAACTTTAGAATGACATCAATTTGTTTTAATTTACTTTTTCTTTTACTTTCTTCTTCTCCTTCTCATAAGCTACCACCAGGAACTTTTGACCAATGGTTTATTGCAACCATTGACAGCGACCATTGATGGTGCAAGAGATAGTCATTATGAGCAAGGTACTGTGCACTACGTCACACCTCAAGGAGTAAGCTCAATCGTCAAACACTTCTTAAAGAATTCAGGTATAAATCTTTATTTTTAGTATTTAAAGGAACATTACAGAATTGGTAAGAAATTTTTTTTTCTAAGATCACAGATTTCAGAAAAACTTACAGGGTCTAATGATGATAAAAGTAGAAAATATCCCTCGAAATATTTCTGTCTGAAATGTCACATTTGATGGGAAACAAAGAAAACTTATTTCACAGTTTATTGCTCAGTGAGCGTTTTATTCATTTTCTTTTGTAATCGATGTCATGCAAAATGTGTAATCTGTTTTTACACTTTCTTTCTTGTGACCCAGATGGCAGAGCGATCTCAAACTTTTACAGGTTTGTCAGTTTATGTATATAAAGTACTTACAATTCTGTAAAGTTTCTTAACTTGGATTGTTTTGTTGCTGTTTTAAAGTATGTTTTTTGTTTTAAGTTCAGGCATAATCTTTTGTTTATGTCTCAACACCCCTAACGAGGGGTCTGTCTATGTACTGTGGCCATGGTAACAGCTTCTTGACTTTTATATGTCTTTGCACAATTATGCCCTGGCGCCCACAGCAATTGCAGTGGTGCCCTGTGCTTTTGTTGCGGTGCCCTTGCAAAGTTTCATTACAAATTTACATTTTCATCATAGAGGTGCCCCCTACCAGAGGGAAATTGCTGTGCCCCTTCAGGGGTCAGAGAGTTTATCATAGCACCATTCATTGGGTCTCAGGGTTCATCACTGCAATTTCCTATCTTCCTGAAAGTTTGTATATCTCAGCGCCTTGAGTACCTTGTTTGGTAGATTTGTGTGTACTATAAGACTTAAATATTATATTATTATTATATTATAATAATATTTACTGCAAACCTCACCTAATTATACTCCCACCATGCACATTTCAAATCTTATTGGATGACACAAGTTAAAACCTTGAGATTTTTATTTTATTTTGATAATCCATTTTATATAACAGAATCCGCAGTGCAATATGAACGCCCTCTTGTCAAACTAGAAGCAGTGAACATGAATGATTCCACCCAACCACCGATTCCATCCGTCAAACTCTACATGGACTCTCAGCCCAATGTCATGGAGGGTGATTCAGTGACAGGAGAAACGCAGACGACCATCAAGATCATTGCTAACCCACAGGAAGATCAGTTGGAGGTATTCGATGCTGTCATCTTGACGATGCCAGCACCTCAAATTCTTCAACTGAAGGGTTTGGTTCAAGAAGCACTTGGTAAGAATAATTTGCCGAAAATTTATTATCAAGTAATAAATCATAGCTGCTCAGTCACCTGCATGTGTACATCCCAATATTTGGAGATTGTGCAGTAATTCACCAGAACCAGAACCAGATATTGATGGGGTAAATTTTATAGAATCTTTGGTTAAACAAAGAAAAAAATTGAGGTTTGCGACCTCCAGATTAATGTGCCAGCGATCAACCTTGAGTTTAATTCGAGAGTAATTTTTTTTTTTTTAATGATTTGGGATTGAACAAAGAAAAGTTGACTAAAGCAGAATTCGAACCAAAGACCTCCGGTGTAAAGTGCCAGCGCTGTACCAGCTGAGCTATCTAGGACCTATATTGGCGGTCTCCCTATTTTGTCAATATCTTTGTAAGGATTGCCAGTCATAAGCCACACAATCATTAGCTGTCGTGTAGCCAGGGATAACACCCAAGTTTATAATACAACCTGGGAAGCTGCAGCCAGGGGATCACCTTAACGGAATGCAACTATTAACCACAAGGGAAACTGACTGGGTAAAGAAATTTGGGGTTCTAGTCGCTTTTTGCCAGGTAGAGTTTGTTCTTAGAGAACTGTCTTTTTATTATTATTTCATTTTACCACAGCTAAAAACAGTGGAGTGAAATCAAAACTACAGTCTGTGTCATATTCATCCCGCTACGCCTTGGGGCTGTTCTTTGATCAGGGAACATCTCTGGATACTTCACCGTGTGCTCGCTATGTTCAGAAAGATCCTTGCATCCGATGGATCTCGGTAGACACAGAGAAAAGAGGAGTCGGTAAGATTCAACAATCTTATATTTACAAAAGTTCTCCATCTTAAAGACACTGGACACTATTAGTAATTGTCAAAGACCAGTCTTCTTACTTGGTGTATCTCAACATATGAATGAAATAACAAACCTGTGAAAAATTGAGTTCAATTGGTCGTCGAAGTTCCGAGATAATAATGTAAGAATAAAAAGCAGCATTGTCACACAAAGTTGTGTGCTTTCAGATGCTTGATTTCAGGACCTCAAAATCTAATTCTGAGGTCTCAAAATCAAATTTGTGGAAATTTCTTCTTTCTCAAAAACTTTGATAATTACGGATTTATAGTAAACACATGTCACATGACGCGGCGAAACATGAGGAAACAAGGGTGGGTTTTCCCGTTATTTTCTCCCGACTCCGATGACCGATTGAGCCTAAATTTCCACAGGTTTGTTATTTTATATATAAGTTGTGATACACGAAGTGCGGGCCTTTGGACATACTGTTTACGGAAAGTGTCCAATGGCTTTAAAAAAATTTGAATATGAGAACTGATTCATGCAGGGTGTCGTTGCCGAGTGGATAAGAACACCGAACTCAAGCTCTGGTGCTTCTGTTCAGCAGATTGTGGGTTCAAATCCCGGTTGTGACAATTGTGTCCCTGAGCAAGACACTTAACTATAATTGCTTCTCTCCACCCAGGGGTAAATGGGTACCTGTGAGGGCAGAGATGGTTCTTGTGATTGATTTAGCCGAGTAGTGCATATTAATGTTGCACAGGCTGCATACTCCCCACCAGGGAGCTGAGATGGTTTAAGGAGTGATTTAAGGCCCAGTGATCAGGGGTAATAATGTGAAGTGCTTTTGGAAGCCCTCCGGATGTGAAAAGCGCAATATAAAAACTGGCTATTATTATAATTATTATTTTGAATCGTCTCTCAGATTTCAGAGGGTTGGTGTCCATTAGTGAATGCTGCTGCCATATGTGGTTGGTACCCTGTGTCACCTCGCTAAATGTGGGTGGATTCTACATGTACATTTGTGTAAAAATACAGTGACTGTTTTGTTGCTGTTTTCTGAACAAGTAGACTCTGTATTCAGCTGAATTTTTACGTCCATTGTATCATTCTTGATCATTTTTGCTAGTTAATCACCATTACATTGACAGAAAGCAAAAACTTAACAATGACCCCACCTTTAAAGCCATTAGACACTTTCTGAACAGAACAAAAGTTAAAAGTTCACAGATTTACAAATAACTTACAGGGTTTACAGAAGGTAATGGTGAAAGACTTCACTTGAAATATTATTCCATGAAATGCTTTACGTTTTGAGAAAACATTAAAATAATTATCAATTCTCGATATCAAGAATAACATATTTATTTTAAACACATGTCATGACACGGCGAAATGTGCGGAAACAAGGGTGGGTTTTCCCATTATTTTCTCCCGACTCCGATGACCAGTTGAGCCTAAATTTTCACAGGTTTGTTATTTGATATAGAAGTTGTGGTACACAAAGTGTGGGTCTTTGGACAATACTGTTCACCTATGTTGTGCGATTGCTTTAAGACAATTGTTTTTTTCTACCCTACAGATTCCAGCAAACAAGGACCATCTCTTGTTGTTCACACAAGTGTCCCATTTGGTATAAAATACCTTGAGACGGACAAGGATGAGGTACAATCAATCATCATGCAACATTTACGTCAGCTGATGCCTGACCTCCCAGAACCAGCAAAGGTCAAATGTCAACGTTGGCGATATTCACAGGTAAATATATATATTATATTTATAAGTACTGAGTATACAGTGCTAACACACATTAGTGTATGGATAAAAACCAAAATTAATATTCTTTATCCCGATGCAAATTTAACATCGCTTATATTGTTGCGGTGCCCGCTACCAAAACATAGGATTCGAACTGCCTCTAGCTACCGGGCAACCTCGGTAGTCTAGTTGGTAAGACACTGCTCTAGAATTGCAAGTGTCGTGGGTTCAAATCCCACCCGAGTAACATGCCTGTGATATTTTTTCACAGGACTCGGGAAAGTTCTGAGTATACAATGCTAACACACATTGGTGTGTGGGTAAAAACCAAAATTAGTATTCTTTATCCCCGATGCAAATTTAACAACGCTTATAATATATATACATGTACTGTTGACGCTACTCGGGGCTTATTTGGCTCAAGATGTTGTGGCCACAGGTGTTTTCAATGTTAAAAATTTGTTTGTGCCATCCAGGCCGATCCTGGGCAGCAGGAACATGTGTTGTAGGCCAATGGCATTGAGGTTGTCTATAACCTGTGATATGTTGGTGCAGCGCAGGCTGCTTCCACCCTGTAGAAAGGGTTCAGATGTTTGGTTCTGTGGATTTAAGAAGGCACTGAGAGGCACCGCAGATATACCTACAGGTACTAGGCACAATAAGCCTTGTTGAGATATAGCGGACACAATGCTACAACACTATTACGCTTGGGTCAATTTGTGTGTATACCAAAAACGTTTGGTTACAAGGCTAGATGTACATCAACTTTCCATAGTATCAACCATTTTTACAAACATTTCATTTCAAAGTAATGTTGTAATGTAAAAATGTATCAGTTTTTACTGTTTGAATCTGAGAAGCATTACTGTCAGTAACATTTCTCAGATTGTGTTTTTCCAATAAGCCTTTTTAAAATATGGCGGACACAATGCTACAACACTATAAGGTTTGGGTAAATTTGTGTATATACACCCAAACCACTTAGTACATTCCTATCAAGTCCGCCATACCTCAAAAAGGCCTATTAGCTTCCTACCCGGACATATTCGCCCCTGATTTTCATCAATATCTTTTAAAAACGAATACCTTTTAGTTAGTTTTATTGTGTACATCTACATTATTGGATTGAAACAATCAATCGGACCACAAAACAAATACTTTGCCTTTAAACTGCAACAATGATATCTTTTCTTCACCATTGACATGCAATATTTTGGTGTGCTTGCTAGGTGTCTACTCCATATGAAGGCACCCCTGGAAGTGTGTTCCTGGCCCAGCAACCTACCTATGCAATAGTCGCAGCTGGTGATGCTTTTACGCATTCTAACTTTGATGGATGTATCTCGTCTGCAGAGACGGCGTGTGAAGCCTTGATCAAGTATTTCGAAGAAACAAATCAAGTATAGACGTTATACACTATTGATTTTGATGTGTCATTTGGATGGCATGGCGTTAAAGGCAGTGGATACAATTGGTAATTGTGAAAGACTAGCCTTCACAGTGGGTGGATCTCAACATATGCATAAAATAACTAATCTGTGAAAATTTGAGCTCAATTGGTCATCGAAGTTGCGAGATAATAATGAAAGAAAAAAACACCCCTCCCAAAAAGTTGTGTGCGTTTAGATGGTTGATTTCTAAATCTGAGGTCTCTAAATCAAATTCGTGGAAAATTACTTTTCTCAAAAACTATGGCACTTCAGAGGGAGCCGTTTCTCACAATGTTTTATACAATCAACCTCTCCCCATTACTCGTCACCAAGTAAAGTTTTATGCTAATAATTATTTTGAGTAATTACCAATGGTTTCCACTGCCTTTAAACCCACGCCTCTCACCACTGTGGCCATGGTTCGATTCCCGGCTATGGCCATATGGGAGTAGAGTAATGTGCTGATTCTCTCCTATGCCTCAAGGGATATTCTCCTGTGGCTTCTGGTTTTTCTTTCTCCAGAAAAATCAAACACTTTTGATCTCAAGCAATGTGTCTGGCTGCCGAAGTCGCCCTTAACTGATTGGCCTCTTAAATTATAAATTTTTACGGAGTAAATCAGAAAGGTCAAAAACCCGAGTCCAATTGGCTTGTGGAAGAATAAACTAAGATAAATGCCAGCCTGGTAATTTGTTTTCAGGGCAAGGAAGTTTTTTTCCCTTTGCAGGGGCACCTCTACTTGTGCTAAACATTGCAAGGGGCACCAAGGCAATGGCCAGGAACATGGTGGCACCAAGGCAATGCCATTGCATGCTCTTGCCCTTACAAGGGCAATCACATCCATTGCCTGTTACTGAGGTACTGTATCAACCCTACTAATGCTACCACCTTCATTCGGGCAGGGAAGTTGTTTTCCTTCGCAGGGGCACCTCTACTTGTGCTAAACATTGCAAGGGGCACCAAGGCAATGGCCAGAAACATGGTGACAATCACTTCCATTGACTCTGGACTGAGATACTGTATCAATCATTGTAATGCAATCACCTTTATTAGGCCAGGGCAGTTGTTTTCCTTCGTAAGGCACCTGTTCTTGTAGTAAACATTTCAAGGGGTACCAAGGCTCTTGCCCTTACAAGAACAAAGTAGCTGTGACTGAGGTACTGGGTTAGGCCTAAAATATGTCATCCCCTTCATCAAATGCAAGTTGTTTACTTCAAATACTGCTGATCATTCCAATTCTGCAAATCTTGTCAGGTTTTATTATTGATATTTTGAATGTGCCTTACCTCTAACTACCGAAAAGAATATAATCTTCAGACAAAGCATTACATTGTAGTCTATTAGTAGATTATTTGGTAATTTTCGTCGTCTTCTTTATTTCAATCATTTAGAGTCAAAAACATATTGCTTGAAAACTTACACTTTTAAATAAATTACTGAATTACTTATCAATTATTTTATGAATATTTGGAATGAAATGATGTCTTACTAGAAAAATTTAAAAAGTATTACTACTCTCCCACTACATTGTAAAGAAAGATTGTTTGTGTTTTTATGTACAAATGTGCACCTCACACTACACTATTAAAGTGAAGTACTTTTATTATAAGTAAAATCAAGAATAACAAAACAAAACAAAGCTAAATAAAAAGTAACTATGACAATGTAACCCATATCCACCTGACTGTTTTGTACGTCTTGCCCTTAAATGTGTACGCTTTTCCAGAAAACATGTGGCTGTGTGTAGTTTTGCCTGAAAATGTGTACAAGTTATAAGCCTTGTGTACTTTTTGTGTGAAAATGTGTACTATTTGCAGGAAAATGTGTACAAGGCTACAGCCTTGTGTACTTTTGCTCGAAAATGTATACAAAGTATAGCCTTGTGTACTTTTGTTGTGAAAGTGTGTACAAGACTAATTATAGCCTTGTGTACTTTTTGCACGAAAATGTGTACTATTTTGCGTGAAAAAGTGTATAAGGCCTTGTGTACTTTTTGCGCGAAAATGTGTACTTTCTGGTGAAAAAGTGTATATAAGGCTATATTTAGCCTTGTGTACTTTTTGGGCGAAAATGTGTCAAGGCTATAGCCTTGTGTACTTTTTGCTTGAAAATGTGTATAAGGCTAGCCTTATGTACTTTTTGCGTGAAAATGTGTACTTTTTGCTTGAAAGTGTGTACAAGGTTTTTATTAGCCTTGTGTACTTTTTGTGCGAAAATGTGTACTTTTTTGCATGAAAAAGTGTATAAGGCCTTGTGTAATTGTGTGTTTTTTATAATTTAGGATATGCAAGCCACACCCAGCTAAAACCACACGCAGCTAAAGCCACACCCAGTGAGACACATCCAGATAACATGTTGGCTGTCAACATGTTAATGAGGTAACATGCTATAAATTCATAAAATTCGTTAAATATTTATTTATCACACCCTCTCCTCTGGAAAATAGAATGCAGCAAGAATCATCTCGAGATTTAGTTTTAACACTGAGAGGAGTCAGTATTTGTATACAATGGACTGTATAAATAAACAATCCCAAAACAGTTTGTTATGAGAAACATACAAAATACAAAGAGTTAAACAAAGATAATGCATTAAAGGGAAGGTACACATTTGGTAATTAATCAAAGCAAATATTAACTTAAAAACTGACTTGGTAACGAGCATTGGAGAGCTGTTGATAGTATAAAACATTGTGGGAAACGACTCCCTCTAAAGTAACGTAGTTTTTGAGAAAGAGGCAATTTCTCACTAAAATATTAAAAGACTTCTAGCTAGAAGTATTTTATTCCTACCTGAAAGAACACAAATTCGTCAACAAGTGTGTTTTTTCTTTTTTCTTTTTCTCGCAACTTCGATGACCAATTGAGCTTGTTTTTTTATTTAAGAGAAGTGAGAAGACTGGTCTTTGACAATTACCAAACATGAACCTTCCCTTTAAGGCAATGAAAGTAGTAGTACCACAACAGAGTAAAGTAGCCTCCAAGATTTTGAAGATTTGGTCTTCGAAATGTTTGGTTGACCAGATATAAAGCTCTTTGGCAATCCTACAAATAAGAATTAAATATTGATGTGAATTTAAAGGTACGGTCAAAACACACAAAAGGAGATGGTAAGAGTTTACCCTGTGCGACAATAAATGCCCATGAAAACTTTCATGGTGAGAGGCAGTGTACCTGTTTTTAAAGGATTCCCTTCAAAGTAAAAAGGTTTGGAAAATTTTTCACCCTGAGAAAGAGTTCATAAATCATTTCTCAGATTTATGCACGTTGGTGTCCATTCGCAAATGCTATAAGAGATGTGGTTGGTACACAAATCACCTTGCTATACAACATGGTTGGATTCAATGTTCTTGTGAATATTCTGTGACAGTTTTTCATCGTTTCTCAGCCACAGTTCACATGTGGCTGTTCATGTACCTGTCTTAATATTGTGTCTATAGGCCTACATGTGAATCTACATAACAGTACAAAAACCAATCTATGACCCTATACAATGTACCTTTAATATTTACAAGGAGACGCATATAATCCTTCAAGGCAGTGAATTATGCAGCTTCTGCAGTGGTAACTTCCCAGTAATATGAACAACACTTGAACTTTGATTTAATTTTGGACAACTTAAAAAGAAAATGCAAAAACATACTACACTTTTAGTGAATTCATTTCATCTGCATTTGAATCTGTAAAAGAGTTGCCACAGTAAACAAGTTGTCCGGACAAAACAATATCACACATAATTTTATGTTGGTGAGTCCCAACAGTATTATTTGATCTTGTTTTAAAATAAATTTATTTTAAGTATTTTTTTCTTATGATTTTTACAATTTAATTGTCAACCTACACCCTTTATGAAAGACCTTTGTGTCAACAAGTAGACACACAGTTTCACAATAAGTACACATATCCATCTACCATGTCTGAAGGTATTATACAGGATTGGTAAGAGCTGACAAAATAGTCGCAGACAGTGTTATTGTTTTGTGTGATCAACCATATCAGTGGGTATTCCAATATCATCTCCCTATTGTACAAGCTGACTGCGGAGATCCAAGACGGGAAAAGAAACATAGACACAATGGAACTTCCCAACCCTTCATCTGGACAGTTGACTATCAGCTGCATTTCATACATAAATAACAAACTTCTGAAAAATTGGGCTTCATCGTTGATCGAGTCAGCAGCAAATAGTGGAAAACAATACACAAATTTCAGCATGTAAACACAATGTCCTTCAATTTGGATTTTCACAACCCAAATCAGCTGTTGCATTTTTAAGGGTTTCAGTCACATTTTTCTTGAAAGTTGACCTCATTTCAGAGCAAAATATTACACAGAGAAAAATTGGTTCCAATAAGAACTTCATAACCTGATGACTAAAACTAAACAATGATGTTTCCACCCTTACCAATCCTGTATTAATACCGTTTAGTTTGAAATACCTTACAACAAAAGTAAAATAAAAAAAATGTACTATAATTCCACTTTTTTAGCAGCTTTCTTGGTAGTTTTCTTCTGCTTCTTCTTATCTTTCTTCGCACAGTGGCGTCCCTCCTTGAAGCACAAAAACTCTTTCATCGTATTTTTCTTATAAGTGTCATAGATGGTCTCCTCCTCAAAATCTCCAATATACTGGTTGCATACTTGTTGCATCCTGGGGGGACAATTAACAGAAAAACATTTATAAAACTACACTTAAGTTTTTCTCATAACAAAAACAAGGTGTTCGGCTTCCGGGAGTCGAAAATACAAGCCTGGGGGACAATAAACAAAGCGACAAATCCAAGAAGTAATGAATTTTCAAAGCAGTTTACATGCACATCGGTTTAGACAGGTCAAAAGGTCAAGAGGAGGTCACCAACATACCCATTTTTGTGAAATAATAATAATAATAATAAGACATTTGTAAAGCGCCTAATGCAAAAGCCTCTAAGCGCATTAAAGAAACAATAAAATAAACAATTGGAGAAAGATACAAGATACAAATAGGCAATATACAAAAAAGAAGCTTTAAACAAATGAGTTTTCAACAAGGACTTAAAACATTGTAAAGTATTAGCTTGGCGAATATGCACAGGAAGACTATTCCAAAGAAACGGTGCGGCGTAAGAAAAAGATCTGTGGCCATAAAAAATGGATGAAGCTCTAGTAGCAGAAAGCAATGACTGTTGAGATGATCGTAAAGTCCGAGTAGGGGAATAATGATGAACAAGTTCAGATAAATAAGCAGGAGATTGACTTGTTTGAGCCTTGAAATTTAACTGAAGAATTTTGTAAACTGTTCGAAACTGCATATCGCGCGTGTGTGGCTAGTGGACGGACGTGTTTTTAACTTCCTCCTCGGAGGGTTTTTTGTTTTTTTTAAATCCAGTTTTATCTCTTTTACAAATTTGCCATCCAGTTTTTTAGCAACGTTTTGCTGTGTTTTTAACTTCTTATCTTTGTGGATTCGCGGTTTTGGTCTTCGTAGGTCATCTATTTTGATAGTTTGTTTTAGACGTTTTTATATTGGATCGCTGTGGTGGTAAGTGTGAGTGAATTAGCACGCGCTGGAACGTGAACATGGATCTCAAGCGAACACTGGCTGGTCTTTTCTTCATCACAGCTCTTCTTGCCAAGATCAACACATCCAGCAGACACATACACACATACAGGATTTCCAACTCTACATCCCTGCGATGTCATACCTGCACTCCGGTGAGCTTGTTCCATATTTTATCAAACCTTAACTCTAGTCCCCAAAATGGCGGCCATATTAAAGACCGGTACTTGTTGTACAGCAGTCCCCGTTGGAACATATTTAATAACAGATCTACTGCATATTCATTGACTAGACTGTCAGTGTCAATGGTATTGTTACTTTCTGGTGACATCCAACTCAATCCAGGACCAAGAATGGCTAAATTTCCGTGTGGTTTGTGTGGTAAAAATGTCAATTCAAACCACAAAGCCATGGAATGCGAGGATTGCGAAGTGTGGTACCACACTAGGTGTGTAGGCATGAAAGACATTTTGTACCAGGTGCACAAGCAACACAACTCTTATTCTTGGATATGTTGTCAATGTGGACTTCCGAATTTTTCAAGCTCCATGTTCGACATAGCAGATGTGGATACATCAAACTCTTTTGAACCTTTGTTTAACTTACTCGATGTTAATTATGGTAATGAGGAAAGTTTCAATCCAAATAGTACTGAACAATTAGGAAGCCCCCTACATTCTTCTAGCCCAAAGAATCGTAAACGAGGACAGAGTCCTAAAAGACTGAACAAGAAATCTTCGAAAAAGAAACCCACCGGTAACATTCTGAAGATTCTGAATATAAATTTCCAGAGCATCCGTAATAAGGTTACACAGTTCCAGGCCCTGATGGAGACTGAAAAGCCTGACATAGTGATTGGTACAGAAACCTGGCTTCAGGACTCGACTTACTCTAGTGAACTTTTACCGTCATCATACCAAATTTTTCGCCATGATCGCCCATCTGACACCACTGGCGGAGGGGTGCTGATTGCACTACGCTCGGACTTGGTCGCGATGGTAGAGGATCTACACCCTACACATTCTAGTGAAATGTTATGGACAAGCCTGCATGTAAAAGGTCGCCCTATGCTATACATCGGAGCGTTTTATAGGAAACACCATGGCTCAGTTACTTTAGACCAAAAACAGCTTGCAGACCTCGAAGCCGCCGTTTCCAAACTACCTACAAATAGCCAGATATTCTTAGCCGGAGATTTTAATCTTCCTGACATTGATTGGTCAAAGAACTGTTTTAAACCAGGGGGGAGATACCCCGCAGCTAGTAAACAGATGATCGCCCTTGCTCAGGACTACAATCTTCATCAAATCGTGTCAAGTTCTACTCGGAACGACAGCATTCTGGACTTAGTCTTCACAAACGTGCCGCTACTTGTACAGAATGTTAACATAATCCCTGGCATCTCAGACCACGACATTGTTTCTTCTGAACTCTTGCATTCTTCTCGCAAAATAAAACAACCACGTAGGAAAATCTACTTACTTCAAAAGGGGAATTTCGGACACATAAGCAATGATTTAAATCAGTATGCTGACTCCCTTAGGGATGAAACAGTCAATAACTCAACTGTAAATGATCTGTGGAAAGGATTCAAAGAAGCTCTTAATTCCGCCATGAACCAACACATACCCTCAAAACTTACGACACCAAGCAACAATCTACCTTGGTTTACAGGCACTCATAAGAAACTTAGTAAACATAAAAAGAAGGCGTATGACAAAGCAAAGCATACAAACTCCGAGTCTGATAAGAACATCTTCCGAACCTTGCGTCGATCCCTGGATCGCAGCCTAAGGAAATCCCGTGGTGATCACCTCTGCAATGTAGGTGAGAGCTTGACAACATGCAACACCAAGCCATTCTGGAGATTTGTAAAGAGCCTAAGGCAGAGCTCTACGGGAGTTGCCTCACTTGCCACCGGAAGCGGGATAGCCGCGTCCCCCCTCGACAAAGCAAATGCCATGAACAACCAGTTCCAATCGATCTTTACCCATGAAGATTGTCACAACCTACCTAGGAATAGCAGTACCACATCACCATCCATGGCCCCTATTACATTCACAAGTCAAGGAATTGTTAAACTGTTGAAGGAATTGAAGCCGCATAAAGCACCTGGCCCAGATGGGATCTTACCGTCGGTACTGAAGGAATGTGCCGAAAGTGTCGCACCGTTATTGCAGCAAATCTTTCAAAAGTCCATAGATACAGGAGAGTTACCTGAGGACTGGTTAAAAGCAAATGTCTCCCCAATCTTCAAGAAAGGTAATCGTTCAGAACCAGGTAACTACAGACCCATCTCTCTGACATCCATACCCTGTAAGATATTAGAACACATTATTCATTCAAATATCATGAAGCACTTTGAGAAATATGGTGTCCTCAACGATGAACAGCACGGTTTTCGAAAAGGACGATCGTGTGAAACACAGCTCTCCCTTACAGTCAACGATCTCGCCAAGATACTGGATCACCAGGGCCAAGCTGATGTCATTATTACAGACTTCAGCAAGGCTTTTGACACGGTACCTCACCGGAGACTTCTCCTGAAATTGAAACAGTCCGGCATTACAGGCCCGCTACACGACTGGTTTACCAACTTTCTCACTCAAAGATCGCAGTGCGTTGTGCGCTGGGACCTTTGTTGTTTATCCTCTACGTAAATGACCTGCCTCACGGCATTAACTCCCAAGTACGACTTCTGGCAGACGACTGTATACTGTATCGTGAGATAACGTCAACCGACGACTGCAAGACACTCCAGAATGACATCAATAAACTGTGTAACTTGGAGTCTGTATGGCAGATGAAATTCAACACGAACAAATGTTATGTAATGCATATCACCCACAAACGGAAACCTCTTCAAACCTGTTACAACATGAACGGTGAAGTTCTCAACCCTGTCACAAGTCACACCTACTTAGGCATCGAACTAAACAACAAACTAAGTTGGGCAGATCATGTGAACATCACTACACTCAAAGCAAACAAAGTTCTCGGCCTCTTGCGGAGGAACCTGTATAGCTGTCCCCGGAAGGTGAAGGACATAGCCTACAAGACCCTAGTCCGTCCGAAGCTGGACTACTGTGCATCAGTCTGGGACCCTTATACCCAAGATCAAAAGAACAGATTGGAAGCAGTGCAACGCAGGGCAGCCAGGTTTGTCTGTAAAGATTCTAGGAGGACTAGCAGTGTCTCATCAATGATAGCGGAGCTGGGATGGGAATCCCTTGAAAATCGACGAGCTACCTCAAGACTCACACTTCTGTACAAATCTATTCATCATGCTGTAGCCATTAACTCTGACGGGTATCAATCACAACCTGCCACAGTAGGAATTCAAACAAGGAAATCCTACGCAACCTCATTTCTTCACCCCACAACAAAGAAAGACTGTTATAAATTCTCATTCTTACCAAGAACCATGGCCGAATGGAACCTTCTCCCTGTAAACGTTCGCAAATCCCCTACTATAGACACTTTCAAGACAAGACTAACTGACATGCATATGTCTACCTTTATTCGGGGGGCCCACTACTAATCCACTACTAGCCACCACGCGCCTGCACCATTGATATCCCGATAGTGGAGTTTGTGTGCAGTACCATACAGATACAGAACTTAACTGGGAGCCAATGCAATTGCATTAGTACAGGTGTAATATGGTGAGAACGAGGCAGACAAGAAGAGAGGCGAGCAGCAGTGTTCTGTACACGTTGAATTTTAGCAAGATCTTTATCGGGGAGTCCATACAGAAGTGAATTGCAGGAATCAAGTCTAGTAGTGACGAAGGCATGAACAAGATGAAGAGTAGTCGCTTCATCAAGGTAGCGGCGAATTTGTGATATGTAAACATTATCAACATGTCTACTCATGCACAATGATGAATCCATAATAACACTGAGGTTACGGGCAAATTCAGATGGTTCAATGACAGACTGGGCAATTTGTATTGTTGGCGGCGAAATCTTTTTTGCGAAATGAGATCTCAAAAATAAAATCTCAGTTTTTGAGTCATTCAAAGCAAGTTTATTTGACAACGCCCAAGATTTGACATCTTGAATGCACACTTCAACTTTTGCAATGGCAGAAGCGCGATCAGCTGGATCAAATGTAATGTAAAGCTGGGTGTCGTAAGCATAAGCAACACTAGAAATACCATGGGCAGCAATGAGGTCTTGCAAGGGTGCACTGAACAATATAAATTCAAGTGGCCCAGCTACAGAACCTTGTGGAACACCACACCAGAGATGAAATACGTAAAGCTTTTGTGGTTAAGGAAACAGGAACTAATGAATAATGACGACTTTCATATGATGTATAGATTGTCAAAACAGCTTTTGTGGTTGAGGACATAGGAACTTTTATATAACTGACATACAGATCCCTGTCATTTGATTGGTGGAACTTACTTCACGTGACATTCACTATTACTCCCATCCGCACCGGCTATCAAAAAGACCTATTCGCCCATGGGGAATAGTATTTCCCATTCAACAGTTAGGATCATCCTTGTTCCCAAGGTTTTCGAGCAGTACAGCGCCGCCGCGCAAACAAAGGAGCACCTGTGCAAAAGGTTGTGATCCGATTGCTATTAAATTTGTTCATAGTTGCCACTACGCACCGCTCAATGATTTTTGGTTGTCAAACACAAGGATCTAGTCAGTTGAATAAAACAAATATTGAGTGGCTTTAATTCGTGGAATGGAAGGAATATTATCGCGTAGTCAAATTTGGACTGTTCCATTTCACGAGGCGCTCGGCTTCGCCTCGTGAAATGGAACAGTCCAAATTTTACCTTGCGATAATATTCCTCCCATTCCACTCTGAGCCACTCAATATTTGTATAATGTCACTGGAGGAGAGACTTACTAATCGAAAGGGAAATATTTGTTGAAAACGCCTTGAAAACCAGACTAAAAACTAAGCTATTTATATATAAAGAAAATATTTTAAAAAATTAAAAAATATTAAGTGGCCAAGTGGTCTCCCATCCAAGTACTGACCGGGCCCGATGTTGCTTAACTTCAGTGATCGGACGAGAATCATATTAATCTACGTAGTATGGTCGTAGTCAAAACCAAAAATGGATTTTTTTTTTTAACGAAAATATACAAAAATTTGAACCAGAAGACAAGGTCGAAATGGGGTCTTGTCTGCAAGGTGTTCACTTAGTTTTTAACGACCTTTCCGATGGAGTATGGATTGTATAAATCCATGGTGTGGATCAAAAGTTATGATTTTTTGAAATAATTAACTTTAAATATTCACAACTCAAAAATGGATGACGACATCATGATGTAACTAACACAGTTTTCCTCTCCTAGTGAATATCTGACTATGTACGAAGTTTCAAGTTCATACGAATTTGGGAAGTGTGCTTTTGTTCGAGGAGAAGGGACGGAGAGAAGAAGAAGATGAAGAAGCAACAACAACAAAAACGAACACTAACAATGAATCGTTCGGGCAACGCCTAATTATAATAATAATACGTGTATAGTGCGCCAGCATCCACCACAAGTGGTGCTCATGGCACAAGGAAAGAAACACAAAAACCTAATGAAAATCAGCAGTAAAAAAGTGAGTTTTGAGGGCCTCCTTGAACTTATGAACAAAAGACATGTTACGGATTATAAGGGGCAGATTATTCCAAAGTAGAGGCATGAGAAAAGCGCTATCTCCCAATTTCTTGTGGGTTTTGGGATCAACCAGTAACGAAGACGTGGATGATCTAAGACACCTAGAAGGATTGTAATGGGTAATTAATTGACAATTATACTGAAGAGCAGAACCATGTAAAGAATGAAAAACAAGCAGAAGTAATTTGTATTGAATGCGATATTGAACAGGGAGCCAGTGAAGAGCATTCAAAACCAGAGTGATATGGGTTCTCCTGGGGTACAAAGTGAACACCCAAGCTGCATTGTTTTGCAGTTAATGCAGACATGAGATTTTATCTGTTGTAAAAACAGATATTTGCAAGCCTTGTCCTTAAAGGGAAGGTATACATTTAGTAATCACTCTTAAAATTAATAGCAATAAAAACTATTGGTTAAAGGGAAGGTACCTGTTTGGTAATTACTCAAAACAAATATTAACTTAAAAACTGACTTGGTAACAAGCATTGGGGAGCTGTTGGTAGTAAAAGAAAGGATCAACAGTAGCACAGATCCTTGCCCTAAGGAGGATAATCGAAGGGGTAAAATCCAACAACCTACCAGCCGTGATGACCTTCATTGATTTTAAGAAGGCTTTTGATTCAGTGCATCGTGGCAAGATGATTAATATCCTGAGGGCATATGGTATCCCGGCTAAGCTTGTGGATGCAATCAGCGATAGTTACAACAACACCAGAGCTAAGGTAATATCACCAGATGGAGAAACAGACGAGTTCCCAATATCAGCAGGGGTGTTACAGGGTGATACTCTGGCACCATATCTCTTCATTGTGGTTCTAGACTATGCACTCAGACGGGCAATTGATGGCTCCAGTCATGATCACAGACCTTAATTTCGCAGATGACATCATTCTGATATCTGATGAGATTGAGCAGGCTCAACTGATTCTGCAAAGAACAGAGACCGAATGTGCCAGAGTCGGGCTATTTCTCAACACCAGGAAGACAAAGTACATGATATTTAACAGCAACACTACCACCCCCTTACAGACAACCGTCAGTTCCGAGCTGAACCGGGTAGCAGATTTCAAACACTTGGGCTCGTGGGTTAATGACACCGAGAAAGATGTGAAATGTCGTATCGCTCTTGCCTGGAAGGCACTCAACTCCATGAAGAACATATGGTCAAGTCAGATGTCCCAGTCCCTGAAGGTGAAGTTCTTTACTGCCACTGTGGAATCAGTACTGCTTTATGGATGAGAGTCCTGGACACTAGCCAGTCGTCTAGAGAAGAGACTGGACAGCTGCAATACGAGAATGCTTCGCTGTGTTACACAGATTCATTGGGAGAGGCATGTCACAAACCTGGAGCTCTACGGTGGGCTACCGAGAGTTAGCACCAAGATTAGGGCAAGAAGGCTGAGACTAGCAGGTCACTGTCTCAGACATGCTGAGCTGGCAGCGAGCAAGCTTGTGCTTTGGGCCCCTACTCAAGGTCACTGTTCCCGAGGTAGACCACAAACCACCTATGTGGACACCTTGTGCCGGGACTCTGGACTGCGTCGGGAAGAGCTGCGTACAGCAATGGAGGACCAACGTGTTTGGAGGGCCATCACTGAATGAATGGTGTAGGGCCACTGATTTTCCGTTTCAAAAAAGTGCAAATTCCGTTTGGCAAAAACATGAATTCCGTTTCAGGCACAAAAAATTCCGTTTCATGTTTTTTTAATTAGATAAAAGGTTGTTTAATACCCAGGGACACACTTATAAAAATCAATTTGAGATAAGTTGCACTGTTGACTTCGTAAAATGTTCATTTGAACTGACAAATTTCAAAAAAATACTTTTTTTTATAATTGTGGATTATTTTGTATACTGCTGTTCTAAAAAGGTTGCACTGTGACTGCAGTATCAATGCACATGATGTGATAGACTTGATTCCAAGTCTAAAACTGCAGTTGATTATCTGCATCAGCCACATTGTAGGCTAATGACAGGAATGTATCCACAAGAGGGCGCTGTTTCAGCATGATCAAAGACTTGGGAACAAGTCTATGGACGTGACCATTCTCCATCCACAAACAAAATGTCAGCCATTTTGTTTTCGCTTTGGCGACAGAATGTTGACAGTTTACGGTTTTATTTTAGACCTTTCCGAGATGAAAAAACATTGTATCTGTTCTTATAGATCATAGGTAAGCTAGTTTGTGTATTATTGTTGGTAAAAGAGAGGGAGAAAATGTAATTTGGGTGAACAAAAAATGTTTAAAACGTGCCGCGAATAATGCCCTTCGCTTAACCATGTTAACAACGTGTGTACATCATGTGTGTAAACATTGAGGATGGTGTGAAGTAGAACAGAATGATCCACGGTTACGATCTCGTACTTTTTAATGGTCTGATTTCTGATGCCTTTTTAGTTTAACAAAAAGAATCTTAATAAAGAATGCAATTTCAATAGTTTTGGCGTCAAGGAAAAAAAAAAAAAAAAATCAAATTTTCTGAAATCCCGTTTTCTGTTTCAAAGGGCGGATTCCGCGAATTCCGTCCGTTTTCCGCGATCGCGGAAAATCAGTGGCCCTAATGGTGAATGAAAATGGTAGTATAAAACATTGCAGGGAAACAACTCCCTCTGAAATAACATAGTTTTTGAGAAAGAGGTAATTTCTCACTAATTCCTATCTGAAAGCACACAAATTCGTCCAACAATGGTGTTTTTTCTTTCATCTTTTTCTCGCAACTCTGATGACCAATTGAGCTCAAAATTTCACAGGCTTGTTATTTTATGCTTGTGATGGGATACACCAAGGGAGGACACTGGTCTTTGACAATTACCAAACGTGTATCTTCCCTTTAAAAGCCTACAGCAGCTTTTGGTAGTATGAAGCATTTTGAGAATTAGTATTGGGTTATGTAAAAGTATTATGTGGAAAAAGTTTAATGCCCCAAAATCTGGGAAGCATTACTGCGACTCTGGAGCGCCTGTCTCAACCGGTTTTAACATACCTTCCAGGCCACTTGCCACCTCCTTGCATTATTCCAGGTACATCTTTGGTGTCAAGTCCAGGTCCAGATAATCTCTTCACTCCTTTGATTTCTTTTATTCCAATTCTGTCAAGAAAATAAACCAATAATGAATTTAGTTGAAATAAGACTTTGTTGTTTTCTTGTTAATAATAATAAAGACTTGTGATGAGCACATATCCACCCTGCTGGGTGTTCAATGTGCGGTAAAACAAAAGAAAACAGACACAACTAAATTAGTCCATGAAAACCTATGACATAAGATAAGTTTTGAGAAGAGATTTGAATTTTGCGGCACAAAGACAATATCTAAAATTATGTGGTAGAGAGTTCCAGATGAATGGTGTAGCTGAAGAAATAGAAGTCATTCACATACATGTACATAAATAATATGGTGGCTTTATGTCAGTTACCAAAACCAACCTAAATTCAAATTTATTTCCTCTTTAAGTCACAAGGATGTTTCTTGTCTGGTCAGTTCTTTTTTGTTTTGTTTTTTTTTGGGGGGGGGATTTTATAAAAACAGGATTATCAACTAAATTTCCATTTGTTGCATATTGCTTAATACTCAGTCAGCTGTTGTTTGCTTATCCTGAAAATCACATGGCAATTGGGCTGGTTATCCTGTTTTTATCAAGGAAGAAATTTCATGCTAAGCAAATTTTTGTGCTTAGCAGCTCTATGAAACCCCATAGACTTAAAGATTTTTCAATGGAAGTGCCCTTTGAAAAATGAAAATGGCCTTGTCCTCCAACCAGGCCTGATTATGCAGGCGCAATACCTGCCCCTTAAATGAAAATGGCCTTGTCCTCTCCAACCAGGCCTGATTATGCAGGCGCAATACCTGCCCCTTAAATGAAAATGGCCTTGTCCTCTCCAACCAGGCCTGATTATGCAGGCGCAATACCTGCCCCTTAAATGAAAATGGCCTTGTCCTCTCCAACCAGGCCTGATTATGCAGGCGCAATACCTGCCCCTTAAATGAAAATGGCCTTGTCCTCTCCAACCAGGCCTGATTATGCAGGCGCAATACCTGCCCCTTAAATGAAAATGGCCTTGTCCTCTCCAACCAGGCCTGATTATGCAGGCGCAATACCTGCCCCTTAAATGAAAATGGCCTTGTCCTCTCCAACCAGGCCTGATTATGCAGGCGCAATACCTGCCCCTTAAATGAAAATGGCCTTGTCCTCTCCAACCAGGCCTGATTATGCAGGCGCAATACCTGGCCCTTAAAAGAAGGTGGAAAATATAACTTTGACCTGTTGAGCACATAGACACTTACGAATTAAAATCATTGGTGCAAACATCCTCAAACCCATCAAGAATGTCCGACTCTGGGAGATTTTTCTTCAGCGATGGTCTCTTTGCATTCATCTTGTCAAACTTTTCTTGAAACTGCAGGGAGAAATGTTTTGGGATTGAAACAAAAAGAGAGCTCAGAGAGATTAATGGCAAGGTTAATTTGACAGCTACTTTAACAGTTCATGCATTTCTGTATGTTTTTTTTCCCAAAAGTAAAGCAACTGATATTATACAAATAGGCCTATTAGATTCATGTGAATGCATCGCTGCAGAATATAATCAAGAAGTGAAACCTGGAGTTATTTTTATAATATTTACGAGAGATTGGGGAGATTTATATTATTTATGAGAGATCGCTTAGCGGCTACTTCAGAGTGAGGGCTACACTTAAAGAAACCAGTGCCTTGGATTGGTCGAGTTGTTGACGAGGTAAAAGGAAAACCACGCATATTCTAGTGATACTTGTGTGGATCATTATATTCTACCTTTAAAATATCTTTCTAATCTAAATGCATTCTATAACAACTGGTTACAAACACTTTCCAAAGACCAAAGTGTTCCTTTAAACTATTTGGGCTGTCGGCCCAAACCAACTGCAACCACACGCAGGTTGCCACCTACTCCTGGGATTCCAACAGGGTTACCCCCTTCACAGTCCATTGGGATGAAGGCATGGGTATCATCCACTAGGAGCCTGGCTGGTAGAGCAGAATGCACTACCTTCCCAACTTATAACAAAGCAATTATGGGCACAAGTGTCATTACTGGGGTTAAAAACCAAACTCTGCTGCTGACAACACCAGGGCTTAGGTTTGGTAAAATAAACTGTTCAGCCTTGACACACCACTAGATGAAGCCGATTGAAAAGAAAAAAACAGATTTCACTGAGCCAATAATGCATGTAAATTCAGTAGACAGTATCAAATCTAGACAAGAACACTCCTAGGAAGAAACTATCGATTAAATAGTCAACTTGTGGGTGCAACCAAGTGAACATAATTTTGGGGGGGAGTGTTAGCTCTAAAAAGAGCCAGAGTACATGGTCTCGACGCATTGAACAGTGTACTCTGCTCATCTTCAGGAAAATGCTGGTGGTGGTTGAGCTTAACTATCGCTGGAGGGATGTTCATTTTGGTGAAAAGATTTCAAGCTTTTCTTGACCGGTATGGCTCCATGGTTGTACCCACACATTTACTGTTTATTCATAGTGTATTCCTAATTATCCACACCATGTAAAGCTTTGAACAATATATAAGAACTCTTCTAGCTCCATACTGCTAATACACTGACTCTCTCGTCTGACGTATTAGCAATATTTAAAGGGGCTAAAACTCACCATATGAGCCAGTACTAGGCAAGCATCACACAGTAGCTGGTCCGAAAACTCACCATATGAGCCAGTACTAGGCAAGCATCACAAAGTAGCTGGTCAGAAAACTCACCATATGAGCCAGTACTAGGCAAGCATCACACAGTAGCTGGTCAGAAAACTCACCATATGAGCCAGTACTAGGCAAGCATCACACAGTAGCTGGTCAGAAAACTCACCATATGAGCCAGTACTAGGCAAGCATCACACAGTAGCTGGTCAGAAAACTCACCATATGAGCCAGTGCTAGGCAAGCATCACACAGTAGCTGGTCAGAAAACTCACCATATGAGCCAGTACTAGGCAAGCATCACACAGTAGCTGGTCAGAAAACTCACCATATGAGCCAGTACTATGCAAGCATCACACAGTAGCTGGTCAGAAAACTCACCATATGAGCCAGTACTAGGCAAGCATCACACAGTAGCTGGTCAGAAAACTCACCATATGAGCCAGTACTATGCAAGCATCACACAGTAGCTGGTCAGAAAACTCACCATATGAGCCAGTACTAGGCAAGCATCACACAGTAGCTGGTCAGAAAACTCACCATATGAGCCAGTACTAGGCAAGCATCACACAGTAGCTGGTCAGAAAACTCACCATATGAGCCAGTACATAGGCAAGCATCACACAGTAGCTGGTCAGAAAACTCACCATATGAGCCAGTACTAGGCAAGCATCACACAGTAGCTGGTCAGAAAACTCACCATATGAGCCAGTACTAGGCAAGCATCACACAGTAGCTGGTCAGAAAACTCACCATATGAGCCAGTACTAGGCAAGCATCACACAGTAGCTGGTCAGAAAACTCACCATATGAGCCAGTACTATGCAAGCATCACACAGTAGCTGGTCAGGCATATGCATAGAGTGCTGGTCTTCATCGTCAAGATCCGGTGTAGTGTAGGACAATTTACCGGATGATGCAAAACCAGAATCATAAACCTATCAAAGCAAAATTAGTAGGGCCAGGATTAAGTATAATTTCAGGGTTGCACTGATACGTTAGTATCACTTCTGAAGTCAAAATTTATTGGGTCTAGTAAGAGTGTCCCAGTTACTGGGTCATAATTATAGTAGAGCACCCCAGTTCAGTTTCTTTGTCTAGTGCGTAAATTATGTAACCTTCAATTACTTCTAGAAACTACAGGGGAGCCAACCTTAGATTTTTTTTACAAGATTAACTTTTTGATGGCGCCACCACTTATTTCACTAATTTTTAGAAAAAGGGATATCTCGATGAGGTTAATTAGATACTTATTGAATGAAAAAGTGGTGGCCACTAAATGGTAAGAAGTTTTAACAGTGTTTTTCAACCAACAATTTTAAACAAAAAAATTATAAATTTCGCAGACAACCTTCAGGAAAACAGCCACAATTTGTTTGCTGATGATGTTTGGCACCTTATTTTGGGTTTGTTGGTTTAATGGGTGTTAATCTTCACATTTATCAACAGAAATTGGTAATAATGAGAAGTGATATAATTATTTGGTTATTGCAAAGTTGAAGTGATCCTGAACCGGTCAATGATCCCGAACTGGTCAAATGACTGTAGTGTTTGATGAAACTTTTTCGGTTGGCAAATATTTTTATATGGCCTCAACATTATGACATATATTTGTACCTTGTAGAAATGCCTGAAAATAACAAACTTTTTGCATTTACAAGTGCAAATAACCAGTGGAGCCTTACGTGTTTCTAAGTTTTGGCCAAGGGAGAGGAGACTCGTTGCTTGGCAAAAAAAAAACACAATTTTTATCTAGGGACTGTTTACATATCCATCGCACAAAGAGAGGTAAAAGGTTTGCCACGATTTTAGGGACACCTCGAAAATAGGACCTCCTACGATACGTTTTTTTGTTTTTTTAATGCTAGCCTACCACCTGTGGTAGGATTTATCTGTATCTGTACCTGTGAAAATCTGAAACAATCTCCACAGTGACCGTCACCAGGTCACTGGTTCTGGGGTGTCACGAACTAGTTGCTGGATGCAACAGTTGCTAAACTGCTAAACCACACTCCCACAGGTAGCAATAGCATTTAAATACTTTATAAATAGGCTTGCAATTTGCATTCATAGGTCAATACACCAACAATAATATCTCTTGTATCCTCGCAGCTAAATAATTGACTAATAAATACACGGTGGACATTTTATTATTTTTCACGGTAAAAACGTAACCGTGCTTACCTCGGCATTTTCATCGGGCTCAAACTCCATACCTCCCCCGGCAGCCACACGTCCAATAACACCAAGACTCATCATCGCAAACATTAACACTACGACACTGTTTTGTTTCGCCATTTTTCAGACGGACTTTTGGCAAGGTTCAGATATTTATTGTAACTGAAATTTTGACATTAACAGCAGTAGCAGACGGATAAACTACGCGTGGACGAATTACATTGGGACACGTACGCGCTCACACTGTTTATGCAGCAGGTGGATCGAGGCTATAAAAACAAAAACCAATTACCAGAAGTGCGCCCTCTGTTGTCACTCTTACTACAAAGTGGGTTGTTTCGCCACGCGCGCCGGCCTTCGGGGATCACCACTTTGAATTTGCATGGTACCTGCAGGATGTATTCAATGCATAGGTAACCATGGAACAATGACCAGTGGTTGACAAAATGGTCGCCACCCGAACTTGCCCAGTTGAACACCATAAAACAAAATACATCTTGAACACTTAAAGGCAGTGGACACTATTGGTAATTGTCAAAGACTAGCCTTCACAGTTGGTGTATCTCAACATAAGCATAAAATAACAAACCTGTGAAAATTTGAGCTCAATCGGTCACCGAACTTGCGAGATAATAATGAAAGAAAAAACATCCTTGTCAAACGAAGTTGTGTGCGTTTAGATGGTTGATTTCGAGACCTCAAGTTCTAAATCTGAGGTCTCGAAATCAAATTCGTGGAAAATTACTTCTTTCTCAAAAATTATGGCACATCAGAGGGAACCGTTTCTCACAATGTTTTATACCATCAACCTCTCCCCATTACTCGTCAGTAAGAAAGGTTTTATGCTAATAATTATTTTGAGTATTTACGAATAGTGTCCACTGCCTTTAAAATCGAATACGAGTATCCCGTTCAAATTAACTGTGCCGACGCGTGGTTTCGGCAAAGTTGTTTTCAACAATGCCCGTGACCCCCATCACAGGCATTGCATGCACTACATGTATATACTTCACACTACACACCACACACACTAAAAACAAACCACACACCCACCAACCTCCAACGAACACCGACCAAACCACTAAGAGATACTTTACAAAAGTTAGCAAACAAGAGTAGTGTCATTCAAAACAAAATAATACCAAAAATAACAACAGTTCCATTCCTTCTTTGTTCAATTCTCCTCTCGCTCCTTCCATCAAACTTTCCCCTTTTCCCTTCACACAGGAAAGTTGTTCAGGATGCTCAACTTGGTCGATTTGCACCGTAAAAACGCGATTTTCAGAGTTAATTGACTATTAGAAAAACAAGATGGCCGCTCTTCCCTTTTCACTGCCCGGGGAATAAACTTTTTAGAGCCACCCCGAAAAGCCGAATTACCGTGATTACTTCTTGCGGATACCTAATAAAACTTCGGTTTATAGTTCATTCAAAACCATTTATATGGTGGCTTCTTATAAGCCTCCTGTATCGTATTATTTAACTTTATTTAATAATAATAATTATAATAATTATTAATAATGATTAAATCAAGTTTTCTATATCATGTGTAAAGTGTTCTTTTATATACCTTTGACAACTGTCTTGATCCATCTGAATCATGGCTCTGAATCATGGGTTTCTTCCGGGATCTCTCTCAAATTAAACTCGCACTATATAGTTCATTCCAAACAATTCATATGATGGTTCCTTATAAGCCTCCTGTATCGGATTGTTTAACTTTTGATAATTATATATACCGATTATTCTATATAGTAAATCATTGCATTGGGTACATAGCTGATGCATTTTAATTTCACTCTATAATCAAAACTGTATGACGTATCAGTCTTGAAGATAAAACTAGTTAAAGTGTAATGTTATACGATTATTTTCAACTTATAGTAACTCCAATACTTATTCTTAATGGTTCGTAAGAATACAAGCATCCGAGTTTAGTGTTACTATTTTCTGATCTGAGGTACACAAGCTTGCTGTTTTGCACGATGAGGGAGTGCCGTAGACACAAATACATCTTCTCCCATTTGTATTGCATTTGAAAGGTATAACTTTGGGATGAAAACCGGGGAGTAATATTATCAGCAAGTCAGAAATGACTGTTATTGAACCATCTCTGAAGATGTCCGTTTTTGATATGAGAATAAAGAATGGATAGCCCATTTCTTTTTGGCAATTCAGAAATGTGGGTTGTGTCATCTCATGTCTAAAAAGTTATGACAATTCCAATGAAACAAACACGCTATTCTAAGATCCAAAAGGCTAATCGGACCCCAAATTTGTCAACTACTTTGTTTATACTGGTGTCAAGAGAAATTGGTTCTTTTTGCATTGGGAGATTGTGGAGTTAACTAGTGTTGTGTATAATACTTTGTACCGATGGTGAATACAGAATTATGTACCTATTTTATGGCAGAGGCTGAGAGAGTAGTTTGGCAATGTTTTTCTTGTGAACAAGGTAAGTTGCGACGATTTAGCTTTAAATTGAAAGTTTTATATCAATTTTTAATTCTTTCAAATACTTGAAAACGATTTCTACGGTTATACAAGTGCTATTTAATGTGCCAGTGGTCTTGGCCAATACAGCTTGGTTAAAAATTTGTTTCTTCACTTTAGTAAGACATTTTGGGAAGTTTGACCAAAAGGGTTGAGAGTAACTTATCTTGGTTATGTGACAAGTTTGCTTCTGAAAATGGTTATGTTTCATTGGTTATGTGACAAGTTTGCTTACAGAAAATGGTAACGTTTAATTGGTTATGTGACAAGTTTGCTTACTGAAAATGGTAACGTTTAATAGGTTATGTGACAAGTTTGCTTACTGAAAATGGTAACGTTTAATAGGTTATGTGACAAGTTTGCTAACTAAAAATGGTAACGTTTAATTGGTTATGTGAAAAGTTTGCTTATGCTAACGTTTAATTGGAGAACAAACCTCTTACCTATAAGTATTCACTTAACACTTGATTGATTCAAAATAATTACCTTTATTTATCAAGTTGATTGTAATATACATTTGTATAACTCAATGTGGCCCATAATTGGTGTAGTAAAGTGACCTTACAGTTACATGTTGTAACTAAAACACCTTCAAATCAAACGTGGAATATAAAACTTTGATTCACACTTGCGATGAGGTTCTATCAATTATAATTAGTTGTGAAAGTGAACCACAAATAATGAAAAAGTCACGTGTGAATAAATTAAATTCCATGTTCTTATTGATAACAGTGCATAGCAATACAGTTATCACTTGTAAAAACAAAGACATTGACAAGCATTTTCCAGTAAAAAAATTATTGTTGACTCAAAATGTCAAACCACAATATTTCATTCTCAATTCAAAATAAATGTTGGGAAAATTTATGTGTATGAGGAATTAAACAAAAATACAAAATGCTATTATTTCTAAACATGAGCACCTTTATCTATGGTTGTGATAGGTACTTTTTAAAATGTACTGAAGTACCAAACTTTGACTGTTTTGCCAAAAACATATTTAATTTTTGTTTCTGTGTATGTTGATTAAGTTTTAAACACAACTTATTACCCTTTAGAAGCAGTAGTTGAAGCTCATTCGCATTGAGCTATAGACACTGATCAACTGGTCTGAAATACCTTCATGACATGGACAAAGTCAGCTTCATTACAAAACACAAACTAAACTTATACTGGAGTAAACAAACAATATATGTTTAAATAATTAAAAAACTATAATCTGCCTTGTAATGTAAATTTGTTTTGATTAACAAAAACCAACACGTATGCACACAACTTGATGATGTCTTTTACAAAACCACATCTTGTACATTTTTTATATAATTATTTTAAAAATATTTAAAATATCATCTGTTATTGCTTTTTAATAACTTGCTCATCTGGGTGGTAGTTCTTTATACAACATATTTCTTACACAATTGACAAACATTTAACATTCTTTTCTCATATAATGACAGTTTTAGAGAGAATGGAGAGCGATACCTACTCTGCTGGTAAGACTGCTTGACAGTCTCATTAATCATGTACACATGTTAGGATGTTACACTCTATAAATGTAATAGTTAAGCTGGTCCAGCTACAAAGCTAGTGTAATGTCACACAAAAAACATTTTTGTATTTATTCATTCAATACAATTTCTTCAATTTCATACATACCTCAAGACATTTTCTTTTCCGGTCTGGCAAGTGTGATTGTGTCAGTGAAATAGTCACACATAGGAACAGGATAACAATATAGATTGGAGAACATCTGTATTGCATGTGTGAGGTAGGGTCTGCCAGGATGTGGTCTTACCACTATATTATACTAACGAGATATGGAATGCATGAAAGGAATTTAGTTATCCCTAATCTATTAATATATATGTTTACACTGATAAAAAGATACAAAATATCATGTAGTGTAATTCCATAGTCTTTACAATTGCTTGCATATGTTACAACATTACAATTTCATAAATTTACTCTTAAAAATATAAAACAATCTAACCTTAAAACTTTATATATTTATTGAAAATATATGTTTTAAATATTTTCTAGTTTATCAAAAGTATTCAGATATTATATCTAGTCATGTATAAAGTATTCAGATATTATATCTAGTCATGTATACATGTACAGTATGTACATCTACGAGTGTGCAACTTTCATTCCAAAAAACTAGAAGACTATTGGTTATTCCATCGCAACAAGGTGTCAGTGTCATGTTCCAAGACTTTAGATACAATGTACAAGAATTCATAACAGACATTTGATGTCATTAGGTGGTGCGGTTACCTCTATATGGTGTCCTTAAAGGCAGTGAACACTATTGGTAATTACTCAAAATAATTATTAGCACAAAACCTTACTTGGTAACGAGTAATGGGGAGAGGTTGATAGTATTCAAATATTGACTGCTCTGAGTGCTATTGTTAAAACTACGACACCCGAGGTGTTCCCCGGAGCGTTCTATTTTCCCGAGGTGCAGCCAAGGGAAAATGGAACGGTCCCAGGATCACCGAAATAGAGTTGTACTTGTAATTTTAACCATAGCACAAGTTAAAGCAGTCAATATTTTTTTATAAAACCCCAACAGACTATTTATCATCTTCGTACACGTAACTTTCGTACTCGCGTTTCAGATACATACATGCACAACTGATTGGGTTCAAGGTGGGTAAAAAGACGTCTGGGTACTGCACGCTGTGTGATAGTCGTCGGACTATCACACGGCAAACGACGCACTATCACACAGCTGCCGTTTAGTAAAACTAAGACATATCATGTGACGCACTCTAAACCAATGAAAAGGCAGAATAATTTTAAGGGGTGTTGTAATATAAAACATTGTGAGAAACGGCTCCCTCTGAAGGGATGTAGTTTTCAAGAAAGAAGTAATTTCTATCAAATTTGATTTTGAGACCTCAGATTTAGAATTTGAGGTCTTGAAATCAAGCATCTGAAAGCACACAACTTTGTGTGACAAGGGTGTTTTTTCTTTTCCTATTATCTCCCAACTTTGATGACCAATTGAGCTGAAATGTTCACAGGTTTGTTGTGTAGGGATCCCAAGTGCCCCTTTACTTATTAGCCTGTGTGTGCTGACCTTTTTGTAAACGTTGTGCACTGTGTAATGTAGGTTACATGTAGTGTATGTGTACTGTAGTGTTGTAACTTTTTGTATGTTTGCTATGGGTTGGAAGTATTAAAACCTGTACAGAAGAGATTTTCATACAAACGTAATTGGCTTACGGCATTTATTATTATTGATGGTATTTTGGCAAATGTTCGTCCTTTTTTAAGTAAAGGACCGGCTCTCTCCTTCCCGTCTCTCTCTCTTATTTCATGCATATATGTTAAGATACAGCAAGTGAGAAGACTGCTCTTTGACAATTACCAATAGTGTCCAGTGTCTTTTAATAATATTGTAATGAATTGAATGCTGAATGCTGTGTCCCATCACCTGGAGCTGTTCATTTTCAGATATTCGTTACTTATATTATCTATTCATAAATACCCAAGACAGTTTCGCTATTCCTATTGGTGGAGAGCGCGTCACGTGGGGGTGTATAAAAGTATGATAATGACCAGCAGGAGCTATATTTATAACCGGTTGTTTTCGGATACTGCGCACTAGTCTTGGTGCAAGACGTTTCTATTGGCGATGCGGGCGCTGTCGGTGAGTTGGCCACGCTGTGTGTGACTATCGTTTCGGTCATAACAATGCAACATATGGACGAACAGTAAAGAGCTCAAGCACGTCGGAAACAGATAAGTTTTACAGAGTTTCCTACTCGATTACACCTTTTAACCAAAAATGCATTTATGAATGGGAACAAAAGAGTAGTGAATCGTCCCTAAACAGCCATTTAAAACCTTGCAGGGTCAGCGCCATGCAATGGGCCTCGCCTTTGGCTCGGGCCTTTATCACACAGCAACGACCCTGCCGGTTTTAAATGGCCTTTTAAGAACTCGTCGCTACCCTTTTATTGCCTTATTCATAAATACCCCAGACAGTTTCTCTACTCCTATTGGTGGAGAGCGCGTCACGTGGGTGTGCATAAACCTTTTGTTAATGACCAGTAAAAAGTGTTAATTCATAAGCATGACACCCACGCGACCTTGCACCTGTTCTTATAAGACAGTTTCTTCATTCCTATTGGTCGAGAGCAACGGCGGAAACAGTTGTGCCACATCACGCGATACGCGCGACGCCCACAGCATTCCCTTATAAGGAGTTGTTTACGGGAGGGAAGAGGAGGGCTCTACCATTTCATAGCTGGAGGGGTGTTGTGTTTAAAGAAATCATTTTTAATAACAATTATAATTTTTGCATTTATTTTACTTTTTGACCAAAAAGTGATGATGTTTTTGACCGAAAAGGTATTTTGAATGGGAATCAAAGTGTGTTAAATCGGTTTTCAACTAGTGGTTTAAACCCGCCGAGGCCTGGTTCTTTATAATTTACCGCGACTTCGTTTCGGTAAATTATCAAGAACCAGGCCTCGTTGGGATTAAACCACTAGTTGAAAACCTCTTCACCACACATTGATTCCCTTATTATAACACACCACTTGCCTGTTCTGTACTCTGGTTGGCTGACACATGGTCACTTAGGGTGAACTTAGATAATCTAGTGATTGCCCGCACGTGTTTTGGGGGAATAGTGTTCGCCGGGCACAAGTCTTTTAAAATAGAGCCTGGTTACAGCGCCCTCTCTTGACTTGAACCCTGAACTTTCTTTTCTTATTTCACATTTAAGACCGAGGTGTGTTATAAAACATATATTGACTTCGGCCACCTGAAATAAGTCCCTCTTCTGGAGTGAGAATAGACGACATTATAACACACCTCTTTCTTGTTCTGTATTCTGGTTGTCCGAAACACGGTCACGTGGGATGAACTAATATAGTCTAGTGATCGCGCGCGTGTGTTTTGCGGGAACTAGTACCTGAGCGGCACTAGTCTTTGAAAATAGTGCCCGGTTACAGTGCCCTCTCTTGACCGTGAACTGTAACTGCAAAACTTCCTTTCTTTTCCAGATTTCTGTTCTTATTTGACATTTAAGACCGAGCTGTGTTATAGAACACATATTGACTGGCATAATTCAGTATCGGCCGAGGGAAATAGGCCCCTCTTCTGGTCACTCACAGGCCCGTGGGGGAATAGACGTACACTAGTTACCTCATTGCCAGTCAATATGTGTATACTAGTGCATGTAATTTGGTGCAGTTTGGTGGATAATTTGCATTTAAAAACAATTTAATAACTTGTTGCAAAAGGGCACTTTAAATAGTTTCACATTTACTGATTATCTCATTACTGATTATCTCATTAATAAAGTGTAATAATAATGCAATCTTATAACATGCCGAAATCTACCTAAAAAGGCTTTCAAGGCCCAATTGTGGAGATGCACTAGTAAAATAAGGGAATCAATGTGTGGTGAAGAGGTTTTCAACTAGTGGTTTAAACCCAACGAGACGAAGTCGAGGTAAATTATCAAGAACCAGGCCTTGGCGGGTTTAAACCACTAGTTGAAAACCTCTTCACCACACATTGATTCCCTTATTTTACTATGTGCATCAACACCTTTTGGTCAAAAAGTAAAATAAATGCAAAAATTATAATTGTTCAATCTTTCTTTCAACCCAACACCCCTCCAGCTATGAAATGGTAAGGCCCTCGGGTAAAAAACTCCTTATAAGGGAATGCTGTGCGTGTCGCGCATATCACGTGATGTGGAACAACTGTCCTGGCAGCTGCTCTCTACCAGTAGGAATTAAGAAACTGTCTTATAAGCACAGGTGCAAGCTCGTGTGTCACGCCCACGACACTTTTTACTGGTCATAAACAAAGGTTTATACACACCCACGTAACGCGCTCTCCACCAATAGGAATAGCGAAACTGTCTAAGGTATTTATGAATGGTTATTTCATACACATTTACTATGCTCAAACTCCCATCCATTTTGGCTACAGAGTTAAAAATAGGTTTTTTATTCAATTAAACTTCCAGTCTAGACCAGACGTTAAGGTAAGACTTGGGTCTGTTTGATTTTATTAAGTTTTCAAAGACCTTTCCAAAGATGTATAGATTGTCAAAATCCCTTGTGTGGTTTAGGAGTCGGGGTTTTCAAATATAAAACGTAGAATTTCAAATATTACTTTGACACTGATGACGTCACTGTTGAGGTGGCGTGTTGTCCGTTTGATGAGTTTCAAACAATGCAGTGTGAATATGCGGACAGCTTGACAAGAGACTACAAGGCTCATTAGGCTATGTAAACCGCTATCAACATGTACATGTACAATCTTGAAATGAACCATGGCTTGACATGTACCAAATGTAGGGTGTAGCAAATAGAAATGACACCAGCTTGTTTATATTTTGTAATCATTTTTGTTTTACAAATAAAGGATGCATTTGAGTGCAGCGTGACAAACCATAATCACCAGGTGAATTCTAAACTATTCCATTTCCAATCAATTTCATTGATTATATTCTGCGTCACAATGGACAAATAAAATGCATTCAATTTGTATTTTATATAACTCACACATAGATGCTTGTCTTTTGAAACTTGTTCATAGTAAACAATAAATATATTTTTAAAATGCCATTCTTTAAAAAACTTCCAAACAACTATGTACAGTGTAAATGACGGCATTGCATGGAGAGGGATCAATATACATGCTGTAGATAAAGACATGGTGTTACCGCAAACCCAATATATATCAACATAGATGACTCGATGTACCAACCTTTTCTGCCTTTTCAGAATCTTGACTCATTTGGAGCAGGAAATGTTTACTTTGTCACTGCAAAGTGTCCTTTAATTATCAGTATTGGACCTGTATGGAATGTCACAGCAGTAAAGTACATGGCAGACTAATGGATGGTACATGTTATACAAATCAATTGACAAGGATCTTTGTGTGTGGTACACAAAAGGATACTACCTCACAATGTAAATTAATTAATCATTATATGTTTAAGATTAAGTATTTGTCTCACTTCTTCTTCTTATCTTTGCCTTTGTCTTTGCCTTTCTTCTTGATTTTTCCCTTGTGTTTGGTTTGAGACTTTGATTCTTTAACCCTGCAGGAGAATATCAAAACATAGGGAAAAAAATTAACAAATTAAAAAGAGAAATAGGTAATAGGTGTTGGTACTATACGTTTTAAGCAACTAATTAAGGGTTTTATTTTTTAACTCAAAATTTCATTCAAATACCAGTGCTCCTCAAGTTTGTGTGTTCTCCTACATGTAAGTTCTTTTTTTCATTTCATTCTATTAACTACAGAATCAGTGATAAGGCATGTTTCATCAACAAATCTGCTGATCACATGTCACGGACTGGTTTGATTTCTATGTACATGTAAGACAAATCTTCCTACATAATTCAGCACTGAATGCGTCAAAAAACAAGAAATTGTGTTTGACTACCTTAAAGCCAAGACTGATATTGAATCTATTTGTATGGCAGTAGAGCTGAAATGGTGAATAAATGAAAATAACTTGGCACTTCTGTTGCAAGCAATTCGATATGGAAAATCAATACTATGAGAAACTTTTTGCTAAGGTCACTTAAGCCCTTTTCCCACTGCCAAAATGTAGCCAGGGTCCCTTGCAAATTTACAAGCGTGGATTGTTTATTTGTTATCACCATGTGTGACTGATTTTGTGAGCTTTCCCACTGCAAAGTTAAAAAAAAATAACAACCCTTGTGCGACATGAGAGTGATATGAAGAATTGGTAATCCTGATCAACTTGATTGGACAAGATACTGTAGCACCAACGATAGCAAGCACTGTATCCATGGGCAACAATAGCACGCGCTGTATGGGCATTTTCACCTAGAACGTCGTTCAATAAACAAGGTTTCCTTTCACACGATGATGTAGCCCACGTCCTTGGTCAAAACTTCCGCTAGTGTAAGATTTTGTCGTAGATCCGACCTCCGACAAAATGTAGCAATGTTGGACAAGATTTGACAAGGGACCCTGGACACTCCAAAAATTATTGTCCTTTCACACGAGGTGCATTTTGTAAAATCTTACAACCATGCCACAATTAAGCAAGGGAACCTTGCTAAATTGCTGTCGTGTGAAAGGGGCTATAGACACTCAACGTATTTTGTCCATAGCTTAAATCATTTAATGTTCGCAACAACATTTTATTTTATGTTTACCAAAGTGTTTAATACCTCATCTATTATGACCTTCTGCATCAATGTCTTGTGGTAGTCTTAAAACCATTCCAGTCATCGAGTGGAACAGGTCATCAAAATGGCTTGCAAAACGATTGGCATGATGTTAAATATTTACATTGCACGTTTGAATCTGCCATTATCTCTACAGCCTCGCGTCATTATGCAAAATCCTACCCATTCACTTTACTCTTCTCCCCCCCATGAATCCACACTAATCGCTACAGAATGTCATTCCTGCCTATTACTTGCCACATAGTCAACTCCAAATATAAAAGATAATCCCCTGCTTTTTGTCCCTGTATTCTTTTTCTTTGTTTGCTTCCTATTTTTGTAGACCTCCTTTTGTAGTTTAAATTGCTCCTTTACTTTCGGAGGTTTCAGTTTGTTGGGTGACACCCTTGTATTTTAGATGGTTGTAAAATACTCTTGTCACAGTGTAATTTGTCACTGTGTAATTTTTCTTTTTAATCTCTTTCATCCTTTATTGCAACAAGTATTCAAATATAGAGCATTGGCCAATGACATCATGTATGCATTAGGCAGAATGGATTCAGGATAGAGTAGTTGGTGTGTGTGGCCAAACCCAATCAAAGTATGTACATGTACACCACATGGCTCACATTGAGTGGTTGCATGTACATTAAGGATTCAGGAGGGATATTGAATGATACCTACACTTCTACTGGCAGGAGTGAGATCTTCTTCTGCAGATTAGCTTTATACTGAGAGTATCTGAAAAGGAAATAATATCAAATAAAAGTCACATTTGTTAATGATCATACAGTATGTGTGTAACTAATAATGACACTGTATGCATGATGGTCGATGCATAGGTTGTAGATTAAAGAATTCACTCTGTGGCAGTGAAGTCCACTCAAGCCACTAAGCAAAAGTAGTAGTCCCGGCAGATTTCTTAATTTAGGACAGTTCTTTTCAGAACTACAAAATGTCCCGAAGTTTTTTGAAACTTTACATGCCAAAACATTTAAATGCTTGTTCCAAGATAGGTTTTTGTCAACTGATGTATTCCTAGGATATTGGTATGCTTTACTTGGTCAAGATAGTCATGACATGGTGTTGCCGCAAACCTTTCCATATCGTATTTCCACCATGCCAAGTTTCAGATCCTACTTAACTTACACATGGTGTTACCACAAACTGTATACATCGATACCTCACCATGCAATGCCTCAAAAGTCCCCAAAACATGTGTCATGCAGCAATGTCAGCTGCAACATGTCAATACATGTCAATCACTATACAATGTACTCAATTATATCCTTGATCATAATTGGTAAGGCTGCATTTTATATTTCTATGTAATCCTTTTAAAGATTGATGTACAGTGTATTGCCTATAACATGTAGCTGTTAATTCAATATTGTCAACATTCATGTATTTTACAAAGTACATACGTATACGTACAAGTAAAGTGCTCCAGTACTATGTTCAGAGAATTTCATACAAAATTGCTTTTTATGACACTGACAGAGTCGAACAAAGTCAGAGCTGTATCTTAATTCATGAGCTCAAAGTTGCTGGACCTTCGCTGCATATTGGAGCAAGAAGAACTACAAACAGAGTTGGCTGCAATTAATGACACTTTCTCCTTAAAGAACTTGTAAAGGGTTTTTGTTTATTTCGTTTCAAGTTATTGTCTCTTGTAAAGCCACAAGTTCTAGCCCTCGGGTCGGACTTATTTTCAAATTTGTAAATAACACGGAAACTAATTTTTTTAAACCTTAGTTAATTGTTTATTCATACTCCACTCATCAAAACACATATTTTAGTGACAAGCTTCATTTTGACAAAATACCACTTCCAGGTGACTTTAAGTTTTAAAACTAAATTTAAATAAAAAACAGTACACATAAAGACAATTTACCGCTATCTTTGTGATTTGAGGCTCATGATTTTGTGATCCACAACGTGATCCATATCGACAACGCATTGCATACGGCGCTTGTGTGTACAAAAAGCGCATTCTACAAAATGTGCACAATCCGCAGATTGCACGCAATTATTCCAAATCATCAGCTACATGTACAATGTACTATACAAACAGAGTGTGAATGCAGTTTGCGCACGCTTTTCGGCACAATGCTGCAGAGCGCAAAATGTAGATTGCCCACAAGGTTGTCCCTATTCGTTTTATAAAATGCGCTCCTCGAGCATAGACTCGACAGGCAGATGTCATGATTGGGAGGATTTTGGACATCATTTTAGCCGGAGAGGGGGGAATATATCTTGCTGGTCTCTGACCTTGGCATATCTGCAAGTGGCAACTCCCCTAATTATGAGCTCGCATATTACGAATTACGGTTAATGCAAAGTTTTCTGCTGGTCCCGAACTGCCCCGTGCGTGTTTCAATAAATTAAAATATGGATTATAAGAGCACTGTAGTAGCGAGAACACGTTTACAAAGAGATAATTTCGTCGGCCCTTAAGAGCAAATAGTTGCTTTCAACCCTTTTGTAACGAAAACAATAAACAAAAAAATATTTAAAATTTACCCTCCAACAACAAAAATGTTATTATTTATGGCTGGTAAGACTATCAATAGAGGTGCTGACTGGATGTTAAAGCTAGCAATACTCATCAGAAACTGGAGTAACGAGTCAGTGAGCAGGGTTGTTCTATCAATACTCTGCACAATGGTGGGATTAGGAGGCATTCCTACCTCAAACAACGGTTTCAAACAACAAGCAGATTCCATATGAGTCAGTATTTATTAATTCATGTGGAATCTTCAGAGAAAAAAAATATTATCCATTGAGTTTTAAAAGTGCACTTTCACCGAAAATGAAAAGCTAAATTATTTGCGCAATTAATACTTAATGCATCAGCAAGATTTCCCTGATAGCCCGCGTTAGCAATGAACCATCAACATGTAGCATTACACTGGTGGTTACTGATGAAAACAAGATATTTGTTAACTGCAGCTAGCTGCAACCAAAGTTTTTCACCGTAACTTGGCTACTAAACAAGAATAGCAAGTTAAAATCTCAAACATTTTTGTTCAATGATGTAAATTTTATGAATCTTTATGTTTAACTTTCAAACTAAACGAACTTAGTTAAAACAGTTTTATTAGTCTGATTTTGGCAGTACATTCACCCTATGCTCATAATGTAGTTATCCATTGCAGCAGCCTTATCTATGTGTTCATGTGCGGCTATTTTGTCATGCACTTTGTGCATAGTGCATTGAAATTAGCTTGATCGGAAATATTTTGAGCTGCTGGAAACGGACCTCGTATTAACGAGAGTCGACTGTTTACTGATGATCCACACACTTTAATCACTATAAAGAGCAAGAATTTACCGTTGTTTAATCTTCAAAACTTCCTTCTCCTCCTCCTCTTGGAATTTCCTCAGAATGGCTTGCAACTCAGAGAACTGAAGATTGACATACTGTGCTACCTGTAAATAGACGTAGATATAAATTATACATCTATGTAACAACAATTAAAATCTACCTTACTGGAACAATGGAATCATTGTTTTTTATAATTTCAGACCCAAATAAGTGCATGTATTTTTTTGCATTTTTTGTAGAAGGTAGACTACTACTTTCAGTTCTTACTGAGCACTGTACTTCACACAGTTTGAGTTTAATAATAATAACTAGACAGCGAAGCTGCCACGGCAAGCTGTCAAACGCCAGATTGAACCAATGACTGACAGAAAAACCAATTATTTGATCAACTGATGGTCAAAAGGATGGAGACATTGACAAGTATGAAGTAATGACCATTTAAGATTTTCATTGCTTAAGCTCATTCAACTGGAACCAGTGATAAACTCTTTGAGTTTCATCTTTTTATATTATTATTATTATTCTAACTATTATTATTATTATTATTATTATTATTATTATTAAAGCTCATTCAACTGGAACCAGTGATAAACTCTTTAAATTTAAATTTTACGTATGAAGCTACATGCAAGAAGTTATATTTGATTTAAGTTCAAGTCAATATACATCATTGCAATAAGGAGTTATGACCATTTAGGGCTTCATTGTTTCAGCACATTCAACTGGAACCAGTGATGCACTCTTTGAGTTTTTTTTTTCATATGCATCTACATGTAAGAAGCAATATTTGATTTAAGTTTCAATTCAATACATCATTGCAATAAGGAGTTAAGACCATAAGTTTTTCATTGTTTCAGCTCATTCAACTGGATCCAGTGATGCACTCTTTGAGTTTTAGGTGGTATGTGAGTTGAGTTGTGCCTTGATTCTCTGCTGTGCCACAAGGGTTTTCCAGACCATCCGGTTTTCCTCCCTCGGGAAAAAAATCAAACACTTTCGATCTTTGGCTGTGCTCCGCGGTCATAATGGATTGATGTGGCTGGCAGCCAAAGGCGCCCTTGCATGCCAGCTTCTCGACACGTTGTAGCCGCGTCCTTCGCAATCCAGCTCTTAGCTGTGAGTAAGGATGATTAGCCCCCCGAATTATTATAATTAATATAAAATTTATCTTTTCATATGTATCTGTATGTAAAAAGCAATATTTGTTTTAAGTGTCCGGTCAGAACATCATTGCAATAAGGATTTACATGTATGACCATTTAAGGTCTTCATTGTTTCATCTCATTCAACTGAAACTAGTGACAGAGAAATTGATTTTTGTTTGAATAAATTATTACAAAACTTTAAGGTTTAACTTTGAGTTTGGTTCTTTAAAATCCAGATGTCAATGTTTGAGCCTGAAAATAAAACTTGCAAAAAATATTTATTCCAAAAACTTTAACATTTGTTTATTCCCAAAACTTCAACAATATTGGAAGACATATCTGAAAATTACTGACAAGTATATATAACAATCTCACTTGGGTTTGTACATGTACATACCAAAAATAAATCAACTCAAAGTCTGAAACTTAAACCAAAAACGCGGACGGCCAAACGGACAGACGCCGATCAGAAATTGGTATAACATAGGCTTGCAATGCTCTACAGCTTGCCAATAATAAAAAAGATTCCAAAAACACATCTCTTTTACTTAAAAATAAGTATTTCTACACCAGAACAATGTTTTGAATTTGTACATCTTTGCTATTATTTCGCAGCACACTGTTGGATTTGCATAGCAGTCTGATGCCAGATGACATGTCAATAAGCCAAGTTTCCCCCATACCAAGAGACATGACTTGCGTTGGTGCTGGGTCCAATGATACAAAAAAAAAACGGAACATTTTGATGTTATGTTAAATTTTTGTAACTCAGCCTCAAGCGTATATATGTACATTGTACATGTAATGAGCTAAACAAACATGTGACCCAGAAAAGGAAAAACAACTGTACCTCAGGAGATACTTCACCAGCTTTCTTCTCCTTGATGAATATCTTGGCCACGTTCTCATCAGGTCCAAGCTGTACTCTCTTTAACAATGGAAAGTCATTGGGCTGGAATGCATGGGTTTCTGAAACAAGAAACATGACAACCATTGCAAAACAAAGGTTTGTTCAATAGAATAAGATCTTGCTAAGATTGTACACAAAATAAATACAATGGAGAAATAGCAATATTGGTTGCAACAAAGAGAGAAAGAATGGCTGCTGCAATGCTCTAGCCGGTGATCTGTCAAATACTATACAAGTGCACTACAACATGTACAACCTGAGACACCAACCCTTTTGTTATGTACTATGCTGTAGGACAGTCCACTTATGCCAACCATCTTTGACTAATTTGGGAAAGGTCAGAGCCTATAATATTCATATTTTGAAGTAGAATCAAGAAAAACAAGATAAGGAAAAAATGAACATTGAGCAAGGTTAAGTGCATCTCGATTGTACCTTGCCAAGTATAAATGAATGTATCAAATTAATTTTGATAAAATCTATTATGCGTAACATCCAATGTAGGTTGTCAGTGGGTTTTTTGACCACATTATACCTTGTTCGTGTTGATTAAACTTCAATATCAAATGATACAAACCTCCATGCTGCAAAACCCAGAAAAGACTAAACTCCTCAGGAACATTTTCCACTGCAAACTTTTTCAGTAGCATACTGATGACTTCGGATGTTGTCTGTCTGCTTGAAACCCTGACATTAGAGATTGTTCCATACTTTGGTCTGAATACTGCTGTCTGGAAAGAATTAGGTGTAACTACGCTATTGAGAATAGATTCACAATTTCAATACTAACATCTTAAACAAGAGGGTTAGTTGGATTCAATCTGTTAAATGCACATCAAAAGTTGAATGCATTTAAGTTATAACAGAAGGCTTTAAAGCTTTATTTGTTACAACGTTGTATTATTCAAGATACAAGTATTGTTTTTTTGTAATGAACATAACAACGGCCTCCAGGTTAATATACTGGCACTCTACCAACTGAGCTATCTAGCCCCGTGTTGGCATTCTCCCCCTTTTTTTACCGTATCTTTGTTTGGGTGCCATTCAAAAAAGCCATACCACTATTACTGTCGTTTAGCTAGGGATCACACCCAAGTTTACAATACAATCTAGGAAGCGGCAGCCAGGGATCACCTTCAGGGGATGCAACTTTTATTTCAAATTTATTTTGTATTAAAAGAAAATGAACTACATGGTGCATATGCTAATCATGCACAGTAAAGGTGAAGTTAGTCCCTTACTTTGCTATTGTAGAGATGACCACTAAATGACATAGTTCTTCTCTGTAGGTTACACTTGCGAGGCATTGTTACAGAAAGTCCCATTCTTCCAAAAGATTCGTCCACTGTGTTTTCTTCATCCTCTTCCCCAGTGTCACCTTTCTCACTCCTTTTGTCATCATTTCTTTTCACTGCCTGTTTATTCCAATAATCTAAACCAGCATCTGAGTTACGATCTCTTCGTGCAGTAGTGTCTGAACTATTCTGGGTTCTTTCTTGGTCATCCTGGCTATCATGATCATTGCCATCATTAGCAGAGAACTCAGGCAGACTTTCATGCTGTCTTGTCAGCGAGCGTCTGTTTTTAGCACCACTTCCCATAGCACTCATCAGCTTTTCATCAAGCCCACTGTCATACCCGAGGCGTGTAGTCTTCCTTTTCCAACTCAATTCTTCTTTCTTCAGTCGTATCACCTTCTGAGTTCCCCAGTAAATCTTTAGCATTCCAAACAGAATGTAAACCCCATTCTCCTACAAAGAGCACACATTGCCAGTCAAAATGGATCTCAAATAAAGAATCACAAACAGTCGGTCACCAGCATGTATACCAATCATAAGTACATGTATACATCAAACTCACAAGTTTCTTTCAAAATGAGCATATATGCTAACTCAGGAGCCATCTCAGAAAAACAATTCATAAATACCTCAGACAGTTTCTCTACTCCTATTGGTGGAAAGCGCATCACGTGGGTGTGCATAAACCTTTTGTTAATGTACACTGGAGCTCTGTTTATGCACGCTGAGCTGGCTTCCGCATGTCGGGCGCGCAAGATTATCACGCGTAACGCGCAAATCAAAGCTACCAGCGCGTGATCTAAGCGCGCACGCGTACACACAACCCACGCGCCTCGTACAGATGCTTCACAAAGTTATGGAAAATAATATTTCAAACCTCAAATTTTCAATTGTTAAAGTGTCTATAACTGTATTTGTTTACGCTTTTTTAACAAAAGAACAATTATGAATGGGAATAAAAGAGTCGTGACTCGTTCTTCAATGTCTGTTTAAAACCTTGCAGGGTCGCTGTCGTGCGATAAAGGCCCTTGCCGACGGCCGCCGACCATGCCGGCTTTAAACGTACGTTGAAAAACTCGTCGCCACCCTTTTATTCCCTTATTTAAATGAGTAAATCAATGTGTGGTGATGAGGTTTTCAACAAGTGGTTTAATCCCAACGAGACCTGGTTCTTGATAATTTTACCGAGACGCAGTCGAGGTAAATTATCAAGAACCAGGCCACAGCAGGTTTAAACCACTTGTTGAAAACGATTCAAAACACTTTGATTCCCATTCATAAATACCTTTTTGGTCAAAAAAAAGTCAACACTTTTTGGTCATAAAGTAAAAAAAAGGCAAAAATTATAATTTTTCAATGATATCTTTTAACGCATTACCCCTCCAGCTATGAAATGGCCGGTTAACAACTCCTTATAAGGGAATGCTGTGCCCGTCGCGTGTATTGTGTGATGTGGCACAACTGTTTCAGCCGTTGCAACAGGTGCAAGCTCGTGTGTCACGCCCATGTTTCAACACTTTTTACTGGTCATAAACAAAGGTTAATACGCACCCATGTGACGTGCTCTCCACCAATAGGAATAGCAAAACTGTCCGATGTATTTATCAATAAACAATATGGGCACACATACATGTAGTAGTCTTGTAATAATGTCTGCACTAAAATATGTCTCATGTTTGTAATTGAATGTACCAAAAAGCAATCATCTTCAGGAAAACATTTCAAGTTAAAATCATGTACACATGTGATTTTAATAAAGCACTCACAGAATGCATTTTTAATGGCAGTGGGCATTAAACCTCGTACATGTACATACCTGTACTATTTGAAGCTGTTGATTCAGTTTGCTGTCACTGAAGTATATATTGAACGTTTTCAAATTCAGAGCAAATGATGAACTGTAAAATACAAACAATAAACAAATAAAACAAACAAAACAAGTACAAGGTTGGGACTACTTTGTGTACTTTAGCATCTAGGATCGTAATAAACTGCACTACCGACATAGTAGAATAAGAAAGACAGTTCTCTAAGAACTGGCAAGTATACATACATGTTGTTACCACAAACCAAGTTTCTATTGATACCCCACTATGAATTCCCTCATATCCTATATTCTCGTTAGCATAAACAAAATTAACAATTTGAAAGAAAAAAACAGCTGTCATTATGACGCAAAGGCAGTGGACACTATTGGTAATTACTCAAAATAATTATTAGCATAAAATCTTACTTGGTAACGAGTAATGGGAAGAGGATGATAGTTTAAAACATATTGTGAGAACTGGCTCTCTCTGAAGTGACGTAATTTTCGAGAAAGAAGTAATTCTCCACAAATTTAATTTCGAGACCTCAAGTTTAGAATTTGAGGTCTCGAAATCAAGCACACAAGTTCGTGTGACAAGGGTGTCTTTTTTTGTTGTTAATATCTCGCAACTCCGACGACCAATCAAGCTCAAATGTTCACAAGTTTGTTCCTGCTGGTTTAAGCCAGAGGGTAAATGTTGTACATGTTGTACATTGGGTTTTTTAAAATTCGTTTTTGGAATAACAATAATAATAAGTAGATAAGAAATTCATATCTAAAGAACTACACAAAAATTGTTCATCAACACGTGTAGTATAGTGTCACGCTCCATTTCCCCTTTCAATTAATTAGTCTCTTCTTTAGTCGTCAGTATTTCATAAGTTCATATTTCCTCAACCACACAAGCTATTTGACAATCTTAACATCATATGAAAGAGCTTCACGTACTTCATAAAAATGGATATGTTGGTGACCTTCTCTTGATCTTTTGACTTGTCTAAACGGAAGTGCCTGTAAAATGCTTTGAAGTAAAATGTATATCAAAAACCCAACAACAGAGGGCGCCAAACAAAATAAATACAGGCTCTCAAACACAGGGCCTTTCGTTTTTTGTCAAGTAAACTCAACAATGGTACAGAGACACAACACAGTGCATTGTCGAGAAAACTCGCTTGACAATGGTAAGGAAGTGCTTGCATTGCGTGGTCGAGTAAACTGGACAATGGTATTGAAATGGTGAATGATACACTGGGTAATTACCTTTGTACTATGGTCTTATACATTCTATCTCTATGCTCCTCTACCTCCTGAGAATCCATGCTGTAAAAGTCTCTTATGTGTAAATCAAGAATCAACACATCTCATCCAACTGCCATTCAACTGTACAAAAAAAAAAAGTTGTATAAATGTTTCATTAAACACATACTATCATTAAGATTAGTAGGCAGAGAGCCAAGGTTATTTCATCCTCAGAAACTAAGACTGAATTCCCTTTTATTATTGCCTACGATAAGAAAATTCAAATAATTTGTTTACTTCCAGTTTGGACAGCCATGGGAAGTCAAGGTAAATAATTATGTTAATTTGAGTTCCAAAATGAAAAGCATGGTGGACAGTAGTCATAAGTGACATGGTACAGGTATCCCCATGGGTTGTGTGAATTAAGCTAGGAGCAGTCTAAGCTAAAATGGCCAAACATAGTTTCATGTAAAATGCGAATTGTTGTGTGCTGTTGATTGTCAGATCATGCCTAGGTACATGTGTACAAATCAGCCTTAAATAGCGATTCCATGGACACACAGCAACAAGGATGGATGCATCAAATACTGTGTACTTACATAATGTTTAAAAAATGAGAAATATGAAAGAACTTGTACAGACATGACAGAAAAACTAATAAGTTAGGGCCATGTGAAAACCAAGCTGCACACAATCAACAATGCAGACTGTGTGTGACACATACCAGGGTAGGCCTACATGCAGGGAAGTGTATGAATGGCTGGGCAGGCATAGGGGAAGACACTATGGCACTTTTTGAAATGACTGGATTTTGCTTTGGATTCTGCTCAGGCTAGCTTAGCCCCGCAGTTGTTTTTGCGCATGCGTGTAATTCAGCGCCAAGGGTTTCAGACAAGAGAACAGAGCCTCAAGCTAAATCCAAAGCCGAGGCTTCGAGATGAGAAGGTTTAGCTCTTATTGTGATGTAAGATGTACAATATAGGTCATAGACATGTGTATACAATGTATAATTTATACACTAACAGCATTCTCATGTTGTTACAATGTTTTTCTAAACAATGTGTGCATACTCTGAATGACAAAGGCATGAATATGTACGTACATGTAGGCTTGTGATATTTTCAATGAGGAAGGAAGGTCTAACACACAGGACAATGTGTCGGAGGAAAACGAAGGATGGAAGAGAGTGCCAAATTGCCAAAGAGACAGAAGGTTTCTAGTAGCACTGCAACACACCAAGGCCCAGCAGTCACTGCTCACATATCTTCTACAAAGACCATTCCACCCTCTGCTGACAGTGGACAGGGCAAAAAAAAAAAAAACTCTTCACATTCACAGACCTGTAGCACAGCTAGTGCTGCACCAAGACTGTTAATTGCAAGTTCAAAGACAAGTGTTAGAGGTCAAGTGGCACACAAGGCTGTGAAAACTGCTGCATCTACAGGATCATCAAAGAGCTCTGGAGGAACATTGGCTGTTAAGAAGACTACACCAGGTCTGCTCAGTAGAAAGACGGTCACTTCACTCTCTATGACAGAAGGCACCACTTCAAAGAAGTCACACAAATCATCAGAAACTAAAAATGTTAGTACTTCCAAGTCAGTGCAGAGAAACAGTGGCACAGCAGGCAGTTCAGCAAGTGCATCTTTGAGTAAAGCTGCTGGAATTCATGCCAAACTCAATAACGATTACAATAAGCTGTACTGTATCTTTCTCCTGCAAACAATTCCTCTGTTCAACAAACTGAACTTGGAGCTTCAAGAAGACGCACCTAAAGTACACCTCCTTCATGAGAAGTTGCAAGACTTCCTACGTGACATCTTGCTTCGCTTTGTCAAACCAGCAGTGATTGTTAGTACTTCATCACTCAAGTTATGTGACTACAAGGAGAGATGCAATCAAAAAGCAGATGAAGATATCATTGTTGGGAAGAATGTAAGAGACTTTCTTGCAGCAGCACAGTTCTCATCCAAGGAAAGGGATGAATTCCACACATCTGTGAGAGAGTATTATGTTGCTGTCTGTAACTATGTAATCAGTAAGTTTCCCCTGGATGATGAAGTGCTTCTGCATGCAAGAGTTGCTAATCCAAATAACAGAATGGAAGTTACATATTCATCACTCTCCTTTTTTGTTAAGAGATTCAAGTTCATGGAAGAAGCACTGGATGAACTTGAAGTGGAGTTTGCACAGTTTCAGATTGATAAACTTGAAAATGTGTCTCTAGATAAAAGATCAGATGAAGCATGGGTGGATATCGCTGGTATAAGAGACAAGTCAACTGGCCAGCTCAAGTATGTCCATCTCCCAAAGGTCATGCTGGCAATACTCTCATTGCCCCACAGCAATGCAGATGATGAGAGGATTTTCAGTCTGGTGAGAAAAAATGCCACCGTATTTCGTCCAAGCCTCAGTACTCAGACACTCTCAGACTTCCTTACGTAGAAAATACAAAGTCAGTCCAAAAAGATATTGTGCCACCAGATGCAGTTCCCCGACAATCTCCTTCAAAACTGCAAAAAGGCAGCTGCAGTCTACATGTACAACAGGCAGTTAATCTTGTAGGTTTGAATTGTGAGGCCATTAGCTGTGATTATACGATAAGAATAGCATGCGTAAAGGTAGCTAAAGTACCAAAGGGTAGTCGAGTGGTGTCGCGCAGAAAAATACTTATTTCATTGGCAGAATACTGATCTTTAGGCTTCAGAATACTGATTTTCTCAATGTAAGGTTGGCAGCTCTGTATACCTCATCGGAAAGGTCTTGCAAAGAGCTTTGAACGCTTCACAGACATGACCCCACTGTGACCTTCACAACATGTTCAAAACATAAGTTGAAGATTTAACAAATCTATAGCCGCGCCTGTTGGATGCGCCTACATACAGCACGAATGAAACAGTAATGAGAATGTCGTCTGTTTACGCTGTTGTTTATGATTCCGACCGTGCGTGTTATTACGCTGTACCGATGATCAATGCATATAACAATATGGTGGAACTTACGCAACGGAAACGAATGCCACTGAATTTTATGCGTCAAATTGTTTCCTTTTTGCACTTCTGATGGCTTAATGGTGAAGGTGGTATTGAAGACAAAGCTACGCTGAGATGGCCACCTACTTCAGTGGTTCGTAATACTTCTAATTACGTGAGAAAATACAAGCAGAAAAAGACGCCATTGGTCGTGTTTTGATCAAACACAGAGAAGCAGAGACGTAACATTGATCAACCAGTGCCCAAAAGTAAAGGGTGCTTTGGACCGTTTAATGGCAGTCTACACGGTGATAATGGTAAGCTTTGCGTGAAAATCAATGCTTTCAAAACGAGTGTTATAAAGGCTATCCTTTATTATTAATTGGTGAATGTGGTAATGTTTTTGAACTAGGGAACGTTTGGTATTCATGACCATTGGCTGTCGAACGGTGAGGTAAAACTGTGTGACTTGTAAGAAATAATGGTCAGCCTATGTTAAGTTTTATGTGAGTCATGTTTTATGACAATTAAGCGTGTTTAAAAAAGCCTGCGGTGATGTTTTCCTTTTGTTTCATTTTTAAGTTGTGTGTTTCAAAAACAGTATAATTGCATTTTCCACTAACTTTTCCTTGTGTCAACTCCTAACTTTGATTTTTTTACTAGCCCCCTCAAACAGCTGGTTAACTGATTAATCTATCATAATAAATTTAAAGACTTTATTTTTAACAGTTTCAGCTTAAATTGATTTTCCTCGAGATACTTTGTTTAACTTTCTTGTTATTTTTGCCTCTTCAGCATACAGCAAATTATGAAAAAAATCAGCGGAATGGTTTTTGATCCAGTGACAGATTTCCACTCACTGTGTTGCATTCCTCATTTCCATGATACAACCACAGCCACAGGTAGAAATATTGCTTAACTCATTTTATGTTTTAAAGGGAAGGTACACGTTTGGTCATGACTCAAAACAAATATTACCTTAAAAACTGACTTGGTAACATAGCATTGGAGAGCTGTTGATAGTATAAAACATTGTGGGAAACGACTCCCTCTAAAGTGACGTAGTTTTTGAGAAAGAGGTAATGTCTCACTAGAATAATAAAAGACTTCTTCTAGCTAGAAGTCTCTTATTCCTATCTGAAAGCACACGGGTTTGTCCAACAAGGGTGTTTTTTCTTTCATCATTTTCTCCCAACTTCGATGACCAATTGAGCTCAAATTTTCACAGGTTTGTTATTTTATGCATATGTTGAGATACACCAAGTGAGAACACTGGTCTTTGACAGTTACCAATAGTGTACCTTCCCTTTAAGTCAAAATTGACGAGGGGCTTAGGTTTGCCATTTCCTCGATTTGTCTTCGTTTTACATTTTGATTTAAAACAAGTGCCTCTTTCAATAGTCTAAAGTTAACAATGGCATGGCTTATTTTGCTGTTTAACGAAAGTTTATTGTTTTGAAAAATCCTATAATTTTTCATGAGCAAAAAGATTTTCAGCTTGGCTTTTTCTTGTGAATATTTGTTGTATGTATGTTGTTTATAGATCCCGTTGAATATAGTGGTAGAAATAAAATAATTAAATGTATGAAAGTTATCCGTTTTCATTTTGATTTCTTTGCATTTTTACGAGCTATTAACAATTATTCTTTTCGATTCACTATACATTATATAAAAGGGCTTTACGTACGTAGACTGTTTTCAAGGCGTTTTCAACAAACATTTCCCTTCCGGTTAGTTAGTCTCTTCTCCAGTCGTCATTATGCATAAGGTCCTCAACCACAAAAGCTATTTTGAAAATCTCTACATCATATGAAAGGGCTTAACGTACGTAGTCTGTTTTCAAGGCGTTTTCAAACAAACATTTCCCTTCTGGTTAGTTAGTCTCTTCTTTATGCATAAGTTCCTATGCCCTCAACCACAAATGCTATTTCGACAATCTACATCATATGAAAGGGCTTTAGGTACGTAGTCTGTTTTCAAGGTGTTTAAAAAAAAATCCCTTCCGGTTAGTTAGTCTCTTCTCCAGTCGTCATTATTCATCAGTTCACATTTCCTATACCACAAAAGTAGGCCTGGGCGAATTATTCAAATATCCTGTTAATGGCGAATAGGTTTTCCTATCCGTAACCGCGAAATGCCTTTTTTTTCCGCGGACGACGGGCGACAAACTGATATGAATGTTTTGTCTGAATCCTTATGAAACTTCTATTAAGACAGCATAAAACAGCATAAATTAAGTATTTAACTATGCTCACCTCCTCCGTGAAGAGTTAAAACAATGACATTTCTGACGTATTTTGTTCAAAGATTACGAAAGTTTTCCTTCACGTAGAGTCAATCACGATAAAAAGAAAAAGCAAATCGCCATCTTTAAATTAGATCCGGTTATTTTTATGAATGAACCGAGTGAAACTGTCTAAAACTAATATCAATCCGCCCATACGATCTCATTCACAAACGAACAGCGCCCTCTAGCGGCGAAAAAACTATTTGAATATCCGGTTAATTTCTGATAGTTGGCCAGCGGTATCCGAATATCAAAATTTCACTATTCGCCCAGCACTACACAAAAGCTATTTTGACAATCTAAACGTCAATGAAAGGGCCTCATGTACTTCACACAAAAATGGGTATGTTGGTGACCTTCCCTTGACCTTTTGACCTTTTTAAACTGGAAGTGCCTGTAAAATGCTTTGAAAAGTGATTATTTAAAGGCTTTTAGATTGAAATGTACACTTTTTGATGCATTACCATAAAATTATTACACATCGAGAAAACTGTTTGGCTTTGATTTCTTTGCAATTTGACGAGCTTTTTTGAACGACACTTTTTTTCATAACACTGACCCAACAATAGCCGAACACCTAGTGTTTGTTTCTACAAACACTATATCTAGTTATTGTTTGCTTTCCTGTTTTCCAACATACAGTATTTTTTTTTCCTTTGTTTTTTTCCTTCTTATTTATTATAATAAGCTCGGCCTAACTATAATCTTATTTGCAAATACATAACATAGTACCGGTAATAATACCCCTTGATAAAGACACTGGACACTATTGGTATTCAGGCTAGTCTTCACAGTTGGTGTATCTCAACAATATGCATAAAATAACAAACCTGTGAAAATTTGAGCTCAATCGGTCGTTGAAGTTGCGAGAAGAAAGATAGAACACCCTTGTCACACAAAGTTGTGACCTTTTATGTGTTTTCAGATGCTTGATTTCGAGACCTCAAATTCTAAACTTAAATTGACTTGAGGTCTCGAAATCAAATTTGTGGCAAATTACTTCTTTCTCGAAAACTACATTCCTCTTCTCCTTTTAAGGGAAGGTACACGTTTGGTAATTACTCAAAACAAATATAAACTTAAAAACTGTACCGAGCATTGGAGAGCTGTTGGTAATATAAAACATTGTGGGAAACGACCGATCCCTCTGAAGTACTGTAGTTTTTGAGAAAGAGGTAATTTCTCACTAAAATATTAAAAGAGTTCTAGCTAGACCTCTTTAAAAATAACAACACAAACTTGTCCAACAAGGGTGTTTTTTCTTTCATCATTTTCTCGCAACTTCAAAATTTTCACAGGCTTGTTATTTGATGCTTCTGAATGATGGGATACACCAAGAGAGAACACTGGTCTTTGGCAATTACCAATTCCTGTTTTCAAGGTGTCCCTAAAATGGTGGCAAATCTTTTACCGCTCTGTGCGCGATGTACATGTAAACAGTCCCTAGATACAAAAATTTTTGTTTTTATTTGTCAAGCAAAGAGTCTCGTCCGGATACAGCGATTTCCACTGTTAATCCGAAACTCCTATTACGAAAAAAAATCAACTATTAGACATGTTAGACAGCATGGTTTTATGCACGGTGATTGGCTGATGATGACATCATCGACTGATATGGCAGCATGCTGTTTTTCGTTGGTATGGTACCCCGCCCACCAAGCCTAAGTTAGTCATTAATAAAAGCGCGCCCGTCTATACCATGGGCTGAATGAGGAATCAATCAACTTAAACATTAGCTTGGTGATTCAATTAACACTTTTTATTTTTACGCTTTATTATAAATATTAAGGGGAATTCTTTTGATTAAACAATAATTATTCACACTTTATTTAATTTTGAATTTTGTTTATTCTTTGCAAATTAGGCCTACCATGGTCATTTTTAAAATGTCATAAAAAATATTGTGAAATGAAGACAACTGCTGGCTCCACTGGTTATTTGCACTGGTTATTTGTATTTTAGCCATATTGAAGTCATACACAGAGTGTAAGAGAACACTTGCAGTCCCAATTCAAAGAAAAATGCATAATAATAATACTATAGTATTGTGGCGAAACAGTCGCATGAGGACGCAATTGTTGACCTAGTTCCAGAGTTCTTGCCAGCGGTGTGCCAGAACATGAAAGGTGTGTGCACGACGTGTGATCCCCGCGTGGGGATCACATGGACAGCATGTGCTGACCACAGGCCGTAGCAGTGGGCAATTTAGGCTGCGTTTGTTAGAAGTGATTTTGGCGGGCTGTGAGGAAGGAGCGTTTCCAGTGAACAGGTCAGTAATTGCGAACCCAGGGCTTGATTTAAGATTTGTGTTAATAAAAGGAGAGAATTAAAACGAATCATTAAAAGAAATAGAATCGACCAGAGAGAGAAGGAATCAAAATAAACCATTATCCTTATCATTTATATCAACGAGACATTTGGCTTCATAACAGTTATTTCTTTTATTGTGTCCGTTATTGTTGTTTGTTAAGCTGCAGCGAAGACTTTTGACCGCTCCAGTCGACTTTACAGTATTATTAATACTGTGAAAACTGGTAAGAGGAGGATGCAGTGCCTTTTAAAAGTGCTGCTTCAAAAATTTGAAGATGACCGCATTAATACTTCACTCAGAGGGAGCCGTTTCTCACAAAGTTTGATACTATCAACAAAATAACTATTTTGAGTAATTAGTGGGTGCGTTCGTTTACCTTCCCTTTTTTTTTTCCAGGATGAACGTGAGTAATTATCTGCACACGTTCGTCCTGGAAAACAAAACCGCCACACACCGGGGCTGACCCAGGGAAGCTAAACGAACGCACCCACAATAGTGTCCACTGCCTTTTTAAAGAATAACAGGCAATCCGATCGATGTTCAAATTGAAATTGCATTCCGATAAAAAAATTATTAAAATTATTATTATTATTATTATTATTATTTATTCAGCCAGTGTCAAAAACAAATACATACAATTACAAGTAAAACAAAGGATAATAAGAGTCTAATAATAAGACTTCAATTCAAAAAAGGTAACTACCTCTCCATGCTTAAATCATGGACTCATCATGGAGGAATATGCTTAAATACAGGGTAAAATAAACAATAGATTAAGCAAATCTTAACAATTTAGTTGGAATCCCCCTACTTACCTAAGAATAGGACTAGAAACACTTTCTCTGTTGAAAAGACATGATAGAAATAGAGTATGAGGAGATTCTGGAGCTGTATTTGCAGCTAGCTGAGCTTTGGAGAGAATGGGGGGGGGGAGGAGTAGAACGACTTGTTCTGTATTCTGTTAAGGGGAAGTTATTCTGCTGGTGGTTTGTTAGTTTCACCCGGCCCCCGGCACCAGCCTTATCTCATAACAGGGAGTGTGCTGGGACCGAGCGAATGTTTGTGTGTTTGAGATAGAGGTCGGAACCAGGAAGACCGCGGTGTAGTAGTAGGCCGTGTCCGAAACGACGACTTCGGCTACAGCTACGTCTAGATCAGCGCGTCTACCAGTGTTGAAGAATAGCAGACGCGCGCGATCTAGCCGTAGCTGTAGCCGAAGTCGCCGTTTCGGACACGGCCGTAGTACATGTATCATGTACATTACATTACTACGGAAGCCCATTAGTGCCACGTTGCGTTTCTCTTAAACGTGGTAGTGTTTTTCTTTCACCTGGTTGCCGCCACTCATTAACTGGCGGCCGCCACTTATTTAACTGGCCGTCGCCACTTAATAACCGGCGGCACTTAATAACCGGCGGCCGCCACTTAATTAACTGGCGGACGCCACTTATTAACTGGTGGTTGCCGGTTATTAGGTGGCGGCCGCCACTTATTTAACTGGCGGCCGCCACTTATTAACTAGCGCGGCGACTTAATAACTGCCTTTTTTTGTAGTGCCAGAAGTTGGACATCTTTCTTTTTTAACCTTTTTTGAGATGCTCGCCTTTGCTGTTATGAAATTTCATCTGACGACAACTACAGCGTGTATAAATCAGCTACGTGTGAACTGTGCTGTGATTGGACAATAATGACGTGCATTGACTGTTGTATAACAATTGTATAACAATTGTATAACAATTGCATAACATGTGTATAGGATTAGAGATATCCAGGTGTGCTGAGCGGATGCGGTACTTTTGTTGTTTTGGCGCGCTTTTGCTAGCGTGTATTGATTATTGCTGAGGCGTTCTGAAGCTGATGTTGTCCCGAGTGGACGTGTTTTTTAGAAGTTGAATAAAAGTTGGGAGTTAAGATTATCTGATTGTCGTTATGTTTTCCTGTTGGCGTTTTGTGACAGGTTTAATTAAACAAGATTAATTAACTGGCGGCCGCCAGTTAGTTAAGTGGTGGCCGCCACTTGATAACCGGCGGCCGCCACTTGATAACTGGCGGCCGCCAGTTAATTAAGTGGCGGCCGCCGGTTATTAAGTGGCCGCAACCAGGTGAAAGGGAAACACTACCACATGAAAGAGAAACCCTACAACGCTAAAGAGAAACGCAACGTGGCACTAATGGGCTTCCGTACATTACATTGTACATGTGGACACTGTACACATTTCATACACACTGGATGCACCCCACCGTACCGTACACAAACGTACACACAAGATAAATGTACGTACGTGTACGACGTCTTTTTTTATGTGTCAGTTTGATCGTGAATACTCAGTTCAGTACTACAATTTCTATATGAAAACATTTCGCTCTGCTCTCTGATGACAGGAAGCAACTCCGAAAAGTACGAAATAATGAACACATCTTTGGCGATTTCGTTGGATTCCTCAGTTTGCACACCAGTAATACTGCACGGCTGCCGTACTGCTTGGTGTTTGGTAAGTTGTATTAAGTTTTATATTTTAGTAATAATAGTATATAATAAATACAGTACGTTATCGACCCTCATATGTTTTCGGTCCCCAACTTTGATTCCCGTTTACCGCGAAATTGTGCAAGCTGCACCGGTGACAGAAGCTATGCAGTTCACTCACGGTCTGTATTTTCATCAGGCTTAATCATGCTGAGAATAAAGTTTCCTGTCGTTGGTTATTCTCAAACATTTATATAGTGATTGATTTTTGGTACTAATCACTAGTGCAATATTATGCCAACATTCAAATGAGTCAAAGAAACATCATCCAACCTCGAAAGTTCAAAACAAAATTACTATCTGCTAGATTGAGTTTCATTCTGCTTTAGTCACTAGATGAATCACGTGAGGTGGTTACTATTTAAATGCGTTTAAATGCGTTTAAATGCACAAAGAACAGCTATCGTCCAATCATTTGCCTCCTTTGACCCCAGTGAAGGCGCTGAACAGACGATTATTTAAAAGAGTCACTCATGGTCTCCAAGATCAGTAATGTGGATAACGCACGAAAGAGATGGGAAGCATCAAAAGCTCAAATATGGCCCCTGAACATTCTGGAAGTATCGCCGAGAGAAAAGTCACGAAATTTGGAAAATTTTAGCGGTTTAATTCGCTAAAAAAGGTATTTAATGGGAATAACAGTGTTCAGACCCAGTCTTCACTGTGTGGTAATGACCTTGGTTGGTGGCTAGTAATGACCTTGGTTGGTGGCTGGCTCGGTCCGTTAACAGCGCCAGCCAACAACCCGGTCATTACCACGCAGTGAAGACCAGGTCCTCGTCACTGTTATTCCCTAATTAATGCATTCTCTAGGCTACGAAAAAACATGTTTTTGTTTATATTTTGACTGAAAATTCAATTTGTTTACTTTTTTTTTCTTTGAAACACAAACTTTCATTTCTGTTTTACATAAAACCACACACCCTACTGATTATCAGCACTTTTGTTCAAGGGTTATAATCATGGTATAGCAATTGCCAAAGAAATTGCATTCATAGTGTACTACGTTTTCAAGGTACCATGGTCTTTATCATTGCTATGAAAAGGTCTCATTTTGTTCAGGAAAGGACACAAATTTAACAATTCACTTCATTTGGTAAAGTTTGATCTTTTGAAAAAGGCATTTCAAAGAATAAAACAATCAAACCAATTAAAAGTGGTAATAGAGTACCATATTATCACATGAACATATTTTATTTATTTTTGTTATGCACTGAAGATGGTAAAATGTGCGTGATACTAACCTGCACTTATAATGCATTAATGCAATGTAGCATAATTGTACATGGTAATCATTCGCGAGGCATTTTAGAGTAAATTGTTTATTCAGGGTAAACACAAGTTTTTTAAGTTGAGAAGTTATGCGTCTTTGTGAGGCAAATCAGTTTGTACCTTAAATGCTGTGTCCAACTGTTGTTTTTTTTATGTTCAGGAAAGGACATAATATTTATAAGGTTTAGTGCTCATAGAACCTTGTGCATTTCCTATGTTTAGTCAGTAAAGGTAGTAATGGCAAATGTTTTTGTTATAAATCACTGCAAGAGAAAACACTAGTTTAATTTGAGACAAGGATACAAGTGTATAATGCCCCATTAAGAAATACCTAGAAACTAATTATCAACCAGTGAAAATTGTTCCTTCATAAATACCCACAGTTTCGCTATTCTTATTGGTGGAGAGCGCGTCACGTGGGTTTGTATAAACATTTGTTTATGACCAGTAAAATGTGTTAAAAACATGGGTGTGACACGCGAGATTGCACCTGTGCATTCTCTTATAAGGAGTTGTTTACCCTAGGGCCTTACCATTTCATAGCTGGAGGGGTGTTGTGTTGAAAGAAATCATTGAACAATATATCATTTTTGCATTAACATGTATTTTACTTTTTGACCAAAGTATGTTGAAGTTTTTTGACCGAAAAAAGTGGAATGGGAATCAAAGTTTGTTGAATCGGTTTTCAACTAGTGGTTAAACCCGCCGAGGCCTGGTTCTTGATAATATACTTCGTCTCGGTAAAATTATCAAGAACCAGGCCTCGTTGGGTTTAAACCACTAGTTGAATACCTCTTCACCACACACTGATTCCCTTATTATTTATCGCAAAATATCAACAGTTTTTACCAAAAATGACCAACATGTGACAAAGCTCTGATAAATTTCACTTTTGAAATTTAGTAAGCTCATTCAATCATAACTTTTTAAAGACAGTGGACACTATTGGTAATTGTCAAAGACCAGTCTTATCACTTTCTGTATCTCAACATGCATAAAATAACAAACCTGTGAAAATTTGAGCTCAATTGGTCGCCAAAGTTGCGAGATAATAATGAAAGAAAAAACAACTCTGTCACACAAAGTTGTATGCTTTCAGATGCTTGATTTCGAGACCTCAAGTTCTAAATCTGAGGTCTCAAAATCAAATTGATGGAAAATTACTTTCTCGAAAACTACTCCACTTCAGAGGGAGCCGTTTCTCACAATGTTTTATATTACCAACCTCTCCCCACTACTCTTTACCAAGTAAGGTTTTATTGTATGCCAATAATTATTTTGAGTAATTACGTACCAATAGTGTCAACTGCCTTTAAAGAAACAATTAATTCAAATATTCTAAAACACTGTAACCAAAACAACTGTGACTGTCATGACTGCTCTTAGTTCTAACAGTAACCCCCCCCCCAATACGCCCAATTCTTTCTAAAAACAATCCCTTTCTTCTGTGTAGACACATACAAACATCAAAGAAATGTTTGTTTTTCAATGGCTTATTGTTTGGCTTTACAAAATACAGAGACCATTGTCTTCTACCAAAACAACATCCAAACAATCCTAGGATGGTTCATTACCAGAAACCATACCAAAACCATTTGCTTTCAAAGTCACAATGCTACTCTTGCGCTGGCTACTTGCTGAAATAGTTTCGAAGTTCCCGTACAGCCATAAACACATCGCTTATTCGCTAAAAACTGATAATATTGCCTGAACAAAGCCTAAGCACTCAGTCTCCTCCCTCCGTGCTCAGTCAACCTAATGTACACTTACATTGTATTTTTCTCTTGGCTTTGCCCTCAACCATTTGTTTTTGCCCCCCCCACCTCCTCCCTTAGTATAAAGAACAGTTCACTGTACATGACGCCTCATATGTTTTGTACATGATTCTCACTAAACTTCATTAACGACAAAGCTTTAAAAGTTTTCAAACTTTTGAGTGGGTTCCTTGCATGTCCTAATACAGAATTTCTAATTCGATGCATTTATCGACAATAAACTTTGTTGGCACACTTGCTTTTATCTCATGTTTTGCTGTCACATGGCTGCACATTATGACTGTACTCTGCCTTAGTTGTACAATTAAATGTTCTATTTTCCATAGGTAAAACTAGTTAAATTGATGTAGATTCCAAAAGATCTGTAAAAACAGTGTACAACATATGTTGTTAAAAAAAGGTGTCCTTTCCTGGGGTGGATTTCACAAAGGTAGTCCTAACTTAGGACTGGTCCTATCTCTTAGCATTGCCTAGGACTAGTCCTAAGTTAGGACTACCTTTGTGAAATCCACCCCTGAACACTTAAACAAACAGAAATTCAAACAAAAACATTCTAAAAAGTTAATTTTAATGATTTGACTCCAACTAAAATACAATTGAATTTAGTGGAAGGGGTTGGTATGAAACTTTAAACCAGCAAGTTCCTGACAAATATTGGATTTGGGTGCGACTTTTAGAGATTAATGTATATTCACAGATGTATTGTCCGTAAACGTGAGTCGGTAAATGACCTGTAAGAAAAAATCCCTTACAACCTCTTGTAATTTTGTTGGTTTAAATTTTCAAACATAAACTGTATTTCCAATGTAAGCATAGTTCATCCAATTTAAGTATTTTGGCTTTATTATACCAAGTATTTCGTTTAACTGTATGTTCAGGAGAGGACAATGCCGTTAAACGACGATGTCATGACAGCAAGCAAGGTTCCAGTCTGAATCTTTTTATAGTGGGTTAAATCTTGTAAGTGTAACCCTAGGTACATGTTTATATCCAAAATCTTTTATCTCTGACTTCCTATATAAAGAGGGGCGCCATGTTCAGGATAGGACACTTTTAACGTACTTTTGTGTAGCATACGCAACAGCAGCTATATCAAATTTACTTCTGATTTCCAAATTCCAATCTTTTTACATTTGATTACTGGAGTACGTACATGTAGGGTCATTTTGACAGGCAATACGTTTTGTTTCCTTTCTTTTAATTTTGGAATATAATACCATGTTCAGGAAAGGACATTTTGAAAAAAACATTTAACAGCTACATCAACATCTTACTCAAAATGGCAGAACAAAAAAATGAGTACATGTTGGTCGATCCTAATAAAATTTGGTATACAGAGTTTGGGGAAATACTCCAATGTCCTTGCAAGTCTGGGTGGTTGCAATGGCATTTATTTTTTATTTCTCACTAATTGCAGTTTCTAGAAAATGTGAGTGAGACTCCAAATCTTGTACTTTAGCACCTATATGAGCGTATCATTTGAGAACCGTAATACGTAGAGCTATGAAATTTGTTCTGGAGATTGCTACCACATACAGGTTCTAACACGACAAAAATCAGCAAATTCCAACAAAGTCTTCTTTTAAAATAAAGCACCCATTACCCATTTTTCATTTTGCAACCTTTCTCGCGAAGTTGCCCATGTACATTTATGTACTTGTATAGTACTGTGGCATGTCTAGTGCTACAAATGTACATTAGCCCTACATGTATATAGGACTCTTCCTCTGTACACAGATACAGAATCCTAACTATTAAGGCCTGTTTCTGGGCCGGAAAATTTCCAAAGCTTCATAACTCAAATCTTACCTGCAACAAGCCACTAATTTCAACAGATTCACATTCTATGGTGGCATACATTTTTCTGCGGTGGGTTTTGGTCGTCATATATTCTTCACAAATCTGTAATTTTCATGAAATGATGCAGCTCCCAACGTTAAAAAAATTCCTGTTTTGATCGTTTCTCACAGTGTTGTCTGCTGCCGTGTGTATGCGTATACATTCGCATGCAAGACGCATGATGCAAGCTTAGACGCATGAATTATTGGTCACTGTATCTTGACTGCACAGCGTTAACACACAAATGCAACGCAAGATTTTCGCGTCTTGCGTCTTGCATACACACGGCAGACTGTGAGAGTGCGAACAAAAATGGGAATTCTTTAACGTTGGAAGCTGCATTATTTCATGAAAAGGACGGATTTGTGAAGAGTTATGACGATCAAAACCCACCGCAGAAAAATGTATGCTGCCATGGAATGTGAATCTGTTGAAATTATTGGCTTCTTGCAGGTAAGATTTAAGTTACGAAGCTTTGAAAATTTTCCAGAAATGTACCCTGATATCCAGGACGTCACTGTAGTATAATACGAAAGTGTAAGGCTGCCAGGGCTAATGCTATACCACAAGCTGTTGAATGCAGGGTTTGGACAATGGGCTTGAGGTTGAACACAATGGGCTGGAGGAGGAACACAATGGCTGGCATCATCATGTTGATTTGGTCAAATGTGTAGCATTCTTGAAGAGTTGCTAGCTGAGAAAGCTGGAAATCAGGCTCAAAAATGTCCTGAAATTCACACAGATACAATGTAGCATGAACTCACAGTAGAAAGTTATCTAGAGTAGTCAGTGTGGCGTGCTCTTCCTGATGGTATAAGATTCAGAGTGTTTATGTATCTGAAACTAGGTAAAATGAGTAGAAATACATGTATCAGAGCAAGTCGTGGAGTGTGCACACTAAGCGCCATCTTACAACACACTGGGCGCCATCTTTCACATTGAAAAAAACAAAACAGGCAATAAACAGTGGAGATACCATTTTGAGAACAGATGGGCAAAGAGCAACCATCGATGTTATCTTCTGTTGATTGGTACTGCACCAATGCCCCTTCTCAGTCAGCCATGTCAGGGGACACAGGCAGGGTCAGTTGGTCGGATGAAATTGATGTTGTGTTGTTTAATTACAGGGAGTGTCGTGGCCGAGCGGTTAAGAGCACCGAATTCAAACTCTGGTGTTTCTGATCAGCAGAGTGTGGGTTCGATTCCCCAGCCGTGACACTCGTGTCCTTAAGCAAGACACATAACCATTGCTTCGTCCTTCGGATGGGACGTAAAGCCGTTGGTCCCACGTGTTGTGTAAAACGCATGTAAAAGAACCCAGTGCACTTATCGAAAAGAGAAGGGGTTCGCCCCGGTGTTCCTGGCTGGATTGGCAGCATATTGCGCCACAGCACCTTGTAAACCATTACATGGCGCTTAAGGATTAGGTCTTATATCTCAAAAATTCACCCCACTCCTTGCAGTAATAATACCTGGCGCTTTGTATCCTTTGGCAAAAGGCGCGTTATAAATACGGTTATTATTATTATTATTATTATTAATATTATTATTATTATTAGTTTAGGGATTTTTTTCAATGCCCTCCAGAAACATGGAGCATCTTGGAATTATGTTCCTGTGTGTCGAAAATATACGTGTGAAATATGGAAAATATAGATGAGGGACCATGATTCCCCAAAACAAAATTTAAAATTAGCCCTGCTCCTGATAAAAAAATGTACTTTAAATTTAGTGTGTATGTATTTTTTTTTTTGGCAGGTAATATTTTGAAATGGCCACCTGGTATCAAAGTCTTGCCAGTCAAAGCCGACAGACAGCAGCACATGTCTGGCAACCAAGAAACACTAGTTCAGTCATATTTTCAAAAGGATTACTGAATGCACCAGGAGAAAACAACTGCTTTCTAAACAGTGCAGTACAGGTATGTGCAAGTATACAAACCACGTGTGAAACATAATGAGATCATCACATCTTGTGGAGATGTCATTCATACAACTTTACAACCATCCATTTAACTTCAAAACGTGGTTTTGGTTTTTATTTATTATTTTGCAAAATCATTGATTTCAAAAAACATCTCACTACCTACTTTCTTGTGTGTTGATTGTACAATGTCCTGTAGTCCAGGAGAACTGAACATGAACTGTGACATTGAGTACAACTAACATTTTTTTGCTGAAATGAGTCCTCCAGGGGGTCCCTTTTAAGAATCTAATGCATGCCCAGCTGGCAGGGTTGAGCATTTTTTTTTATTGCCAAAAATCACTTTTCCCATATGTTTGTGTACAAACGCTCATCAATGTGTTTTATATGATAACAACAGAACTCTTCACATGTTTTCTCGACAAGGAATACTTTTAGGTGTGTACATACCAGATCTTACACGTAGATATTAATTCAGACACAAGGTTAATAATATTATTTATTATTGGGCATGCATTGGAATTGCATACTAGACACCTTGAGTTGCAGTCAATGTCACGCTTTACCTATATTTTGGGGTTTGGCTCCTGGACTACTGGTACAAAACCCCCTTGCCCCCTTGGATCTTGAGTTATAGTCTTTGTAGGGTCAGATCCAAAACTACCCCTACATGAACGACGTTGAAAGAAAAAAATTAGCTGCTTATATTCACAAGTCAGTTGTGCTCTATTATTGGAAAAATGTTTTATCTCCAACAAAAGACGTTGCCATGGTAGCGACCAAGTATAAAAAAGTGACGGGACTGAATGAAGAAATAATTTGGGGTCCAAAAATATGAAAACACATAAGTTGTTGATTTTTGACAACACTTATGAAAATGGTACATTGCAAAGTTTCATTCATAGATCAATTTGCTTTATCATAATACCAATTTTAACAAATGATGTCAAAACAGGACTGGACTGAATGCAGACTTGTTTGAAATGAAAACAATTAATACTTTTATCACTTCCTAGAGACAAGCCAAACTGCCAGAAGCACAAAGGTAAACTCCTCCTCTAGCGATAATTAAGGGAATCAATGTGTGGTGAAGAGCTTTTCAACTAGTGGTTTAATCCCAACGAGGCCTGGTTCTTGATAATTTTACCTTGGTAAAATTTTGACTGTTACATTTGCCTCGTGAAATGGAACAGTCCAAATTTTCACGAGGTAAATTATCAAGAACCAGACCTCGGCGGGTTTAAACCACTAGTTGAAAACCGATTCAACATACTTTGATTCCCATTCATAAATGCCTTTTTGGTTAAAAGGCGTAATAAAGTAAGAAACTCTGTAAAACTAATCCGTTTCCGAGTGCTTGAGCTCTGTATGTTTCCACCTCCATGGTATGTTCAGTATACATGTTGAATGTACATGTACGATGTCCGTACGCGTGTGTTTTCTGGTTCCGTTCGTGCGCATGTGCATATAGTCTTGGTGCATATTCGCTGGTTTTCCTTTCACACACAGCGCGGCCAAATCACCGACAGCGCCTGCATCGCCCGTAGCAAGAAATGCTTGCATCAAGACTAGTGCGGACAACCAGTTATAAACGCTGGTCATTATCAACGGTTTAAACACCCCAACGTGACGCGCTCTCCACCAATAGGAATATCGAAACTGAGGTATTTATGAATACATGTTTAACTGGGTTAATTTTTTACAATAATGCTTTGGACTTTTGGACACTTTACATGTATATTACCCAATATGAAGCAATGAACTATACTGCAACAGTACTCATCATTTGCATTTATAATATGTATAGGTTCTGTGGCATTTAGATGTATTCAGAAGAAGTTTCCGGGAGATGGGAGGTCATGCTTGCATGGGCAATGCCTGTATCTTCTGTGCACTAAAGGTGAGTTTATGTCAAATGTACAGTACGTAGGGGGAACATCATGTACATTGTAGGCAACCTTCTCCAACAGTGCAGTTAAAGGGTATTGTACTTTTTCCTAACAAAAAAACACCATGTCCACAGATTTACATTAAACTTACACAGTTTGAAGAGTATGATAGTAGAAAGCTTCCCTTGAAATTTTACTTACCGAGGTGCTGTAGTTTTTGAGAAATGAGTAAAAGTAATAATTTTCGTTTCAGATTTAGCATGTAAAAACGCATTAACCAGTTATGCTATGGTTTTGGTATAATATCATAACTGGTTAAGGGGATTTTACATGCGCAAATAGTTTTGGTCTCATGAGACCAAAATGATTTTGTGACTTGTTTTACTCATTTCTCAAAAACTACACAACCTTAGTTAGTAATATTAGAAGGGAAGCTTTCTACTATCATTATCTTCAAACCCTGTAAGTTTAATGTTAATCTGTGGACATTTTGAAAAAGTACCCAAATCCTTTAACAGCAATTAGCATGAACCAACAAAGTAACCTTAGAAAAATGTGTCATACTTGTGTTGACCATAGAAGAGATAAATATTTTTGTATAACAAGATGCCTACTTTTAATTTATTCTTTCTTTCACTGTTTCCTCAAAGCATAACTTTCAAGCATGGTGTGCCAATGCAAACAAAATATGTTGACTGTAAAGCAATCCAAAATCGAAAGTTCTCCATTTTTTTTCACAAGGATTGGGTACACACATCAAGAGAGAAAGGTTGAAGTTAATAATAAATTGAAGCTCCAGATACTTGGCAAACTAAAACAGCCACCCCTATGTTTTCACTGTTCAACCTACATACTATTTGCTTGTTTGTTTGTTTGGATGTTCGTTTGGGTGTTTCTTTGGGTGTTTGTTTGTTGTGGATTTTTGGTTGGTCTCAGTTGGGTTTGTTAGTTAGGGAGCGTCTCAAAAGTCGGAACGGCTATGCCCGCAGGAATGTTCCGCCGGGAATACTCGAGCGAATCGCGGAAACTATCCAATGTTCTCAGTGGGAACAGTGCGTATGCTCTGTGGATCTGTAGCGTGTTCCCAGTCAGCGATCCTGTGGGAACAACGAAAGCATACTGTATTCCCAGCGGACATTTCTACGGGAACATTCCATTCCTACGGGAATATTCACAACTGGGTTGTGTTGTTTCAATTGGTTTGTTATTTCACGTCAGTGTAAAGCGAACTCCCGGCAGTGCTTGTCGCGATCAATCATCAACAACACTGTAGAGATAAGTTTTTGTTTAATTTTAAAACTAAGTTTAATTTAAAGGCAGTGGACACTTTTGGTAATTGTCAAAGACTAGCCTTCACAGTTGGTGTATCTCAACATACATGTATGCATAAAATAACTAACCTGTGAAAATTTGAGCTCAATCGGTCATCAAAGTTGCGAGATAATAATGAAAGAAAAAAACACCCTTGTCACACGAAGTTGTGTGCGTTTAGATGGTCGATTTCGAGACCTCAAGTTCTAAATCTGAAGTCTCGAAATCAAATTCGTGGAAAATTACTTCTTTCTCGAAAACTATGGCACTTCAGAGGGAGCCATTTCTCACAATGTTTTATACCATCAACCTCTCCCTATTACTCGTCACCAAGAAAAGTTTTATGCTAATAATTATTTTGAGTAATTACCAATAGTGTCCACTGCCTTTAACATTGATGTACCATGGCAACACGATTAAAGCTGAACGCGGCGTAAAAAAACCTAAATACTTTTTGCAATATCATTCGTGGACAATCTAGGACCTCTAACGCATGCGAAATACTATTGTTCAAATACAAATCAACATTACACACAATGGGGATATACTGAATCAACGAATCGGAAGGACCAAATTTGTAAATTAATACATAGCTTAATAGTTTAACAGTTTTGAAAATAAAATCGTAATGAAAGTACAAATTAATAGAACGTTATTTTCAATCTCATTCTGTGTAATTGATAAATTAATAGGTTTTATTAACTGATAGGAATTGTCACTCGTGCCAATTCGTGATTGGGTTACTGGCTGCGTGCTTGACGAATTGATTCACAGTATGCCCGCGTATTCCCAGCGGAACGTTCCGCTGAGCATACTGCATAGTTCCAGCGGATCGTTTGCGTGTTCCCACAGGATCGTTGTCGTATGCCCACTGGATCGCTGTCGTATTCCCTGTGGAACGTTCCAATCGTTCCGACTTTTGAGACGCTCCCTTAAGTGTGATTGTTAAAATTTATTGTCTTTGTTTTTATCTAATTTTAGTTCTCATAGCGTCTCTTTTGACTTTCGCTTTTAAATTTGTAATGTTTCTTGTGTATAAATATTCACCTGTGCTTTAAAAAAATTTTATATATAAAAATGTAAATCTGTGTTTTAATTCAGTCTCTGGACTGCAACAAACAGATGTTTTTACAATAAACCAGTAATAATAATAATAATACTACACATGTACATGTTCAGATACCCCTATGTTCTGCTCAATCTATGTTCTGCCACCCGGGAGTGTTTTAAGTGTCATTTTTTGAGAAATGCTAGTTAACCTTAATTTTCAAAAACTGTTTATATTGAGTTCTGTTGAGTTATATTTCTGCTGTTAGTTTTAATGTAAAATTACTGGACAAGTTTTTCTTGATTTTGTATTGTAGTAATGATACCTTTAATTGTGATTCATTAGCTCATTCTGGACTAAAATTAATCTATTTTATTATAAACTCATGAATTATAGTCAAATGTCATTTATGAATTATCCAACATTTTTTTAAACTTAGGTATTGTTTACACAGCTGAGATATAGTGACAGACAGTCCCTACCTCCTGATGCATTGCGGAGGGCACTTGCAGTAGCCTTCAAAGATGAACTGCGCTTTCAGCTTGGATGTATGGATGATGCCGCAGAATGTTTTGTAAGATAAACTTAAAATTATTCAATCATTACATCAGGCGTGAGAATTCTCTCCCATTCAGCAATTTTCTTTGAATATTGGAGGCAAAAAAATTACCTCTCTGAGTTCAATGTGAATCCATTTTTTTTCTTCAATTAAGGGCGGAGAGGGGGGTAGGGGTTACACGATTACATGTGGAACCAACCGATCATCCGACGTACGCTTACATTTTTATTGTTCCGATAAATGTAAACAAAGTTACTGAAAAGTATCGTAAAAGGCTGACCAATGATGATCAACAATGTACATGATGTGCCCCAAATCATCTGCTTGCGTCTTTTGTTGAGTCCCCTTTATTTTGTGGTCTGGTCATTTGCGCAGTGCTTTGCAATGTGGGTATTTGCTGTTGATTACTTCATGAAACATAACTCCAACTCAAGTAACATGCCTGTAATATTTTGTTCACAGGACTCTGGGAAAGTTCTGAGTATAAAGTGCTAACACACACCGCTGTATTTTTTCATTCCTCTTTTTCATTCCTCAAGGTTCGCAGTATGACAACATGAATGTCATTCTGACTCCAGACCCAGCATGCTATCACATGCATCACCAGTGTATCAACTTGTCTAATATGCTAAATCTGTTTCTTGACTTTTAGGAAAACATCTTGTCACGTATCCATTTCCATCTTGCACATGAGACAAAAGAAGAATTGTGTGATGCTAAACATTGCATCCCCCATCGCAAGTTTGCCATGACTCTCATTGAACATGTAAGTAAATAGAAGTTTCTTTCCATATTTCTCATTAAATATAGCATGAATGATTGACATGAAAAATGATGTGAGCACCCCACAGCCATAACAATAGCTAAGGTACTTGTACATTGATTCAAACACAGCTTAAAGGATTGGGGTACTTTTTTTGTAACACAAAACACAATGTCCACAGATTTACATTAAACTTACACCGTTTGAGAATAAAGATAGTAGAAAGCGTAACTTAAAATATTAGTTGCGGAGGTGCTGTGCATGTAGTTTTTACTCATTTCTCAAAAACTACAGCACCTCAGCAAGTAATATTTTCAGGGAAGCTTTCTACTATCATTACATGTATCTTCAAACTGTGTTTTTTGCCCTACAAACAGTACATAGACCCTTTGAGCTGATGATTGTATAACAGTTGTCCAAGCTGATGGTTGTACAACAATCATCTTAACTGATGGTTGTACAACAATCATCCTAGATTAAGGTTGTATAACAATCATCCTAGATTAAGGTTGTACAACAATCATCTTAGATTAAGGTTGTACAACAATCATCCTAGATTAAGGTTGTATAACAATCATCATAGATTAAGGTTGTACAACAATCATCCTAGATTAAGGTTGTACAACAATCATCATAGATTAAGGTTGTACAACAATCATCCTAGATTAAGGTTGTACAACAATCATCCTAGATTAAGGTTGTTCAACAATCATCCTAGATTAAGGTTGTATAACAATCATCTTAGATTAAGGTTGTACAACAATCATCTTAGATTAAGGTTGTATAACAATCATCATAGATTAAGGTTGTACAACAATCATCCTAGATTAAGGTTGTACAACAATCATCATAGATTAAGGTTGTACAACAATCATCCTAGATTAAGGTTGTATAACAATCATCCTAGATTAAGGTTGTACAACAATCATCCTAGATTAAGGTTGTACAACAATCATCTTAGATTAAGGTTGTACAACAATCATCTTAGATTAAGGTTGTACAACAATCATCCTAGATTAAGGTTGTACAACAATCATCTTAGATTAAGGTTGTACAACAATCATCTTAGCGGATGGTTGTATAACAATCATCCTAGATTAAGGTTGTACAGCAATCATCTTAGATTAAGGTTGTACAACAATCATCTTAGATTAAGGTTATACAACAATCATCCTAGATTAAGGTTGTACAACAATCATGCTAGATTAAGGTTGTACAGCAATCATCTTAGATTAAGGTTGTACAACAATCATCTTAGATTAAGGTTGTACAACAATCATCCTAGATTAAGGTTGTATAACAATCATCTTAGGTTAAGGTTGTACAACAATCATCCTAGATTAAGGTTGTATAACAATCATCTTAGATTAAGGTTATACAACAATCATCCTAGATTAAGGTTGTATAACAATCATCTTAGATTAAGGTTATACAACAATCATCCTAGATTAAGGTTGTATAACAATCATCCCAGATTAAGGTTATACAACAATCATCCTAGATTAAGGTTGTACAACAATCATCTTAGATTAAGGTTGTACAACAATCATCCTAGATTAAGGTTGTACAACAATCATCCTAGATTAAGGTTATACAACAATCATCCTAGATTAAGGTTGTACAACAATCATCTTAGATTAAGGTTGTACAACAATCATCCTAGATTAAGGTTGTATAACAATCATCTTAGATTAAGGTTGTACAACAATCATCCTAGATTAAGGTTGTACAACAATCATCCTAGATTTAGGTTGTACAACAATCATCGTAGATTAAGGTTGTACAACAATCATGCTAGATTAAGGTTGTATAACAATCATCTTAGATTAAGGTTGTACAACAATCATCCTAGATTAAGGTTGTACAACAATCATCATAGATTAAGGTTGTACAACAATCATCCTAGATTAAGATTGTACAACAATCATCTTAGATTAAGGTTGTACAACAATTATTCCAGATTAAGGTTGTACAACAATCATTCTAGATTAAGGTTGTACAACAATCATCCTAGATTAAGGTTGTACAACAATCATCATAGATTAAGGTTGTACAACAATCATCCTAGATTAAGGTTGTATAACAATCATCTTAGATTAAGGTTGTATAACAATCATCATAGATTAAGGTTGTATAACAATCATCATAGATTAAGGTTGTACAACAATCATCCTAGATTAAGGTTGTATAACAATCATCTTAGATTAAGGTTGTACAACAATCATCATAGATTAAGGTTGTACAACAATCATGCTAGATTAAGGTTGTACAACAATCATCTTAGATTAAGGTTATACAACAATCATCCTAGATTAAGGTTGTACAACAATCATCATAGATTAAGGTTGTACAACAATCATCCTAGATTAAGGTTGTGTAACAATCATCCTAGATTAAGGTTATATAACAATCATCCCAGATTAAGGTTATACAACAATCATCCTAGATTAAGGTTGTACAACAATTATCTTAGATTAAGGTTGTTCAAAAATCATCCTAGATTAAGGTTGTACATGTATAACAATCATCTTAGATTAAGGTTGTAATACAATCATCCTAGATTAAGGTTGTACAACAATCATCCTAGATTAAGGTTGTACAACAATCATCCTAGATTAAGGTTGTACAACAATCATCTTAGATTAAGGTTGTACAACAATCATCCTAGATTAAGGTTGTATAACAATCATCTTAGATTAAGGTTGTACAACAATCATCCTAGATTAAGGTTGTATAACAATCATCTTAGATTAAGGTTGTACAACAATCATCTTAGATTAAGGTTGTACAACAATCATCCTAGATTAAGGTTGTATAACAATCATCCTAGATTAAGGTTGTACAACAATCATCCTAGATTAAGGTTGCACAACAATCATCCTAGATTAAGGTTGTACAACGATCATCCTAGATTAAGGTTGTACAACAATCATCCTAGATTAAGGTTGTACAACAATCATCCTAGATTAAGGTTGTACAACAATCATCCTAGATTAAGGTTGTACAACAATCATCCTAGATTAAGGTTGTACAACAATCATCCTAGATTAACGTTGTATAACAATCATCTTAGCTGATGGTTGTATAACAATCATCCCAGATTAAGGTTGTACAACAATCATCATAGATTAAGGTTGTACAACAATCATCCTAGATTAAGGTTGTACAACAATCATCTTAGATTAAGGTTGTACAACAATTATTCCAGATTAAGGTTGTACAACAATTATTCCAGATTAAGGTTGTACAACAATCATCTCAGATTAAGGTTGTACAACAATCATCCTAGATTAAGGTTGTACAACAATCATCCTAGGTTAAGGTTGTACAACAATCATTCTAGATTAAGGTTGTACAACAATCATCTTAGCTTATGGTTGTACAACAATCATTCTAGATTAAGGTTGTACAACAATCATCCTAGATTAAGGTTGTACAACAATCATCTTAGATTAAGGTTGTACAACAATCATCCTAGATTAAGGTTGTACAACAATCATCTTAAGTTTGGATGATTGTTGTACAACCATCAAGTTACATTACGATTATTTTAATTCAATGTATACCAATAATACATCGTTTTGCTAACCAGTATTCAAGATCTGTACAACCAGCGATATATGAGATAATAAACACCTCTGGTAATAAACACTTCATATTTTTTCTTAGCTGTTTCTTTATCAAGTTGTTCAGTTCGAAGAGGTATCAACTCTTCAGTTATGTACATTTTCTTCATTCTTCGATAACTCATACAATGGTTGTCCATTACTATTAATAACCATGGTTCATTCCCTGAGCCCATCATTGCCCTAGTATTAAAGGCTGTTTGTATCATGTTGTTTATTTGATTTGAGCTAATAAAGATCTGTACCACAATTTGTTTTTGTCCGAAACAGATTTTTGAAAATCATTGGGTGTTTTAAAGCTAACAATGTAAATACAATGTTTATTGGTTGCAGAGTGTCTGTTCATGTGGAGCCACTTCAGAGCCATTTCCGTTTACACAGATGGTTCATTATGTATCATGTACTGCATTATGGTAAGCCTTTATCAGATGTTTCACTAAGGACAACATGCAACAAAAGTTCTCACTGTATAGGCTCATCAGCCTTATAAGGTCATAATTGACACTTTTGTATCATCTTTGTAGTCATTTGTTTATATCAATTACATGAGGATATGATATACAGACTTCTTAGCCATAAAAGAAAACAATCATGAAGAGCATCATAATTGTTATATTAATTATTGACAATCGCCAGCGACAAGAAGAAGAATAAAAAAATAAAAAATAAAAAACAAACAAATGAAAATAAAAGGTACAGTTGTGTAACGCCTAAATAACATAAAAACATTTAGAAATTTACATAAATTTATAAAAACATATTATTAGGATATTCACATGGGCCAGTGACCACATTAAAACAACTAATTGCACAGTATAGCAAACAGTGTTGTAGTGGAGACCAAGACACGCCCTCCAACACGCTCTCCAACACGGAGACGTTTTGCAGTCCGCGACCGAGACCAAGGTATCGAGACCTACATGTACCTGGCGCATACAAACAATTATGTAAAACATAAAAATTAAGGTGATATCAGCTTTAAAACATACCGTGTATGCATGCTAAAGAAAACTATAGTTCTGCTAACAAGATATTAGAAAACACATAATCACATCTTGTTTCCCCTAAAACTTCACACTTGTTCATTTCAGGGCAGCATTTTAAAAATCTTTATATTGGTGTACATGTACATATTTGGCAAATCTTGCTGGCAGGAAGTCCAGGCTGTGACATCTCCCATCTTAACTTTTATGCTCTCCAGGGAATGCCACTGTTGTTTAACTTAAATTGTTAAAATATTTGTACTGTGTGTACTATAATATTTGTGAATGTTTTGCCCGAATATTATCTGCCCACGTTTATTCTGGAGAAAAAAAATCTGCAAAACCATCGCACTCAGGATTTGCCTACTTTGACGTCAGTGTGAGTAATTGAGTGACACGTGAAGCGTAGCTAGTAAGGCACCTTACACCGCATACATACTACAGCTGCTTTGTAGAAATTGGTTGGCAGCTTTTCTAACGCTTCACGTTGAATGATGCAGCGGCATGTGATGACTTGTTTGAAACAACGTGATCGCGGACGGCAATGTGCATGAAAATCGTTATTGGCTGAAGTCTCAAGGGGTCTCGAGAGCAAGACATTTGCAGCTTGAGGCCGAGATGTAGACCAAGACCAAGACCAGTACTTCCGAGACTGAGACCAAGACCAAGACCAGTGCTTCCGAGACCAGCCCTTCGAGACGGAGACATTTTGCATTCCGAGACCGGGACCAAGACGCCAAAAAAGGTCTTGAGACCGAGACCAGGTCTCGAGACCTACAACACTGAACAAGCACATAAAAATAGAACAAGAATTAGGATGGGAACGAAAAGGCATACCAAATCAATTAACCAAATAATTAATTAATTTAAAGGGAAACAGTTACAAGTGATTAAGCAATTAATAAAATATTACTTGATGACAAATTGAGGAGTTAAGAACTGCAATAATTAAAGTAAGACAACTACTGAGAAATAATCAGATTTATTAAGGGACGGCACTATCTCTGAGTCTGCTAGACTTACATTTTGGGGTAAATATCAAAATTAGTTTGGCAAAGAACCCAGTGATTCTTGAGGGTGGGAGGAGGTGTGTCATAGTTTGTTAAGCAGTTAACTCTGAGGCAAATTTTGAACACAGTGACCTTGGTGGTTTGCTTAGACTTGGTAAATTGAGAGACTCTAATGAACTACATGTAAGGTAGTCTTTGTAACCATCCCCTTAAATTAGCTTTAGGACACGTCTCTGGATTCTTTCCAATTGTTGCACATTATTGTTGAGTTAGTGCACCATTCCAAAGTGGTACTGCATATTCAAGGAGTGGTCTTCTGCTTTTATAACCAAGGACCAATTATGGTTACATGTCCACAAACCAAACTGCAGTATGTTGGAGTCTCGTAGAGGTCTGGTGATGCTTGTTACAGTTAGTATTAGCACTCATACAGCCAGTTTTTAAGGATGACCAAAATACATTACTGTGGTCACTCCTTCAGAGGGGGGGGGGGGCAAACCTGTGGCACAGCATATCTTGTCTAACGTTTTGTCCTCTGGAGTTGGCTTAACAAAAAGTTGTGTAAGACCCTGCTGATTGAAATCACCTATGATCACTATACCACTGATGGATGTTGAGAATTGTGTCAATAGTTCCATGGAGATGAACAAGCAAACAATTAGCGCCAGGACTGTTTGGTGGCAATGTGTGATATAGTTCTTGGTAGGCGTGTGGGATGGATCTTCAGCCACAACACTTCAAGATCATCAGGCCAGGGTATTAAAGGGAAGGTACATGTACACGATTGGTAATTACTCAAAACAAATATTAACTTAAAAACTGACTTGGTAACGAGCATTGTAGAGCTGTTGATAGTATAAAATATTGTGAGAAACGGGTCCCTCTGAAGAAGCATAGATTTTGAGAAAGAGGTAATTTCTCACTAAAATAATAAAAGACTTCTAGCCAGAAGTCTTTTATTCCTATCTGAAAGCACACAAATTCGTCAAACAAGGGTGTTTTTTCTATCATCATTTTCTTTATGACCAATTTAGCTCAAATTTTCACAGGTTTGTTATTTTATGCTTATGTTGGGATGCACCAAGTGAGAAGACTGGTCTTTAACAGTTACCAAACGTGTACCTTCCCTTTAAAGACCTGCTTGAACGAAAATGTCAAGTCGTGAACTTTGCTGAATTCCACTTAAAATGTTTTCGATGAATAAGGAAATCGAGTCATATGATTATAAATAGGTTTAAATTGTGTAAAAAAACAATCATTTTGTATGCCCTTGTCCAGAGCTTTTCTGCGAGATTTGCGAAAAGCCCCGTTACGTAATCACTCTCAAAACGTCATAAGTAGATAAAGCCGCTTTGTTGCAGCGTGGATGTATAACAAAGCAAACTCCCACAAATGACGTCAGCGGCATTGTCCTTTGACGCCCGCTCTCAACGGCAGAAGTGTTTTTAGTTTTTCAAAAAACCTTTAGGTAGGGGCCTGATTTTTTACTCGATAATTACGAAAAGTTCAGAAGTGTACACATATCAAAATTACATTAAAATGGTGAACAAGTGCATTATAAACAAGTAAAAATACCATTTCTGTTGAAAACATTCCGCTCAGGTAGCTGTTTAACATTTAGTTGATCAGTATCATGATCACCCTGAACATATTATGCAACACCACCATTGCGTTGAGCAATTCTTGACTTAGAGAACATGGTGCAAATAAAATTTTGGTAGCTGATAAGGTTGCCTGTAGTGAGGGGCTGCTCTTATTCCGACTGCGGCGATTCCGGTCTCCAAGAAAAAATAAAAAGGCCTTCCAAAATGATTTTTTTTTTAAGGGGGGGGGGGGGTTAGGCTTTGAAAAATTTTACGCATAGCTGGCATCTCTGTATCAGTCCAATAGTAAAAAAGCAGACTCATCAACAGAAAGATGAGATAAGACTTAAAAAACACAAGAAGAAAGAGTGATGGCATTATTATGGTACTCCTGAGTTTGTAAAGGGCAACATTGTAATATTGAGAGAATGTGGTTCAAACTGGGGGCCAAATGCTGGGGCTGTTGTCACAATTGTATTACTCTTGAACTCATTGTTTGCATATTGTTATTTCATTTTAGTGCTGAAGCCAAGAAGATAAAGCAGAAATACAAATGGAGTAACTCAGTCTGTTTTGGACAAGTGTTAAGAAATGCTGGTGCAATAGGAGATATAAGAGCTTGTCCAGTAAGTCACATTACATTTTACTTGAGTTTGTCATTTCAAATCAAACTGAGACGCTTAATTTCTTTCATGGGGTCTTTGTTGGGGCATTAGCCTGACAATAGATGAACTGTCTGAGCCACCATCTGTTACTCAGACTTTTGGGAATTTATTTCAACTTTAAACAAGTTTTAATTTGGTTCATTAGTGTAACTATTTGATACTTTTTTTGTGGCTCATATACAATGTACATGTGTACTTGAAGTGGCCTCAGTTTTTAAAATGTGCCCATGATATGGGCCAAGTTTGGGGGTTTGGGAAGGATGTTTTTATTTTAAAATTTGGAAGAGTTTTTTTATCATCTTCGAGACATATTACCACGCCAATATGATCCCATTAAATTGTCTGCGTTTTATGATTATATAGAATCTCAGGAACACATAACAAGCAAAAACACCAATATTTTCTGTGGAGAGCCAACTTCGAAGTCCTGTCAACATATTATCAAATGAACAAGGGCTCTATAATTAATTTGGGACAATCACATGTGCCTAGATATTATAAGTATATAAACATAAAGGATAGAGCCCTTGTTCATTAAATAAAATCTTGAAACGGCTCTGAAGTTGGCTCTTGACAGAAAATATCAAAAACAGCCATATTCTTTGTAACCTTTGACAACAGTTACCCACCAACATTAAACTAACACCATTTGTAAAAGCAAGTCCAATCTGTATCTGGAACAAATTTGTTTTGGAGACCCATCCCGTTAATGGTCTGCCAACATTTTGAAATTGAGGGATATTTCTCACTTTCTGTTGCCACAGCAATGCACAAGTATGAACTTTTGATCTACATGTATAATATTTGTTAGCGCCACTCAAATCCCATTTGGTTTTTGCTTTTAATGTGTTGCTAAGTATATAATCATAAAACGCAGACAATTTAGCGGGATCATATTGGCGTGTGGATTTCTAGACGACGCAAAATCGCCCGAAATAGGCAGTAGTGTAGTTTCATATGACCTTTGACCTTTGTTATATTGGTGGGCCAACATGATCCCAACTATTTTTCAATTGAAATCTGTTTAGGAACACTCAACTTAACCAAATACAAGAAAACATTGATGGGATCTTGTTGGCACAGACACTGACAGTGATGAGAAAAGCGAATGTTGTGCCAATTTAAGCCAAAATGTGTGGAATGGCAATACTCTAGAAAACTTTCAAAAAAACTTTTGACATGCAAGTTGCAGAGATCCCAAGATTCTTTTTTCATTTGTCATTAAGTGAAAACTGTTCCAACACCCGGTTGTCATTAAAACAAAATTGTTGATGTTGGCGCACGAGGTTACGGAGGTGCGAAAACGCAATATATTGGTAAAAGTTGAACTTTGACCTCTATTATCTCACTGCGCCAACGAGATCCCACGCACTTTTCACTTAAATTTGTTGAAGGGATGTAAGCTCTTTCATGTGAACTTGTTTAATTCATGGGATCTTACAGGCGCGTTGAATTATGAGGCGTTGAAAATGGCACGAGGGCACTGTTCGTCAAAGGCTCAGGTATGGTAGTATGATGCGCCACCGAGATTCCAATTTGTTTTAAATACTTTTGTTATAAGCCCAACTGGAGGTTTCAAAAAATGTTTTACTTTTGTTGGGACGAGCTTGGCGCACATTTTTGTGTTTACAGGGAATGTACTATTCGTTCCTCGAGGGTCTTTTGGCCCAAACTTTGATAACTGGTAACTCCAAAACCTAAAGCGTCAGCAAACAAAATTTTTTGATTTATTCGTTTGGTATGATGGTGTATCACTCTAATTTTTTAGAAGAAGATCTGTGAACCCATGAATCACACACCCCCCCCCCCCCCCCCCCCCCCCCCCCCCAGTACATTCTTACAGGCCTAGTTTGAGAAACATTTTATTAGACTAACATGCTCTAGAAATGTTTCATCCAGAAATGTTTCTATCCAATTAGAGGGAACTTGTTCAAGCCATTTTTGACAAGGTGATTAAAAATTGGTTGTCTTTGTTTTTAACAGAGCGAATGTGGCAAGAAAATCAACATAAGAAGGGTTCTAATGAACAGTCCTGATGTCGGTGAGTTATAAACCTACAAACTTATCAATGAATGATCTATGACATTTGATAAGAAAACTTGTACAATTTGTGCTTAGGGTATATCTTACCTGTTAGTCTTTTGGAAAAAAAGGAGTTTGTAATCTGATATTTGAATACAAGCTTCAATACCTCTTTTATTTTCTTAAAGGCAGTGGACACTATTGGTAATTTATCAAAATAATTATTATCAAAACCTTTCTTGATCACGAGTAATGGGGAGAGGTTGATAGCATAAAACTTAGTAAGAAACGGCTCGCTCTGAAGTGTCATAGTTTTTGAGAAAGAAGCAATTTTCCACAAATTTGATTTTGAGACCTCAGATTTAGAATTTGAGGTCTCGAAATCAAGCATTTGAAAGCACACAACTACGTGTGACCATGGTGCGACAAGGGTGTTTTTTTCTTTCATTAATATCTCACAACTTTGACGACCGATTGAGCTCAAATTTTCACAGGTTTGTTATTTTATGCATTTGTTGTGATACACCAACTGTGAAAATTAGTCTTTGACAATTACCAACAATGTCCAGTGTCTTTAACCCTTTCAATACCACATTGTTTATTGCAAGCGCCGAACCGGATACTGCATTGTTGACAAAGGTCACAATGCTGTGTACCGTATTTTTTCACACTAAAAAATATATAACTCAATTTGCAGTGTGTACTGTTTTCAATCTTGAATTTCTGTGGGAAGACATTATTTTTTGAAAAAACTTTGTGCATGCAATTTGTAGCATATGAAATGACCTTTCCTACGATGTCAAATTTGTATATTTATTATCTTAATTTTGTTTGCAAGATTTCTGGCTAAAACGACTTACTTCTATTTTTATTCAGGATTTCTGTCTCAAGAAAAACGACAAGATTTTCAACCTAATTTTCCTCAAGAAAAGTTTGTAAAAACTACTCAGAAAATATAATCGTTTTTATTATAAGCTTCTATTTCCATTTGTACCAAAATCGGAACCTATTTTGCTGAAAAATCTTTTCTGTTTTGAAAGTGTTCAGCCACCACGGTCACTTCGACCAGCACGAGTCGGTCGGGGCCCGCCCGCCATGCACGCCCAAGCCCACGGCGTTGAACGGGTGACGTGCTCGGTCCAGTTAGCTACCGTTGTTATAATAGTCCGGTTTTGTCATCATCTGACTGCATGTCTGGCGACGAAATACCACGATTGGCTGCCAAATGTTCACTAGATTCTCTCTCAGAACTTCCCAAGTCTTTTTATAGAGTCACTATAGGCAAACATATAAGCCAAAACCTTTGTGCAATGAGGAAACATGATGGTGATTTTTGTAAAAAAAAAACGGAAGCGTGAAATCTTCAAACGTACTTTTCTCGGAAAATCATAATAGCGACCCCCTATACAATACATACCATTGCAATGCTTGGTAAACAAGCAACCCGTCTATATAAAACCTAACAACAGAGGGCGCCAAACAAAATAAATACAATCTCTCAAAGGCAAGGCTTTTTTCTTGTCGAGTTTTCTCGACATTGGGACGGAGCGACTACACAACGCACAGTCGAGTTTTCTCGACAATGGTAAGGAAGCGCTTGCACTGCGCGGTCGAGTAAACTCGACAATGGTATTGAAAGGGTTAACAGAGTTGTAAGAATGACTTGCCTACAATGCTGCATCAACATAACTAATTTATGTCAATGTGGATTCTGTTTGTGGTGATCAACATGTTTTTGTTTCTTATTTAGTTGCCATTGGATTGGTTTGGGATAGTGACCGCCCTGAGAAGGATCATATAGTTGATGTAATTCAGTGCCTTGGTACATCACTTAGAATGCCTGATGTAAGTCAATTATATGTCAAACTCTGCTATAAAGTTTTTTACATTTCTGCATTACATTCTTTTGCAATGAAATTAAGTCTCTGTTTAAAGAAAATTTATTCAATGGTTTAAGCCAGAGATAGCTTAAAACGCACAACACAGCAGCCTATGCTGTAAGAGCAACACTTATGGCTTGCATGGTACTTTGACAAAACCGGCTACTTCAACTTTTTCACCTGCTACTTAAAAAACTGTGGACAACCCTGCCTGAATTCTACTTTATTGTATGCACTGGAGGAGGCCAACCCCGGATAGAATTAACCTACATGTATACCTCAAGCACATATGCATGGTCTCACAATTATATTTGAGATATTTGTGTGGTTCGAAATATGTAGTCTTGTATGTGATAAACCACTTGAAACCACTAGATCTGGAAACCACCTCATCTGTAACATCTGTGAGACTGTGGGTCCTTAATAGGGGGCAACCAAGGACAGCAAGCAGTTTGTCAGGAATTTTCACATTTTGTCAAATCTCTTCCCTGGATTTATTTATTGACTTTTATTTTGTGATTTTTCAGTTGTTTAATTCTGTTGTTGATGACAGTGCTAAGCAAGCTGCTCTGCATTTAGTGGGTGTTGTGACATACTATGGCAAGCACTACTCAACATTCTTTTACAACACAGCTCACAGACAATGGGTTTACTTTGATGATGCTACAGTCAAACGGGTAAGAACTATCGATCATATTTAAATGCCAAACTATAGTTTACAAACAAACATTATTTTCATGCAATTTTATCTGACCTTGACCCTGATTTGTACATGTAGCTCAGTATACTAGAGCTGTATGATGTCCGCTGATTGGTTAATTGTTGTGGAAGCGTCGTGGCCGAGCGGTTAAGACCACTTAACTCAAACTCTGGTGTTTCTGATCAGCAGCGTGTGGGTTCGAATCCCAAGCCATGACACTTGTGTCCTTAAGCACTGGGACACTATTGCTTCGTCCTTCGGATGGGACGTAAAGCTGTTGGTCCCATGTGTTGTGTGATCATGACAATACACCAAGACTGTCTCGTCCCTAAAGACCACAGTGAATTCTGATGTTGTGATCAGGACAATCATGACAATACACCAAGACTGTCTTGTCTCTATAGACCATAGTGAATTCTGATATTCTGATCAGGACAATCGTGACAATACACCAAGACTGTCTTGTCTCTATAGACCATAGTGAATTCTGATGTTGTGATCATGACAATCATGACAATACACCAAAACGGTCTCGTCTCTATAGACCATAGTGAATTCTGATATTCTGATCAGGACAATCATGACAATACACCAAGACTGTCTCGTCCCTATAGACCACAGTGAATTCTGATGTTGTGATCAGGACAATCGTGACAATACACCAAGACTGTCTTTTCTCTATAGACCATAGTGAATTCTGATGTTGTGATCATGACAATCATGACAATACACCAAGACTGTCTCGTCTCTATAGACCATAGTGAATTCTGATATTGTGATCAGGACAATCATGACAATACACCAAGACTGTCTCGTCTCTATAGACCATAGTGAATTCTGATGTTGTGATCATGACAATCATGACAATACACCAAGACTGTCTTGTCTCTATAGACCATAGTGAATTCTGATGTTGTGATCATGACAATCATGACAATACACCAAGACTGTCTCGTCTCTATAGACCATAGTGAATTCTGATATTGTGATCATGACAATCATGACAATACACCAAGACTGTCTTGTCCCTATAGACCATAGTGAATTCTGATATTGTGATCATGACAATCATGACAATACACCAAGACTGTCTCGTCTCTATAGACCATAGTGAATTCTGATATTGTGATTAGGACAATCGTGACAATACACCAAGACTGTCTCGTCCCTATAGACCATAGTGAATGCTGATGTTGTGATCAGGACAATCATGACAATACACCAAAACGGTCTCGTCCCTATAGACCATAGTGAATTCTGATGTTGTGATCAGGACAATCATGACAATACACCAAGACTGTCTCGTCTCTATAGACCATAGTGAATTCTGATGTTGTGATCATGACAATCATGACAATACACCAAGACTGTCTCGTCTCTATAGACCATAGTGAATTCTGATATTGTGATCATGACAATCATGACAATACACCAAGACTGTCTTGTCCCTATAGACCATAGTGAATTCTGATATTGTGATCATGACAATCATGACAATACACCAAGACTGTCTCGTCTCTATAGACCATAGTGAATTCTGATATTGTGATTAGGACAATCGTGACAATACACCAAGACTGTCTCGTCCCTATAGACCATAGTGAATGCTGATGTTGTGATCATGACAATCGTGACAATACACCAAAACGGTCTCGTCTCTATAGACCATATTGAATTCTGATATTCTGATCAGGACAATTATGACAATACCCCAAGACTGTCTCGTCCCTATAGACCTAAGTGAATTCTGATGTGATCATGACAATCATGACAATACACCAAGACTGTCTCGTCCCTATAGACCATTGTGAATTCTGATGTTGTGATCATGACAATCGTGACGATACACCAAAACGGTCTCGTCCCTATAAACCAAAGTGAATTCTGATATTGTGATCATGACAATCATGACGATACACCAAGATGGTCTCGTCCCTTTAGACCACAGTGAATTCTGATGTTGTGATCAGGACAATCGTGACAATACACCAAGACTGTCTTGTCTCTATAGACCATAGTGAATTCTGATGTTGTGATCATGACAATCATGACAATACACCAAGACTGTCTCGTCTCTATAGACCATAGTGAATTCTGATATTGTGATCAGGACAATCATGACAATACACCAAGACTGTCTCGTCTCTATAGACCATAGTGAATTCTGATGTTGTGATCATGACAATCATGACAATACACCAAGACTGTCTTGTCTCTATAGACCATAGTGAATTCTGATGCTGTGATCATGACAATCATGACAATACACCAAGACTGTCTCGTCTCTATAGACCATAGTGAATTCTGATATTGTGATCATGACAATCATGACAATACACCAAGACTGTCTTGTCCCTATAGACCATAGTGAATTCTGATATTGTGATCATGACAATCATGACAATACACCAAGACTGTCTCGTCTCTATAGACCATAGTGAATTCTGATATTGTGATTAGGACAATCGTGACAATACACCAAGACTGTCTCGTCTCTATAGACCATAGTGAATTCTGATGTTGTGATCAGGACAATCGTGACAATACACCAAGACTGTCTCGTCTCTATAGACCATAGTGAATTCTGATGTTGTGATCATGACAATCATGACAATACACCAAGACTGTCTTGTCTCTATAGACCATAGTGAATTCTGATGTTGTGATCATGACAATCATGACAATACACCAAGACTGTCTCGTCTCTATAGACCATAGTGAATTCTGATATTGTGATCAGGACAATCATGACAATACACCAAGACTGTCTCGTCTCTATAGACCATAGTGAATTCTGATGTTGTGATCATGACAATCATGACAATACACCAAGACTGTCTTGTCTCTATAGACCATAGTGAATTCTGATGTTGTGATCATGACAATCATGACAATACACCAAGACTGTCTCGTCTCTATAGACCATAGTGAATTCTGATATTGTGATCATGACAATCATGACAATACACCAAGACTGTCTTGTCCCTATAGACCATAGTGAATTCTGATATTGTGATCATGACAATCATGACAATACACCAAGACTGTCTCGTCTCTATAGACCATAGTGAATTCTGATATTGTGATTAGGACAATCGTGACAATACACCAAGACTGTCTCGTCCCTATAGACCATAGTGAATGCTGATGTTGTGATCAGGACAATCATGACAATACACCAAAACGGTCTCGTCCCTATAGACCATAGTGAATTCTGATGTTGTGATCAGGACAATCATGACAATACACCAAGACTGTCTCGTCTCTATAGACCATAGTGAATTCTGATGTTGTGATCATGACAATCGTGACAATACACCAAGACTGTCTCGTCTCTATAGACCATAGTGAATTCTGATGTTGTGATCAGGACAATCGTGACAATACACCAAAACGGTCTCGTCTCTATAGACCATAGTGAATTCTGATGTTGTGATCATGACAATCGTGACAATACACCAAGACTGTCTCGTCCCTATAGACCATAGTGAATTCTGATGTTGTGATCAGGACAATCATGACAATACACCAAGACTGTCTCGTCTCTATAGACCATAGTGAATTCTGATGTTGTGATCAGGACAATCGTGACAATACACCAAGACTGTCTCGTCTCTATAGACCATAGTGAATTCTGATGTTGTGATCATGACAATCATGACAATACACCAAGACTGTCTTGTCTCTATAGACCATAGTGAATTCTGATGTTGTGATCATGACAATCATGACAATACACCAAGACTGTCTCGTCTCTATAGACCATAGTGAATTCTGATATTGTGATCAGGACAATCATGACAATACACCAAGACTGTCTCGTCTCTATAGACCATAGTGAATTCTGATGTTGTGATCATGACAATCATGACAATACACCAAGACTGTCTTGTCTCTATAGACCATAGTGAATTCTGATGTTGTGATCATGACAATCATGACAATACACCAAGACTGTCTCGTCTCTATAGACCATAGTGAATTCTGATATTGTGATCATGACAATCATGACAATACACCAAGACTGTCTTGTCCCTATAGACCATAGTGAATTCTGATATTGTGATCATGACAATCATGACAATACACCAAGACTGTCTCGTCTCTATAGACCATAGTGAATTCTGATATTGTGATTAGGACAATCGTGACAATACACCAAGACTGTCTCGTCCCTATAGACCATAGTGAATTCTGATGTTGTGATCAGGACAATCATGACAATACACCAAAACGGTCTCGTCCCTATAGACCATAGTGAATTCTGATGTTGTGATCAGGACAATCATGACAATACACCAAGACTGTCTCGTCTCTATAGACCATAGTGAATTCTGATGTTGTGATCATGACAATCGTGACAATACACCAAGACTGTCTCGTCTCTATAGACCATAGTGAATTCTGATGTTGTGATCAGGACAATCGTGACAATACACCAAAACGGTCTCGTCTCTATAGACCATAGTGAATTCTGATGTTGTGATCATGACAATCGTGACAATACACCAAGACTGTCTCGTCCCTATAGACCATAGTGAATTCTGATGTTGTGATCAGGACAATCGTGACAATACACCAAAACGGTCTCGTCTCTATAGACCATAGTGAATTCTGATGTTGTGATCATGACAATCATGACAATACACCAAGACGGTCTTGTCCCTATAGACCATAGTGAATTCTGATGTTGTGATCATGACAATCGTGACAATACACCAAGACTGTCTCGTCCCTATAGACCATAGTGAATTCTGATGTTGTGATCAGGACAATCATGACAATACACCAAAACGGTCTCGTCTCTATAGACCATAGTGAATTCTGATGTTGTGATCATGACAATCATGACAATACACCAAGACGGTCTTGTCCCTATAGACCATAGTGAATTCTGATGTTGTGATCATGACAATCGTGACAATACACCAAGACTGTCTTGTCCCTATAGACCATAGTGAATTCTGATGTTGTGATCATGACAATCATGACAATACACCAAGACTGTCTCGTCTCTATAGACCATAGTGAATTCTGATGTTGTGATCAGGACAATCGTGACGATACACCAAGACGGTCTCGTCTCTATAGACCATAGTGAATTCTGATGTTGTGATCATGACAATCGTGACGATACCCCAAGACTGTCTCGTCCCTATAGACCTAAGTGAATTCTGATGTGATCATGACAATCATGACAATACACCAAGACTGTCTCGTCCCTATAGACCATAGTGAATTCTGATGTTGTGATCATGACAATCGTGACAATACACCAAAACGGTCTCGTCTCTATAGACCATATTTAATTCTGATATTCTGATCAGGACAATTATGACAATACCCCAAGACTGTCTCGTCCCTATAGACCTAAGTGAATTCTGATGTGATCATGACAATCATGACAATACACCAAGACTGTCTCGTCCCTATAGACCATAGTGAATTCTGATGTTGTGATCATGACAATCGTGACGATACACCAAAACGGTCTCGTCCCTATAAACCAAAGTGAATTCTGATATTGTGATCATGACAATCATGACGATACACCAAGATGGTCTCGTCCCTTTAGACCACAGTGAATTCTGATGTTGTGATCAGGACAATCGTGACAATACACCAAGACTGTCTCGTCTCTATAGACCTTAGTGAATTCTGATATTCTGATCAGGACAATTATGACAATACCCCAAGATGGTCTCGTCCCTTTAGACCACAGTGAATTCTGATGTTGTGATCAGGACAATCATGACAATACACCAAGACTGTCTCGTCTCTATAGACCATAGTGAATTCTGATGTTGTGATCATGACAATCGTGACAATACACCAAGACTGTCTCGTCTCTATAGACCTTAGTGAATTCTGATATTCTGATCATGACAATCATGACAATACACCAAGACGGTCTCGTCCCTATAGACCATAGTGAATTCTGATGTTGTGATCAGGACAATCGTGACAATACACCAAGACTGTCTCGTCTCTATAGACCATAGTGAATTCTGATGTTGTGATCAGGACAATCGTGACAATACACCAAGACTGTCTCGTCTCTATAGACCATAGTGAATTCTGATATTCTGATCAGGACAATCATGACAATACACCAAAACGGTCTCGTCCCTATAGACCATAGTGAATTCTGATATTGTGATCAGGACAATCATGACAATACACCAAGACTGTCTCGTCCCTATAGACCATAGTGAATTCTGATGTTGTGATCATGACAATCGTGACGATACACCAAGACTGTCTCGTCTCTATAGACCATAGTGAATTCTGATGTTCTGATCAGGACAATCGTGACAATACACCAAGACTGTCTCGTCTCTATAGACCATAGTGAATTCTGATGTTGTGATCAGGACAATCGTGACAATACACCAAGACTGTCTCGTCTCTATAGACCATAGTGAATTCTGATATTCTGATCAGGACAATCGTGACAATACACCAAGACTGTCTCGTCTCTATAGACCATAGTGAATTCTGATGTTGTGATCAGGACAATCGTGACAATACACCAAGACTGTCTCGTCTCTATAGACCATAGTGAATTCTGATGTTCTGATCAGGACAATCATGACAATACACCAAGACTGTCTCGTCTCTATAGACCATAGTGAATTCTGATGTTGTGATCAGGACAATCATGACAATACACCAAGACTGTCTCGTCTCTATAGACCATAGTGAATTCTGATGTTGTGATCAGGACAATCATGACAATACACCAAGACTGTCTCGTCTCTATAGACCATAGTGAATTCTGATGTTGTGATCATGACAATCGTGACAATACTCCAAGACTGTCTCGTCCCTATAGACCATAGTGAATTCTGATATTCTGATCATGACAATCGTGACGATACACCAAAACGGTCTCGTCTCTATAGACCATAGTGAATTCTGATGTTGTGATCAGGACAATCGTGACAATACACCAAGACTGTCTCGTCCCTATAGACCATAGTGAATTCTGATGTTGTGATCAGGACAATTGTGACAATACACCAAGACTGTCTCGTCTCTATAGACCTTAGTGAATTCTGATGTTGTGATCAGGACAATCGTGACAATACACCAAGACTGTCTCGTCTCTATAGACCATAGTGAATTCTGATGTTGTGATCAAGACAATCGTGACAATACCCCAAGATGGTCTCGTCCCTATAGACCATAGTGAATTCTGATGTTGTGATCAGGACAATCGTGACAATACACCAAGACTGTCTCGTCTCTATAGACCATAGTGAATTCTGATGTTGTGATCAGGACAATCGTGACAATACACCAAGACTGTCTCGTCTCTATAGACCATAGTGAATTCTGATGTTGTGATCATGACAATCGTGACAATACATCAAGACTGTCTCGTCTCTATAGACCATAGTGAATTCTGATGTTGTGATCAGGACAATCATGACAATACACCAAAACGGTCTCGTCCCTATAGACCATAGTGAATTCTGATGTTGTGATCAGGACAATCATGACAATACACCAAGACTGTCTCGTCTCTATAGACCTTAGTGAATTCTGATGTTGTGATCAGGACAGTCGTGACAATACACCAAGACTGTCTTCTCTCTATAGACCTTAGTGAATTCTGATGTTGTGATCAGGACAATCATGACAATACACCAAGACTGTCTCGTCTCTATAGACCTTAGTGAATTCTGATGTTGTGATCAGGACAATCGTGACAATACACCAAGACGGTCTCGTCTCTATAGACCATAGTGAATTCTGATGTTGTGATCATGACAATCGTGACAATACACCAAGACTGTCTCGTCCCTATAGACCATAGTGAATTCTGATGTTGTGATCAGGACAATCGTGACAATACACCAAGACTGTCTTGTCTCTATAGACCATAGTGAATTCTGATATTCTGATCAGGACAATCGTGACAATACACCAAGACTGTCTCGTCTCTATAGACCATAGTGAATTCTGATGTTGTGATCAGGACAATCATGACAATACACCAAGACGGTCTTGTCTCTATAGACCATAGTGAATTCTGATATTCTGATCAGGACAATCATGACAATACACCAAGACTGTCTTGTCTCTATAGACCATAGTGAATTCTGATATTCTGATCAGGACAATCGTGACAATACACCAAGACTGTCTCGTCTCTATAGACCTTAGTGAATTCTGATGTTGTGATCATGACAATCGTGACAATACACCAAGACGGTCTTGTCCCTATAGACCATAGTGAATTCTGATATTGTGATCAGGACAATCATGACAATACACCAAGACTGTCTCGTCTCTATAGACCTTAGTGAATTCTGATGTTGTGATCATGACAATCATGACAATACACCAAGACTGTCTTGTCTCTATAGACCATAGTGAATTCTGATGTTGTGATCAGGACAATCGTGACAATACACCAAGACTGTCTCGTCCCTATAGACCTTAGTGAATTCTGATGTTGTGATCATGACAATCATGACAATACACCAAGACTGTCTTGTCCCTATGGACAATATTGAATTCTGATGCATAGTGTATGTACTGTTTGTCTTGTGTAAAGAAATGGCTCATTCACTGGGAAGTAGAAATGCTGTTTTTGTTGGCCTCAACTGTAAATGTTATTTGAGAACTATCCTTTTGATTCCTTAGTTCTTTCTTTCGTTTTTCTTTTTCTTCTCCAAGGTTGGGCCAAATTGGCGAGACGTTGTTAACCGATGCAAAAGGGGACATTCTCAACCATTACTGCTGTTGTTTGCAAATCCCAATGGTACTCCAGTATCACCAGAAACAGCTCCTAGAGAATCCACATTATTACCTGGCTACACAGATACAAAGAGTCCAGCAGGTACGTATAAATACGGACATGAAATACACTGTCGTTAAAGCTACAAAAAACTACAAAGAAACAGATCAACAGGGGGTGTCTTGGTTGAGTGGATAAACGCACCGAACTCAAGCTCTGGTGCTATTGTTCAGCAGAGTGTGGGTTCGAATCCAGGTTGTGACATTTGTGTTTCTGAGCAAGACACTTTTAAGTGTTAAAACTACTCGGGGGGTAAATGGGTACCTTTTGGGGCAGAGATGGTTGTCGTGATTGATTTAGCTTAGTACATGTTGTGTTATACACATGTAGATTTGTTGCACAGGCTGTATACTCTTAAGGGAGCTGAGACGGTTTAAGGAATGAATTGAGTGGCACTGTGACCAAGGGTTATAATGTTTTACATAAGCGCTTTGAGATGCCCTTCCAGTGTAAAAAGCACTTTATAAAACTGGTTATTATTATAACTATTAGTCAATATTTTACATTCTTTGAAGTCTGTTTAGATCTGTGGGGAGAGTTGTTGCATTTTACAATTACCAAGCAAACAGAAATAAACTGTTGATCATTGTTTCCACTGTTATTGAGCACCTCATTTTGTTAAAGTGTTAGAGGCGCTTTGTAGAATGCATTAAGTCTCTATAACTGTTTTGCATTGTTATCTTCAGCACCATATTAATTCAAGGTATTATATTGATTGATAACTTTGGAGTGACTTAATTTTTCTGTCTGTAAACATTCACTTCTTTATTTTCTAAACAGCTGTACCTTCTTCTGGAAACCCATTGCAGTCAGTGTTTGAGTATGAACCAGATAAAGAACGTCAAGAAAAAACCCATGGGAGTAACCATGTTGTAGAGATAGGGCATGATGCCCTGAGAATAATGCAGTCAAAATATAGTGGTGGCAAAAGCATTAATCAGAGTAGCCAATCACAAGGGACCCAAACAGGACGTTTGAACATGCAAGAAACTAAAGAATTCCCAAGTCAGAGATATGAAGACATTAAGCCTGAATTCTCATACCCTGCTAAACCTGATAATAAACTGCCAGTAAAGTCTAAGTCCGCAACACCTTTCCTGTATAAAACTGTTGGGAATGGCACTAGTAGAGCCGATGAAACAGGGGGAAATATGCCTCTATCCAGATCAAGGGGTCAGCCAATATCTCACTTGGCATGCTTTGACTCGTCATATGCAAAGAACAAGCCAGCAAACACAGGAAAAAAACCTTATATTTCATCAGATCTTTGTCAAAGATACACTCAAACTAGTCATGTAACACATCCAAGAAAGTTAGAAAGACATGAATCTTGGAGCGGAAGATCAAGCCAACAAGCCTGTTATGATCCCAGATACTCCCAGTCAAGACATTCCATTTCCATTAATTGTCAAAACTCTTTCAATGATGCAGCAATGTCCAGCTCTCATAGATACAGTAGTGTTCCTGATTTACAGCAAGGCTATGATCAACTCCATCATAGAATGTTAAGATCTCAATCAGCAGTTGATTATTCAAAGAGTCATCTCATGTCACATGGCTGTCTGCAAGAGGGAAATAAGTCCCTTTCAGTCCAGAGCATTCCCATGGCAACTGAGGGAATATTAGCAAGTGCTATAAAAAACCAAGCCCAACAAAAGACGACACATTCCTTATCTAGCGATACATCCATGCGAGCCAACTCCAACATGCAGGATCCAGCAGTATGTGGATCATTAGCTGGTAGAGCCAACTCCAACATGCAGGATCCAGCAGTGTGTGGATCATTAGCTGGTATGTTTTATGACAGTACCCACTCAGTTGTATCAACGCAGTTGGATGAGCACCTGACTCAGAGTACCACTCAACAAACAAATGGCCAGAAGAGTGCATCAGCTTTAGAGTCTCCAGCATATGGTCAGCTTTCTAAAGTGTCACTTTACATGGACCAAGAACTGGAGAAAATGAACCAGACAAAAAAGATCCTTAATGAAAAAGAAATCCAACAAAACTCAACATTTCAGGAACATATTCCCAAATGTAGCCCAATGAAAAGCTTGCGCAACAGAGACTCTATTGCAAGCCGTGACTCTGGCTACCGGAGCAGAGATCGATCCAGTGCAAGCTCTATTGAGGCACCACATGTTAAAGATACAGAGGAGAAAATGGCAAGACATTCTGGTTTCCACAAAGCTCATGACCTAACTTTGCATCCAGCTTCAGATGAAAACATGACACCCAACATAAACAGTGTATGTGAAAAGCTGTTAGCTGAAGTTGTTGGTCTTCAAACTCAATCCAGAAAGATGGAGAATGACGGTGATCTGGCAACTGCTTTAGCTCTCTGTACCTCTGTAGTCAGTAAGTAAACTCTTGCATTTTTATTGGTATCAATATGTAACTGGTGATCAGTGTTCTGCAAAGTTTTTTTTTGGTGAGGACGTCTTCTGATTATCAGCGCCGTTGGTATAATGCCATAATCAGCTGTCATTTTTGGAAAGAAAAAAACTGAGATAGAGAGATAAATTGACAAGATAATTTTTGAGTAAAACCCAAGTTAATTTAGTCTCAATTGATGCGAGTCATATGATACTTTTTACTGCAGCGGCCGTCAACGAGCTCTGTGTGTATGCCGGTCCGTCTTGGGTGATGCCAACGGTTTGGCAGTCGAGGAGCTCACCGAAGACTGCTTGCATGTATGACAGCGTTCCGCACTGCAATGCGCCATATTTTTTACTGTGTAAGGGCGTTCTCAAACATTTTTGTATTACTTCCGAGGGTTTCATACCCAAACGGAATATTAAAGACTGGAGTACATTACCACCACAGACATATCCATCAAGGACATTAGGAGGAGCCTGTGACAGGTGCAGTTCCATGCTAGATCAAAATCATGAGCCTACATGTATGTCTTTGTCTAACTTAATAACAACAATAATAATATACTAGCGAAATTTACAAAGAAGTAAAGATCTAGCTTCATCTTACTCATCTATTTTTTAACAAAATCTGTTCAACCGAGTTATGGGTTTTTTAGCGTGCCATGTTCACTGTTGCTATGGGCCGCATGCGCGTACAGTGCAAGCAAAGAGTGGAAGGGGCACACAGTAGTGGGACAGGGGAATTGCACCTTTTGCCTTTACGAAGAGACAAGGGCATCCCCACCCCAACACCTAAATTTTGTTTTAATTCGGAGCCTGGAGACAAATATGACAACCTGAATAAAACACACCTTAAAAACAAGATTGGGCAGGGAGATTTGGACACAGTGGTACATGTATGTGGAGCATGGGGACATTCATTTTTATTTTTGAATACTGTAAACATTGATGGGACCGACAAAACTCAAGCTGGAACCACTCATACATGTAGCAGGTGACTCGTAACGCGTGTTTGCAAAAGAAATGCTTGATGATAACAATACTGCTGATAATTAGTCACTTCCTTCTTCCCCCTTTCTCTGTTTTCAGCAAAATTAAAAGGTGGGCGTAATCTTGAAGGGATATCTTCCCAGACTCATCAGGTTCTTCACAAAGAGTACAACAATGCTGTACTACAATCCAGAAACCTTGAACGACGTCTACATCTGTTACGAAGGCAAGAATACATTGCTGCTCAAATTTATCTCAAATAATTGTTGTCATTTGATAATACAGTATGATTAGGCCCCTATAGCGTCACCAAATAACCAAAACACTTTTGCTGTTAATATCAATTTTGAGTGATCATGATCTGTTTCAGAAATCAAGAAACAGGATTGATCATATTTAAAAAAGAAACTTTGAAATGGAGCAAAGCAACAGTTGTGATGGGAAAAAATAAATGAACCTGTACATCTTGCTTGGTCACAGACATACACTTCAGTCTTAGGCATCACATAATTGTTATCCTTTGGCTAATAGATTGTGAATTGTATTGGTTGATATAACCTATCCTGTGATGTGATATGTTATAAAGACACATTTACATGGCTCAGGGGAACATGTGTAATGCACACTGTCTTCGTGTTGATGTAACAATGAGGAGTCAGGAGACAAATTGCGCAATTAACTTGCTAATTTATGTAAGACTAGGCGAGAAACTAAATTAACACGTAATAAATAGATAAATAATATGAAAATACTTCAAATACTCATTAGTCGAATCAAAATTCAAAAGAGGGATATTTAAAGAAAACAAGCAATCAAAGGTTTCCTGAAAGATAAAAGGCAGTGGACACTATTGGTAATTACTCAAAATAATTATTAGCATAAAACCTTACTTGGTAAGGAGTAGTGGGGAGAGGTTGATAGTGTAAAACATTGTGAGAAACGGCTCCCTCTTAAGTAACGTAGTTTTCGAGAAGGAAGTAATTTTCCTCGAATTTGATTTCGAGAACTCAGATTTAGAATTTGCGATCTCGAAATCAAGCATCTAAAAGCACACAACTTTGTGTGACAAGGATGTTTTTTCTTTCATTATCATCTCTCAACTTCGACGACCAATTGAGTCCAAATTTTCACAGGTTTGTTAAGATACACCAAGTGAGAAGACTGGTCTTTGACAAATACAATAGTGTCCAGTGTCTTTAAAGATTGAAGAGATTTTCTTCTTAGGAGTTTGGCAACAGAAACTAGCCTGGGTTGACTACAGAAAATAAGGTGTAAACTGAACCAAACGGAAGAACCAGAAACAGAGGTGACTTAAACATTCCTGCACCCAGGTACATGTACCTAAGGTGATGGTATGAATAGATGGTCTGCCACACCCTGTACAAGATTCCTTAGATGCCAGCTGGTGATTAGACGATTAACCAACAAAGCAAATGGCTTTGCCTTGGTTGCTAATGCCCTTTTCGGCTGTACACCATGGACCCCCATTACAGTGTGCAGTTGAATAAGGTATTCTAATTTGCTTTGTACTGCTGTTGACATGTGTTATATACCCCCATTACAGTGTGCAGTTGAATAAGGTATTCTAATTCGCTTTGTACTGCAGTTGAATAAGGTATTCTAATTTGCTTTGTACTGCAGTTGAATAAGGTATTCTAATTTGCTTTGTACTGCAGTTGAATAAGGTATTCTAATTTGCTTTGTACTGCAGTTGAATAAGGTATTCTAATTTGCTTTGTACTGCTGTTGAATAAGGTATTCTAATTTGCTTTGTACTGCTGTTGACATGTGTTATATATGTTGCTTATAATAATACAGGCCAAGTCAAGCAGGTAGACATAGCAGAGATGAGAACTTGATTGACTTTCATGGCACTGTCCATCGAGTAGACAGACTCAAGCAACAACTTCAAGAGCTGTACATCCACAAAGGTACAAGACAGGAAGACTTTGCAGCACCTCTTAGAACAGAAACCACAACATTGGCAGGAACCAACTATGTAAAAGCATGGGATGAGGACTCTTGCAAACGAACTGTCTTACCAAACAGTATGTCTGTAAGAAGTAATAGAAATCAGAATGCATGTAATGACTCCTGTATGTTAACTGACTGCCAATCAAAAGCCAAGGAGAAACTTTTGATGAAGCCTACATATCAAAGCAATGAAGTGAAGAAAACCCAAGATCAGAATTGGACGGATCCTTGTCACCACAGGACAACAAATGTACATCAAACACATGGTAAGCCAAATACACCACAACTTACAGCTTTAAATTATAAGTAAACTGCAGCTATATCAGGTGTAATGATGGAGAATACTAGTCTTAGATGATGCTTAGATTTGAGCTCTCTGTGTCGACACTACCTTTATGTAGACATTTTCCAATGTTTCCCATGTCTGCATACTACAGGTTGAGGCAAAAAGAAGTTGAACAATAAACTTATGATTTAAAAATCATTCATAAATACCTAAGACAGTTTATCCATTCTGAAAGGTCAAGAGGGCATCACGTGAGGGTGTTTGAACAGATGATATAACACCAGTAAAAAGGGTTGAAACATGGGCGTGACACGCGAGCTTGCACCTGTGCTTATCAGATAGTTTCTTCATTCCCATTGGTCGAGAGCAACAGCTGGAACAGTTGTGCCACATCACACCATACGCGTACAGCAATCTCCTTATATGGAGTTGTTTACCAGATGGCCTTATCATTTCATAACTGGAGGGGTGTTGTGTTGAAAGAAACCATTGAACAATTATTATTTTTATATTTTTTATATATTTTTGGACCAAAAAGTGTTGATGTTTTTTTACCGATAAGGTATTTATGAATGGGAATCAAAGTGTGTTGAATGGGTTTTCAACTAGTGGTTTAAACCCGCCGAGGCCTGGATCTTGATAATTTACTAGACTTCGTCATTGGGTTGTAAGTAGCAAAGGGTAGAAAAAAAGTCATTCATTTGTTTTGTCTAGTGTTCCGAGGACAGCTTGCTAAGTTTTGTCTAGTGTTCCGAGGACAGCTTGCAAAGTTTTGTCTAGTGTTCCGAGGACAGCTTGCTAAGTTTTGTCTAGTGTTCCGAGGACAGCTTGCAAAGTTTTGTCTAGTGTTCCGAGGACAGCTTGCTAAGTTTTGTCTAGTGTTCCGAGGACAGCTTGCAAAGTTTTGTCTAGTGTTCCGAGGACAGCTTGCAAAGTTTTGACTAGTGTTCCGAGGAAAGCTTGCAAAGTTTTGTCTAGTGTTCCGAGGACAGCTTGCAAAGTTTTGTCTAGTGTTCCGAGGACAGCTTGCTAAGTTTTGACTAGTGTTCCGAGGACAGCTTGCTAAGTTTTGTCTAGTGTTCCGAGGACAGCTTGCAAAGTTTTGTCTAGTGTTCCGAGGACAGCTTGCTAAGTTTTGTCTAGTGTTCCGAGGGACAGATCTTGCAAAGTTTTGTCTAGTGTTCCGAGGACAGCTTGCAAAGTTTTGTCTAGGTTCCGAGGACAGCTTGCAAAGTTTTGTCTAGTGTTCCGAGGACAGCTTTGCTAGTTTTTGACTAGTGTTCCGAGGACAGCTTGCTAAGTTTTGTCTAGTGTTCCGAGGACAGCTTGCAAAGTTTTGTCTAGTGTTCCGAGGACAGCTTGCTAAGTTTTGTCTAGTGTTCCGAGGACAGCTTGCTAAGTTTTGTCTAGTGTTCCGAGGACACAACTTAGCAAGCTGTCCTCGGAACACTAGACAAAAGTCTAGTGTTCCGAGGACAGCTTGCTAAGTTTTGTCTAGTGTTCCGAGGACAGCTTGCAAAGTTTTGTCTAGTGTTCCGAGGAGAGCTTGCAAAGTTTTGTCTAGTGTTCCGAGGACAGCTTGCAAAGTTTTAGTACTACCTTTATTAAAGTACTAACTCCTCTTAGAAATTTCTTTCATTTAGTTTTTCCCAATAAGCAGAAAAGAGTACTTGATAAAATGTTTAACTGTGTTTCATTTGTTTGTTTTGAAAACAAATTCACATATCCCGTTCAACTTCTCTTTGACTCACCCAGTAATCACACTGTCAAACAACAGAATTTCAGTTGCATATTGGGTTTTAAGACATTTTGTACTAAACAAAATTCAGCAATTAACGAAAGTAGACTTGTTTTGGCATATTCTGATGATTAAATCGAAATGAGTGGTCTTAAAAGAGTTCACTGTTTAAAGATCAGAGGATCTACATGATTTTGGTACACATGGGCCATATGAGATCATAGATGAATGGCAAAATGTGCATTATACTCAGACACAATTTGCTACAGACACCATTGGAACGCCCGAGGGGATAAACTAGCCCTAACGAAAACGAAATGCGCTATTTACTAATAAAATGCCAATTGATGAATTACCTACTGTATTGTACCCATGGCATAATTCTAATTCCCCAAGTTGGAACGCCCGAGGGGAAATGTAAAGTACATGTAGCCTTTGGGAACTGAAAGGCACTATTAATAATGAATATTATAATATTTGGTTTATGATTAGAATGACAAGTAACTTTCCTGACAGCCTATTTACCAGCAAAAAAATTTCAGCAAAACAATACCAAACGCGCAAAGCGCGCCCCAAAGGTGAACAACAACTGCAAATCCTAACGCCTACCACAAAATACAAAACCACTACTTGTGCCGAGGAAAAATCCCAGGCCACACATTAAAAACTTTAAACTGACCCACACCCCTTAAAACAATTGGTCAAATCCTGACAAAAGGCTCTGTTGCCCGCCACTGACAAATGAATCCCATCAAACCTAAACAGTGACAAATCTGTCCTTGTGAACTGGGGATGATGAAGAACCCCACACCCAATTATTTCTGCATGAGCCCGAGCAGCCCGATTGATAGCCTTCCGCTGACGTTCCATGCTTTTCTGCGACCGGGCCCTAAAATAAAAAACCAGAGGAAGTATATCCGCCCATATGACCCTGGCATAAGGAAAGTGTACACGCACCTCCTCCATAAAAATAAAAATACTCTGCCGAATGGAGAAACATCATTTGTAACCAAATCATTGGTACCCAAGTGGATCAAGATAATAGAAGGCGGGGGAGAAAACAAATTCACACATCCCGGCCAACTTCTCTTTGACTCGCCTAGTAATCACAATGTCAAACAACATAATTTCAGTTTCATATTGGGTTTTAAGACATTTTGTACTGAAAAGAGTCGACAATTAACGAAAGTAGACTTGTTTTGGCATATTCTGATGATTAAATCGAAATGAGTGGTCTTAAAAGAGTTCACTGTTTAAAGATCAGAGGATCTACATGATTTTGGTACACATGGGCCATATGAGATCATAGATGAATGGCAAAATGTGCATTCTGTCAGTATGTGAGGTCTGCTCGTTACCATTTTAAAGACCAATATGCGTGTCATACATTTAATATGGTATCATTTGACCAAAGATAATTACTGTGTGATATCATTTTACCAAAGATAATTACTGTGTGATATCATTTGACCAAAGATAATTATTGTGTTATATCATTTGACCAAAGATAATTATTGTGTTATATCATTTGACCAAAGATAATTATTGTGTGATAGTATTTTACCAAAGATAACTGTTGTGTGATATCATTTTACCAAAGCTAACTGTTGTGTGGTATCATTTTACCAAAGCTAACTGTTGTGTGATATCATTTTACCAAAGCTAACTGTTGTGTGATATCATTTTACCAAAGCTAACTGTTGTGTTATATCATTTTACCAAAGCTAACTGTTGTGTTATATAATTTTACCAAAGCTAACTGTTGTGTGATATCATTTTACCAAAGCTAACTGTTGTGTTATATCATTTTACCAAAGCTAACTGTTGTGTGGTATCATTTTACCAAAGCTAACTGTTGTGTGATATCATTTTACCAAAGCTAACTGTTGTGTTATATCATTTTACCAAAGCTAACTGTTGTGTTATATAATTTTACCAAAGCTAACTGTTGTGTGATATCATTTTACCAAAGCTAACTGTTGTGTTATATCATTTTACCAAAGCTAACTGTTGTGTTATATAATTTTACCAAAGCTAACTGTTGTGTGGTATCGTTTTACCAAAGCTAACTGTTGTGTGGTATCGTTTTACCAAAGCTAACTGTTGTGTGATAGCATTTTACCAAAGCTAACTGTTGTGTGATAGCATTTTACCAAAGCTAACTGTTGTGTGATATCATTTTACCAAAGCTAACTGTTGTGTGATATCATTTTACCAAAGCTAACTGTTGTGTGATATCATTTTACCAAAGCTAACTGTTGTGTGGTATCGTTTTACCAAAGCTAACTGTTGTGTGATATCATTTTACCAAAGCTAACTGTTGTGTGGTATTATTTAACCAAAGCTAACTGTTGTGTGGTATCATTTTACCAAAGATAACTGTTGTGTGGTATCATTTTACCAAAGCTAACTGTTGTGTGGTATCATTTTACCAAAGCCAAATGTTGTGTTATATCATTTGACCAAAGATAATTATTGTGTTATATCATTTGACCAAAGATAATTATTGTGTTATATCATTTTACCAAAGATCGTTATTGTGTGATAGTATTTTACCAAAGCTAACTGTTGTGTGATATCAGTTTACCAAAGATAATTACTGTGTGATATCATTTGACCAAAGATAATTATTGTGTTATATCATTTTACCAAAGATAGTTATTGTGTTATATCATTTTACCAAAGATAGTTATTGTGTGATATCATTTTACCAAAGCTAACTGTTGTGTGATATCATTTTACCAAAGATAACTGTTGTGTGGTATCATTTAACCAAAGCTAACTGTTGTGTGGTATCATTTTACCAAAGATAACTGTTGTGTGGTATCATTTTACCAAAGCTAACTGTTGTGTGGTATCATTTTACCAAAGCCAAATGTTGTGTTATATCATTTGACCAAAGATAATTATTGTGTTATATCATTTGACCAAAGATAATTATTGTGTTATATCATTTTACCAAAGATAGTTATTGTGTGACATCATTTTACCAAAGCTAACTGTTGTGTGACATCATTTTACCAAAGCTAACTGTTGTGTGGTATCATTTTACCAAAGCCAAATGTTGTGTTATATCATTTGACCAAAGATAATTATTGTGTTATATCATTTTACCAAAGATAGTTATTGTGTGACATCATTTTACCAAAGCTAACTGTTGTGTGATATCATTTTACCAAAGATAACTGTTGTGTGATATCATTTTACCAAAGATAACTGTTGTGTGATATCATTTTACCAAAGCTAACTGTTGTGTGATATCATTTTACCAAAGCTAACTGTTGTGTGATATCATTTTACCAAAGCTAACTGTTGTGTGATATCATTTTACCAAAGCTAACTGTTGTGTGGTATCATTTTACCAAAGATAATGTTGTGTTATATCATTTTACCAAAGATAATTATTGTGTGATATCATTTTACCAAAGCTAACTGTTGTGTGATATCATTTTACCAAAGCTAACTGTTGTGTGATATCATTTTACCAAAGCTAACTGTTGTGTGATATCATTTTACCAAAGATAACTGTTGTGTGATATCATTTACCAAAGCTAACTGTTGTGTGATATCATTTTACCAAAGCTAACTGTTGTGTGATATCATTTTACCAAAGCTAACTGTTGTGTGGTATCATTTTACCAAAGCTAACTGTTGTGTGGTATCATTTTACCAAAGCTAACTGTTGTGTGGTATCATTTTACCAAAGCTAACTGTTGTGTTATATAATTTTACCAAAGATAACTGTTGTGTGGTATCATTTTACCAAAGCTAACTGTTGTGTGGTATCATTTTACCAAAGCTAACTGTTGTGTGATATCATTTTACCAAAGCTAACTGTTGTGTGGTATCATTTTACCAAAGCTAACTGTTGTGTTATATAATTTTACCAAAGATAACTGTTGTGTGATATCATTTTACCAAAGCTAACTGTTGTGTGATATCATTTTACTATACACCGACATAATTGTCATGTGATACCACAGGCCTTGAACTTCACCCTCGAAAGGGGCACAGCAATTTCCTTCTGGTAAGGGCACTTCAATGAGGGAAATGTTACTTGGTAAAGGACACCCCAGCAAAAGCACTTGGCACCACATCAATTACTGTGGGTGCAGTGGGTTTTATTTTGAGGCCTAATATAATTTGTCCATAGACCTACATAATTGTTGTGTGATCTCATTTGACCATATTATGCCTACATTGTGGTGCAATATCACTCTTACCATACACCTACATAATTGTTGGTTAACAATCAATACACACATGTACATAATTATTGTGTGATATGATTTGTATTATGCATCTCAAGTAGTATCAATATATTGCAGTCACTGTGAACACAGAGCTAAGACCATGCTAAAGTAAAGTAAAAGCAATACTTTGTATATTTAGCATTCCATGCCTTTTCAACTATCATTACATAACTTTAAATCCAGCTGTCTTCCATTTTACTTTATGCCTACATTGCTGACAGAATTGAAAAGGTAAAGTCAAATTGATCCAGTCAAGAGCTCCTTTTAATTAAAGCAGTACCAATTTCCTTGTGTTGAGTTTGTAACTCCCCTTTGTATTAACCTGTGAACCACAGTATAGGCCTCCCCTTCTTTTCCAATTAAATTTGAAGTGCTATTTTTGCTGTATTTGTCCTGCATGTTTGGGTACTGATGTCTGTATATGATTTTATGTTGTTTGACTGTGGATTAGCTTTTAAACTATCACATCATAAATAAACAAATGTTTCATGTGTTTAAAGGATTTGGGTACTTTTTCAAAATAATAATAATAATAATAATAATAATAATAATAATAAAAAGATATTTATAAAGCGCCTAATTGCCAAATAAGGCCTCAAAGCGCTAGATACAAAGGTAAAAAACAATATCCAAAATGTCCAGAGATTTACATTAAGTTCACAGGGTTTAAAGATAATGGTAGTACGAAGCTTCCCTTCAAATATTACTAACTGAGGTTCTGTAGTTTTTGAGAAATTAGTAAAACAAGTCACAAAATATTTTCTATCTCAGTAACACAACAATTATTTTAGCATGTAAAACCTATTAACCAGTTATGTTGTGGTAACATATCAAAACTGGTTACATGTACATGTATATCAAAACTGGTAAAATAATAAAATTTGTGAGATTAATATCAAAACTGGTTAATATATTTTAACATGCTAAAGCTGACACAAAAATTATTTTTGTGACATAGTTTTTCTCATTTCTCAATAACTACAGCACCTCAGTAAGTAATACTTTAAGGTAAATTTTTACGCTTTCTACTATAATCATTTTCAAACTGTGTAAGTATAATTTACATATATATCTATGGACATTGTGTGTTTTGTGTTGGAAAAGCGTACATACATGTACCCTTTAAACAACATCTTGTTTAGTTGATCAACAAAGTGTTACTATTGTAAGTAGCTGATGGTAAGCATTGACTGATTGTAATGCTTTTGGGTACAACATGAGCATGATTGAAAATCTTGAAAACAAAACAAAAACAGATTCATTCATATTTGATGCTTCTTCCTAAATGTCCTTAGAGAGCCCATTAATTTGTTTCTTGTTATTTCTCTATTTGTTCAGCGCCTTGATCTAGTGTCTAGGATATGTGCGCTTTATAAGAACTTTGTATTATTATTGCTATACAAATCCTCAAATCGTTACAATGTCACAATGTTGTTTCCTGTTGATGTTTTTACAGACACAGTGAAGAGTTGCAGTCAGCACTGTACAGCACATATGTCTGATGTAAGTTGCATGTGTTTGAGTTTTCTTACTACATAGTTTAAATATTTGAGATGATTTGAAATGTCCAGACAAGACTGTTTTCACCTACATGATTGCAAACGTCTTCAATTGTTTTTTTTCAAACGATACCTACATGTAGAAGGATTACTGTATGTCCTGCCGATAAGACGCGTCTTAGTTTTTGACTTTCAAAGGTCCCAAAAATCACTGCGTCCTATCTACCGATGCGCCTTATCTGATATCAATTGATTTCATTGTGATGATGGCTGCATGAAATCTTACATATTCAAAAATAATACATTGGTGTTTCTACTTTTTATAATTTTTCTTCAAATAAAAACCGCACTGTTCATGTTGCATAGTTTAAACAAGCTTTGACAAACATCAACCGGAGAACTAAGTCACTGCCATGCTGCTGCGCGCATTAATAATAATGTTGGGCGCAATTTATAAAGATGGAATTTTTGAAATTCCCAAAAGCTGCCTTTTTTTATGCTGCAATTGTTGTTTGAATATTCAAAATGCTTGCGTGATCCTCAAAGGCCATCTTCAAAGATTTTGCACAACAGTAATATCAGCACAAACCGATGACAGACGGATTGTTCCAAGCACACAAGTGCAGCACATGGCTTTGGATTGATCGTGACATGGATTGGTCGTGACAGCACTACATGTATATGTTTTGTACATGTCCTTGTCTTTTGAACTTTTCATGTGATTAATATTCTTTCTTACTGGTTTCCACACTTTCCCTGACAGGAGAGTATGAAAACAGTGGTTTCCCACTAGTTCACATAAAGAGTCAAAAATACCAAGATTTTCCATGTATTTGCGCTGCTGTGACCCAGCATTTTTGGCATCTCAGCCACAGAAAGCAAACAGCACTTGCGAGTGCGGGCTCAAATGGAATATGCGCACTAGATATTGTACAAGTTGTTCATGTATGTTATCGTGAATGCGTTTTCAGACTCTGCCAACAGAGGGCGTATGTTTTGTAAAAACAATACTAAGAAAGCATTCACTGTCTCTTGCAAAAAAGTCAATATCAAAGACTTGCAGTCCATTCATTGGGAAAAGTTTGGAAAATGTGACTGCACGCTTGTTGTGTGACAAAATAATTATAAAGCAACTTTTTTAGAAAACTAAAATGAAAAAAGATAAAATAAATAGAAGGGGTGTTTTATTTATCAGCGTGATAAATAAATGAAAAAAACCTTTACGTTATGACCCCATGTGTTGATCTACCAGCAGTGAATGGGATTTGGCAAGCCAGCCTGCGTTTATTATCATGTTGCGCCTTGTACAGCAATGCCCCTTATTTGTTAGACCTAAAATATTTGTTCAAAGATTCATATCCAGAAATTACGGTAAACAAACTAAGTTGCATGTATTTCAAACAATTGGGGGAAAAATGGCTCAGCAGAGTTGAGGTGTGTGATTGTGTTTACTGCATGTCCACTGGACTCCCAAGAACTTGAACAAAAGGGATAAAAATCTCAGGCTAGAATATCACAAAATCCTCCACTTTTAATGAACTAAGGTTGAAAGACATTGAAGCAATGTGTCTATTGAATCAAGTTTAGTTAGTTCTATAACACTTGACCATGCCACGGCAGTTAATTTCCAATAATTGATATTGTTCTTATTCCGTATATCTGACTTCCATTGCAGTTCATTTAATATTGAATGTTATTTCCTTTCATCAGTATTGATCCACTGCATCAGGGATGAGTTGATGAGTATGGTAACCCAAGTTCAACTGCATATCTACGATGTCTCCCGCTCTAACTCCATACGTCCATACAAAAGCTCTACATTAAATTAGGGGGTTACAGATGTTTTTGGTTACATGTATGTCCTTAAACAACAAATCAAACAAACATTAGATAAAAGAAAAAATAGTACTTATAAAAATATACTGTTTTTACCCTTACAACGACATGTATTAGGCACTGTACACTAAGTACTTTCCAGACGTCTGCGAAACAAATCTATAGGCAAATGACTCGAGTGGCATTAGAACCAACATAGTTGGTTATGTCCAAGTTTCATGAGCATAGTTTCATGTCCAACCCCTAGACCCTAGGGCTCTGTGTTTTGTAGACAGATCAGCCCGTAATGCACTAAATAATCACGTGGACCAATGCCAGATCTCTATTCACCTTTCTAGATCTAGTGTAACCAGGGGCCGATTTCACTAACTATGTTTGCGATCATCGTTAGCACACTTGCGATGAGATCGCAAACCTCGAATCCATCGCAATTGCGATGTTGCTAATTCTGCGTTTCACTAAAGTCATCGCAATTGCGATGACGTTAAAAGGGGACTAAAGTTTTTGTACGAGGCTAATAGTAGTGACCTTTGACATTCCGCAACAAAATCGTCGGTCGTCGCTCGAAATGAAATGGCATTGTGCAGTTTATATGTAAGTCGTTGTCATGTTGGTGCATATGAACTATTGTGGACGATGTTTAGGCATTCATTTACAAAGGGTTAAAGCATTTATAGGCCTATGGCCTCTATTATAATTTTAGATTTTAATAAACAGTTTTCGTAAATCTGTTGTTACGGTGGGGTTGATGAAAATTCTGACATATCTGTCTAATAATATAGCTTCACACTGTCAATTTGCCAATACATTACACATTTTTTCTAAAAATGATGGTTAAAATAATCGAACCCATATAGTATCTCCTTTTTACCGATATTAAGGGGCTCTTTGCTGCAGTTGCGTCGCTGATAGTTGTCATCGGCAATCTGAGTCTACCAGGTAAAAGACCGCAAGACTAAAATAATGTAGCGCCACTCATTTTACTCTAAATCACGGGCAATTTATACGCCAAAACGTACACCGCTATAACTATAAGCACATAATGGTGCGATGTACATGTATTATAAGTTTGCGATGAACTTTTACTTTGCGACCACTAACATGTCATCGCAAGATTGTCATCGCTAAATAAAACCCTGCGACGAGTATATTCATCGTTAAGTTTTAGTGAAATCGTCGGCTAAAAATCCATCGCTAAGTTGCGATGGATTTCAGATTTAGCGATCGATTTCGGCGTTTGCGATGACCAAAACACGTTAGTGAAATCGACCCCTGGTGCATCCTATCTCAATGTGTGTTCAATTCGTATGGGGCTTATGGGGCTTCTAAGCTAAAGGTGACTATATATTAATTTTGGTTTTAACCATATACACCGATGTTTGTAAGCACTGTATACTCAGTACTATCCTGAGTTCTGTGAAGAAGAAAAAACCAGGCATACATGTATTACTCAGATGGGATTTGAACCAACAACCTTTGCATCTAGAGCAGTGTCTGACCAACTTGACTCTATATTTCAAAGAATCACCCCTAGCTAATTCTGCTTGTACTATAGTTTCTATCCGGGGGAATGAGTAAACACAGATTGTCTATAATTGTCATGATGATACAGTCATTGACTGTGCACTGCCTCTGTGAAGAGTTAATGACCGGATGGTGCGTGCCCATCTTGTATATGGATGTATAATGCCAAATGCTGAATGGATACATTCATTAAGAAATCAGTTAGTGATCTAGCCATAATGATTGCTTATTCAATTGTAAATAATATCCATTTGATGGCGATTTCTGAATTTGTATTATTTTTATTTATAAAATAAAGAATTACAGATAGAAGAACAAACTTTATTTTCATGTAAATGTATGAATGTATTCTTGGTATTAAATCAAAGGTAATCCAGTTAGGCACAAACACATTTTAAGACACTGGACACTATTGGTTATTCCTAAAAGTAATGGCGAGCTGTTGATAGTATAAAACATAGTGAGAAATGGCTCCCTCTGCAATAACGTAGAGAAAGAAGACTGCTTTTTGACAAAGGTGTTCAGTGTCTTGAAATCAAGTCAGTGCAAGATAAAGACTAACCCGTTCATTAAATAATCACACTGCTGTACAATGTATGTTAGCCCTGGCTGCCTTACACTTTTGTACAATGTATGTTAGCCCTGGCTGCCTTACACTTTTGTATTACACTACAGTGATGTCCTGGATATCAGGGTCCACTTCTGGGGCGGAAAATTTCCAAAGCTTCATAATTCAAATCTTACCTGCAATAAGCCACTAATTTCAACAGATTCACATTCCATGGCAGCATACATTTTACTGCGGTGGGTTTTGGTCGTCATATATTCTTCACAAATCCGTCATTTTCGTGAAATAATGCAGCTCCCAACATTAAAAAATTCCCGTTTATGATCGTATTCTCACAGTCTGCCGTACGTACGCAAGACGCACAACACGCATTCTTGCATTTGTTTAGTCAAGGTACGGTGACCAATAATTAAATGTGTCTTGCATCCTGTCTCTTGCACTTGCACTTGAATCAATACGCCTAAGCACATCAGCAGAAAACACTGTGAGAGTACGAGCAAAGCGGGAATTTTTTAACGTTGGGAGCTGCATTATTTCACGAAAATGACGGATTTGTGAGGAATATATGCTGACCAAAACCCACCACAAAAAATTGCGCCATGTAATAGTCTTTATTACGTAACACCCAAGCAGATCCTTGTAATTTGATTAGAGGATTGTCCGTCACGTGTTAGGAAATAAAAGTACTATTGCACGCTACGTCACTCACCGTGCATTTTTTGTTCCATTCACTGCGCATTTTTCGTTCCATCCGAAAAGTACTATTACACGCCGAGTAAAAAACATCACTGCTTGCACGTGTCTATGGTAACGCATGTGTCTTTGGTAAAAATTGTAGGCGTACGCTTTGTTTGTTTTGAAAGTTGTATCCTCCAATCAAAATGACAAAGATCTACTTGGATGTTACAGTAGTATACATAAAATAAGTAATGAATGTTTTTGATTCTTGCAATAGTGCAAATAGTTTCATTCGTTGAAAGCTGGATTGTTCCATTCAATTCGGACCCGCCTCGTTGAATTGAACATTCCTCCTTTCAATTCATGAAAATATTCGCACCATTGCACTTATAATCATTCATTATTTGTATACAAATTCTCCGTTGAATCATCATTCAACAGTCAAAAAGTATTATTCAGTTTCACTACTTTAGCATTCACTGGTCAAATTCAGATCATTCAATTTCACTAGGCTGCAAGAATCATTCAATTTCGTAAAAGCCATGCAGGAAGACCTGGTCAACCATTTAATTTCGTATAGAGCCAAAAATTTCCAAGAAATGTTTGCATTCAAATTCTACATAAAATGTACTTTAATTTTTTTTGTTAGGTGCCTATTCAAAGGCAGAAAGGCCTACTTTGATGGAAATCTTATTTCTTCACCAGTTTGGCATTTTCTCCAAGTAAGCGATTTTGGCTAAAAAGATGGCTGCCCGAGGTCGGTAGAGAGAGTGAACCATGCAGATAGAGCGAGACTGGTTGAAGCTTTTAAGAATAATTTTTTTTTTAAAGTATAAACGACCCCTTTCTTTAAGCTTTGTTTCATTTAAGACATTGGTTAACCTCTTATTTTAAGTGGTCCTCACGTTAGCAGAAAAAACACAAACAACAAAATGTATACAAGGGCAAACAAATGTATCAAGGCAATATCAGTTTTGCATTTCAAAGTTATCAGGTGCAGGCTTTAACTTTAAGGAAGGACAACGTAAAAGAAACAATTTCATTTAAAGGCAGTGGAAACTATTGGTAATTTTCAAAGACCAGCCTTCACAGTTGGTGTATATGCATGTGCATATGCATAAAATAACAAACCTGTGAAAATTTGAGCTTAATCGGTCATCAAACTTGCGAGATAATAATTAAAGAAAAAAACACCCTTGTCACACGAAGTTGATTTTTAGACCTCAAGTTCTAAATCTGAGGTCTCGAAATCAAATCCGTGGAAAATTTACTTCGTTTTCGAAAACTACATTACTTCAGAGGGAGCCAATTCTCACAATGCTTTATACCATCAACCTCTCCCCATTACTCGTTACCGAGTAAGGTTTCGTGCTAATAATTATTTTGAGTAATTACCAATAGTGTCCGTTGCCTTTAAAACACATGTGAAAATACATGGAAACACCTCTAGTTTGAATGCATCGATTGTGAATTGGTAGTAAAAATTCAACTTGAGAATAGTCAAAGTGTAGTCTTGAATACCTATAAATGAAATAGAATGACTGAAGCGAATCTGAACGACAAAAACGCAATCATGTGTGCATGAAAACGAAATTGAATGCATCAAGAGCTAAAAAAAAAAAAAAACTAGTTTGAGAAGATATGGGGAAAATGCGTGGATTTGAATGCATGTTGATGAAATTGAATGATGTTTTGCTGAAATTGGCTGGGGAAACCTATATTTTTTTCAAAACTTCATAATTTTGTGCTCTAAAATTCATTTCACTTAAAATCATTTCAAAAAAAAATGTCCGCTTCAAATAAATAATTGCTTTAGGGAAATCATGTTGCTGTACTGATTATAAGTCTGTGTGAAACGGTGCTATTCTGGACTCCAATGTGTCAAACTATACATGTTAATTGTTATCCATCTCTTGTTGGTGGTCGTTGTTCTGGGTATTACAATAGACCCTTCCCATGAAATATGTAAATTGCACACAGCGCGTGCACACTAACATTTTGGTTGGCAAAATGAGGGAAAATCGCGCTGTTTTGTACATGGCTAATGGCTGCGTGACACAGACGCGCAATCGCGTCTGCTTAGTGCACAACTCTATGGCGTTTGCCAACCAATAGGGTCTGTACGCATGCGTAAATGTAATTAGCATATTTCATGGGAAGGGTCCATTACAACATCTACGTATCAACATTCCCAAGAACTGTTGCTTTCCAACGTATTGACCAGCTTTTCATTCCATAGATGCTTTTTGCATGTATAATACATGTTTGTGGTGTGGGTGAATAAAATGGGTCCGCAATATGTCGCAGGGCCGTTTTGATGTAGGTTTTCTCGGTTAATAATACTCATTCATAAATACCTAAGACAATTTATCCATTCTGATTGGTCGAGAGGGCATCACGAGGTGTTCGAATTGTTTGAACGGATGATATAACACCAGTAAAAAGTGTTATAACATGTTTACCCGAGGGCGGCGGAGGGCTTTACCATTTCATAGCAGGAGGGGTGTTGTGTTAAAAGAAATCATTGAACAATTATAATTTTTGCATTTATTTTACCTTTTGACCAAAAAGTGTTGATGTTTTTTTACCGAAAAGGTATTTATGAATGGGAATCAAAGTGTGTTGAATCGGCTTTCAACTAGTGGTTTAAACCCGCCGAGGCCTGGTTCTTGATTATTTACCGCGACTTCGTCTCGATAAAATGATCAAATGGTCGGCGCAGGTTTAAACCACTAGTTGAAAACCTCTTCACCACATATTGATTCCCTTATTAACAATTCAACAAAGCAGCATTCAAATGGCAGGAGCTTTAGAGGCGTGTGTTTATAGTCATTCAAATTCATTTATATGGGCCATTTCTGGAATGTTTGCAATCTTTTGTTTCCCTATTAATTTTTAAGGCATAAATACGGTTCACCTGTTGCCACTTGAGTCACTTTGCCAATGTACTTCAAAGACAAGATTTCGCTACAGTTACACGCATATTTCTAGTAATAGCAGCTCGTGGTTGCAATCTAGAGTGGTCCAGGTCGATCGAGAGAGGTTGAATGAGGATTTCAAAGGAAACAAGCAAGACTTCATTGAGCTTACTGCCAACTTGATTATCAACAAGTCCACAGCAAGATCAATCGTTGCAACATATTTGAAAACTGGAAGGCGAGAGACGCTGGCAAGAGTAGGAGCAGCGCTCAGTATGATCATGGAGGTATGACATGCACAACCTTCTGCAAGGCATCCTAACATGACTAATCCTTTCTTGACACTTCACCAAATGAAGCCTAGTTTGAATGGGCATCTGCCAGAGAAGCCCCAGGTCTCCAGCTACTGCTAATAGCCAGGGGCCTCATTCATGAAGCCTTCTTAGGCCTTAGTAAGCACTTACGTGTTACTAGTTCGTTCTTAGCGAGTTGCGTCATATTCACGAAGCACTCGTAACTTCAATCGAGTGCGTCAGTCCTTACTAGTGCTACGTGGGGTGTTTTCGGCTTCATAGTGTTTTCTTAAGCCCTTTTTCAACATTCCTGGCTGACATTTTCGGGCGAATTGAGCTTTATGTCAATTACAACAACTTTTAATATGTTCTACAATCCTTGCGACATATTCTCATACTTTCCCAAAATTTTTGAGAATTTACTTACCGATTTTTTCTCACTTTTTAGTAAATTTTTCGTGATTTTTTTATTTTATTTTATCATTAAATAATTATTTATGTTTATTTATTTAGTAAATAGTAATAATAATAGTGGACATTTATAATGCGCGGGTATCCATCTAAATATGCTCATGGCGCAGTGACACAATACACAGGAAAAAGTTATGAAGTCCTCATCAGATGAGGCTTGAGGGAAGTTTTGAACAAAGCTATTGATGGAGAAAGTTTAACATGATCCGGCAAGTCGTTACATAATGAAGGGCCAGCAGAAGTAATTGATCTTTCACCCCATGATGTTTTGGCCAGGGGTTTCCTTAAAAGATGTTTGCTATTAGATCGCATACAGACTGGCTGTTTGAAGTATGGGGTTGGAGTCCTTCTGAGAGATATGGTGATAAAGTGCCTTTGATATGAGCGATAGACATACACAAGGATCTTGAAGATGATTCTATCCTTAATGGGTAGCCAATGTAGATCTTGTAGGATAGGTGTGATACGGCTCTAGTGTTGGACCGGGTTACAATTCTGACGGCAAAATTTTGAAGACGAGATAAGCGGTAAATTGATTATTATGCAGTCCATAGAGGAGAGAGTTTCCCATGTCAAGTCGGGAGGTTACAAAGGTGCGAACGAGTTGCTCTGTAGCATTTACTTCGTTTACTTTATTTACTTCATTTGTTTGTTTATTTTATATTTTTAGTTTAGGGGTAACCAACTACATTTTGTACTCTCATTGCATGTTTGCGTCGTGTGAAAGCTTGCGAAATCTCTGAATGTCATCCCATTTGTGATGTACCACTTTGGTAGTTCTGAGGACTTTTCCAACACAGATGATTCTCCGCGATTTGCCCAGGTGTCGGCCTTTCTCTTCAGCGTTACAACATCTGAAAATTTGTTGTTAAGCACCTACCAATTCAATGCAACAAGGTCAACTAACTTCACTATCTCAGCAGGCGAGAAACTTCGCCTTCCAATACCCCTTTGCCTCCTCCTCGCGTTGAACGGTCTTCCTCCTTTCTTTAGTCTGGCTCTCCATGTTTGCAGGGTGACAAATATCTTCTAAGTGACTGTAGCCAGTCCAGTCACTGTATAAATACTTGTTCTGGACAATGAGATCACGCTCCAGTGAATTACATAACAAATCCATGACTGTTCAGCTCAAGCGCGTTCCCGCTTAAGAAGGCGTTACGAGAGGTTTAGTAAGAAACGCGGTAGTAAAGCAGTAAGAAGGCTTCGTGAATAACACGTAAGGGCTTACTAAAGTCTTACTAACGTCTTACTTAGAGCCGTGTAAGTGACCGATTTACGAGGGCTTCATGAATAAGGCCCCAGGGCATTGGATGGGATGATATTTACACTGAAACTAGTGTAGGACGTATCCCTGATGCAAGGAATTCTCCTGAAGTTCTTGATCAAGAGTCCAATATGGTGAATGGTTCCTGCAGCATGGTGTTCTGGCACATCTTATAGTCTTCATTCATGGATGAGACAGGTTACAACGTCTGGACTTGACGCTCCCCTGAGGGATCGCTACAAGACGAGGGAGAAACTGCACTGTCACCTTCTCAGTTTCTAGTGAAGTATGCATTATGCACCACCGAATTGCATTCGGCACAGAGATGGCACACTCTGCATTCAAGGCTGCAGTAAAACGCATCCTTGGGGCACCTGAGTGGCAACAACATGTAGGAGTCAGACAGGCTGTACAGCAAGCAGGAATGAACATGCAGCAGTGGAGATGCGATCTCCTACAACAAGCAGCCATTCAGAGTGTGGATGTCATCACCCAAGTGATGTGCATGCAGTGGTACAACCATACCATAACATATCACATAATGTCTAGCCTGCCAACAGATTGATGTTTAAAAAGAACAAAAACATTAAGAAACACCCCCATTCAAACACAAAACAAAATTAGGTCCCCCCACGAAAAGGAAATATATATACATAAAATGAATTGAACACGATTTAGAATTCGAGGTTTTGAAATAGTTTTTGAAATTAAATTACTGCATTGTCTTGCTCCAAAATCTGAGTGTCCATCTGTATTTTCTTTTTGCTTGAGAAGTGTTGCTACAAGCCTAGAATAATTTTGACATTTCAGGTTTTGTCAAGATGAAATTTAAATTTAGTTAAACATATAGGCTAGTATTAATTAAAATGACAAATTTCAGCATCTGGGGTTGCCTTTGAAACTTATAAATAACAAACATAACTTTGGACTTAGGCAATTAAAGCAAATGAAAACAATTTTTTCCAAGTATGTATTCAGCTGGCATTGGTATTGGGTAATTTTTAGGCCCTGTGGGAAAGTCACTTATTGGGACAAAGCTATTTGTGTATTCTATTTTAACCCCATACATGTACATGTGAAGTGGTCTGGGTATATTAAACACCATTGATAATTTACGCTCGCTAAATCATACCAAAACGATATTCTCTACAATTTATGATATGCTCCATTTGTTTGTTTATCACTATGAAGTAATGGAGTGTGGGAGCCGGAAGTCTCGCCGTTATTCGAACAACCACGCGAGACTTGCTTGGTATTTTGTAACCTTTCAGTTAAATTCATCTTTTGTTTCTCTTACAAAGATCACAGGCCATTACCAGTATTCTACCAATAAAGAAAAAACCAACCAAAACGATGTATTAGTTGTCCCCATCTGTATGAGTAGTGACACTTCGATCGTGATATAATTCACATTTGGTATGGTCTAGCCTAGTATGGTCTATACTTCGCCCATTCGAGCCATATTTCCCCTTTATAGATCATAAACTCATAAGGGGAAAAATGTAGCAGACATTGCTCATTCATTGGCTTTTACAACTTATCACTGTTTTTAATCTGAAACTGGATCAAATACTCCTCAACTCCTCAAATACTCCTTAACGTGCCGACGCTCTACCAGCTGAGCTATCTAGCCCTATGTTGGTGGTCTCCCAATTTTGTCAATATCTTTGTTCGGGGGGTGCCTGTCAGAAGCCATTCAACCGCAAACTGCCATGTAGCCAGGATCACACCCAGGTAACGATACAACCTGGGAAGCGGCAGACAGGGGATCACCTTAAGGGGATGCGACTTTTTATATCAGATATCAAATAATAAACCACAAGGGAAACTGACTGGGTACATTTTAAAATGATTTTGGGTACGTTTTTACATGTATATATAAAATAAATAAAGATGAAAACAAAGAAGAAGATAAACCTAATGGGGCCAATGTAAAATCTACTGAATTAGTGTATGCCAGTTTATCTGTTTATTCATATTTTTTGGCCGTACTTATTTTAATCCTAAGTTAGTGAAATCGATTGCCTCTTTACAAGATTGTCACAGATTGTCTTTGATTGTAATTTGTTCTTTGCTTTTTGACAAAAGGACGTTTATGATGAGAAAGAAATAGTAGCGTCTCATTCTAACGTCCGTTTAAAACCTTGCATGGCTGTGTGACCCTGCCGGCTGGAACAGCCCTAAGAACTCATCACCACTCTTTCTTTCTCTTATTGTGTGGAGGGATAATAACTCTTAAGTTTGGACCCATACACCTAGTGGAACAGAAAGTTTGTTGACCTAGAACAGCATTTGGCATTTAGTTCAGTCAGTCAGTAGAAACCAGCCTTATGGGATTTTACAACCATCCATTAATTGCACCATGCAAGGCCAAATAAATTCACCACACACAATATCAGAGCAGATAATTTAATAATTTGACAAAAGGGTTTTCTGTAAATACTCAAATAAATAAATATGTACAAAATATACTACAGTTTGACCTGAACCCAAAGTTATAACCTGTAAATGTATGTACTTACTTTGTTGGACTTTTTTAATCTCACTTGTTTAGAAGAAGAAACCAAAACCTAACTGCAACATCACCGTCATCTTTCAATATTTCAGAGATGTGCTGTCCCCTACATTATTATATAGTGCTTTTTTTAAATTATAGTACATTTATTCATCAGGTCACAAGATAGAGTTGGACCTGTATACTGCAGATCAGGGAAAACAAATGTTTTGTTGAAATTGTTTTGTTGAAACCAAAAATACTGTACCACATTTTTGGCAGTAATGATTCGTGCACAGCTAAAAATTAAATGAATAATTTATCCAGTGAACAAGTTCTAAAACTGGTATTCAGATAGAAACCTTTACTACAGTAAATGTTTTGGAAACTAAGCTTAGCATGCAAAACAATGTTTCAACAACTAAAATAAATATTACAAATTTGGTTTGCGGCAACACCATGTGTGTATCTACTTGCCATGTAGAGTTTGTTCTTAGAGAACTACATGTCTTGCTTAATTCTAATACCGCGGAGTAGATTGTTCGGGTGTTCAGGAGACTTCTCAGTTCTGAAAAGAACTGTCCTGCTTATTAACTACAGAGATGCCAACATTGATTTTAAAAAAAGAGTAGCATCTCCCAAATGTTTAGGGCGAGCGCAGCTTGGGCTCCCTATACCGATCTTTCTATTACTCTCTACAATGCTAATTAGCTCATTTTCAGGCATTGTTGTGAAATAACAATTACCTGTATGCATCAACAGAACAGCTACAAATGTTTATAGTGGCCAGTGAAACAAAAATTGAAAAAACCCTGATTTCCCTCATCTTCTGACTATGTTTCAAAAATAAATGTGTCATTAAAAAAGGTGGCCTTACTTAAATGTAACATAAAAAAGGGTGGTCTTCCTTAAATGTTTTTGTTTTAATGATCAGAAACGCCACAACAAGCTATTGGGAGAGAGAGAAAAAAAAAAAAAAAAAAAAAAAAAAAAACGTGTCCGGATTTTGGGCAAAAAATACGTGTCCGTATTTTGGGCATTGTCTGGACATCGACGCTACAATTACTGGTAGGAAAACATGGAAACTGTCTAGCTTAGACCTCACAGGCCACTCAGTTGAAGGTATTTTTGTTCAGATGGTCTCCTTTTTTTGTCGCCATTATTTCGTACTTTTTTTGCCAAGCTTCGATGAAGTACATGTACAGCCAGCGTGGGCACAATAATAGTGGATACATGAGGAATGAGGTTACTGTGACACGTTAGCTCACACACAACCTCATTCCCCACGCACGTGTGCACTATTCCCCATCGTGTAATAGAGATCAATGGGTACGATCTTGCAGAAATGCACTAGCGTAAAAAATGCACACTCAGCCGGCCAGCCAGCGGGGGAGGGCACGCAACAATCATTATGTCGAGTACATTGTTCGAGTGAATTCGCCGCTATTATTCAACACTGCGTTCTAAAATTAAAAGTGTTTATTTCTTTTCTGTTACAATTGTTTTGATATTTTTCTTAATTTTTATTTCCACTTAATAGTTCATTAGTTGTTTGCATGTATTGTACGATGTACTAAAATTATATTGGGCGGCTTGTTTAGCGTGTTTTATTGAGTATTATCGTAGCGTCGTAGTCACGGCTCGAAATCGTATTTGCTACGCCCAAATCGTGTATGTTGGTATCTCTGTAACTATTACCTGGGCGGTGGTACAGAAATAGACTGTGCCACAAGATATCTGTTATTTCATCAGCAGCATTTGGCATACTATCCTACCACCCTCCTCCTCTTACAACCCCAGCCTATCGACACACCTCACTACACCCAAGGGGTGTCTCACACAATGGGCAACCCTAACAATAGCCCTGAGCCCGGATCACCGGATCCTCTGAACCCCTATAAATAAGCCCACTTATCACTTCAGTCTCCTGAGGATGACTAGAGCAAGCTAGTCGAAACGTTGAGACCAACCCAAGAACTGAATCCGCGGTAGTGCAGTTAATTCTGATCCTAAAGTAGTAGTCCCTCAGCCTATTTCTATACCATCCGCCCAGGTAATAGTTTAATAGTTAATAAGCAAGACAGTTCTTTTCAGAAATGAGAAGTCTCCCTAACACCCGAACAGTCTACTCCACGGTAGTAGAATTAAGCAAGACAGTTCTCTACGAACAAACTCTACCTAGCAAGTAGATATACACATGGTATTTCTGCAAACCAAATATATATTGATACCTCACCATGCAATGCCTCAAATCCTATATATAAAAATATTGAAATCAATATAAATAAGTGTTGTTTATAAGTAGGAGTTGAAACTTTGCATGGTGGAAATGCGATTTGGAAAGGTTTTGCGGTAACACCATGTAATGACTATCTCTAATGAGTTGGGGTGGTTCTAAAAAGAACCGATGGTTTCAAGAATCGTTGGTTTCAACTCCAACGGTTGAAACCAACAGTTCTATTCAGAACCACCCCAACTCATTAGAGATATAGTCATTACATGATGTTAACGCAAACCTTTCCAAAAGTTGTTTATGTTTACTAACAAACTCCGAATGAATTAGGTAAAAGAAATTATTCACACTGGTCACATCCAAAACAGTTTGTACCTTCCATTGTTTTACCACTGGTTTAAACTGTTTGTAAATATATTTGAAACCCAATATTAATTAATATGCATTTATTCTGATACTTTGAATACACCTTGGTGCTTCATTGGTTGGATCTTAAATACAAGCCAAGCAACCAATAATAAAACAAAATGGTTCCAGTTTCAGAGAAATCCAAGAAGTAAAAATATACCTTAGCAATAAACATTGTGCTTGCCAGTGCGCCAAGTTGCCGCATTATACCTTAGCAATGAACATTGTGCTTGCCAGTGCGCCAAGTTGCCGCATTATACCTTAGCAATGAACATTGTGCTTGCCAGTGCGCCAAGTTGCCGCATTATACCTTAGCAATGAACATTGTGCTTGCCAGTGCGCCAAGTTGGCGCATTATACCTTAGCAATGAACATTGTGCTTGCCAGTGCGCCAAGTTGGCGCATTATACCTTAGCAATGAACATTGTGCTTGCCAGTGCGCCAAGTTGCCGCATTATACCTTAGCAATGAACATTGTGCTTGCCAGTGCGCCAAGTTGCCGCATTATACCTTAGCAATGAACATTGTGCTTGCCAGTGCGCCAAGTTGCCGCATTATACCTTAGCAATGAACATTGTGCTTGCCAGTGCGCCAAGTTGCCGCATTATACCTTAGCAATGAACATTGTGCTTGCCAGTGCGCCAAGTTGCCGCATTATACCTTAGCAATGAACATTGTGCTTGCCAGTGCGCCAAGTTGCCGCATTATACCTTAGCAATGAACATTGTGCTTGCCAGTGCGCCAAGTTGGCGCATTATACCTTAGCAATGAACATTGTGCTTGCCAGTGCGCCAAGTTGCCGCATTATGCTGCCAACTTGGAGGCATTTCTAAGCATTGAAATTAACAGTAATTCATTGTTGTGAAAGTTTGAACCCACAACGGACTCAAGTGTCTGAATAATGAATATTAAGAATCAAGAAATTAGCAAAGGTTTGGGAACTTATGTGTTTGCTCTGTTACATTTTCTGTTGTTCTGAAGTATTTGGTTTTCTATTTCTAACAACTTTTTTTTAAAAGCATTTTAAAGGCACTTGATACCTTTGGTAATTGTCAAAGACCAGTATAATCGCTTGGTGTGTACCAACATATGCATAAAATAACCACTCTTTGAAAATTATGATTCAATGGGTCATTGTAGTTGCAAGAAAATAATGAAAGAAAAAACACCCTTGTTGCATTACTTTGTGTGCTTTCAGATGCCTTTTATAAAAGGCTTCATGCCTGAAGTCTTTTATAACTTTAGTAAGAAAATGCTCTTTTTCAAAACTAGTTACTTCAGAGGGAAACGTTTCTCACAATGTTTTATACTATCAACAACACCCATTGCTTGTTACCAAGTAAGTTTGTATGTTAACTATTATTTTGAATAATTACCAAGAGTGTCCAGTGCCTTATAGAAATTGGTTGTGTGTAGACAAAATTTGGCCATGGGTATTTTCATAACTTTTTTGATTCCTTGACTTAATGTTGACTGAAACAGGTTTAATGTTAACACCACAACAAGTTATACAAAAGAGTTTCAGCAACTTTAAATGAGTCTAATTAACCATCTGTTTTAAGTTCTTTTGCAAATGTTAACGGATGTGGTGCATTTGGTCCACTTCAGTATGACAGTCACTACTGAATCATCCCTATTTGTGCTGTGTTATGTTAGAAATCAATGGTTGGTATTCTTCAGCTTCAAGACTGGATCTCCAGTCCACACTGTTTACTTTTTCCATAACAAACTCATTAATATAAACTTGATTCATTTACGTCATCACATTGCTAGAGGTGAAATGTGATGTAGCAATGTAAATTGACACAACTACACGAAGTATTGGCCAATGAGCTTTCTTCTAGCTGAGGGCACCCTACTCAAATGACATGATAACAAGGTCAACATCATATCAACACCATACATGTAGCCCCCAAAATGTAATGTGAAAAACACCAATTCATAGATCTTTAAGGGTTTTGTTGGGGTTTTTTTTCCAACGAAATTAAAATGTTTCATATATCATTTCACTCATGCATTACTCATGGGTACAGTACTTTATGCTGTCATTACTTCAATGACGACTCATGGGTACATAATATTATGCTGTCATTACTTCAATGACGACTCATGGGTACAGTTCAATGAAACAATGCCTCAGCTTGCACCTCAAAACCCAGAGGTGCCCTTTTTTAAAGAAATTGATTATTGAAATCAACATTACTCGTCCAACTGGAAATATATCCACTTTTGACAAAAAGCTTCAATAAATATAATTTTTGAATGACAAATTGTTATAACACAATTTCATATACAGATAAGAGATTTTGGCCAGTGGAAGGTACAATATGGGAAGCAACAGGATCGCAAAAATATAAATTGATCTTAAAAAAAGTCATTTGGTGTCAAGGATGATTAAACAATACCAAAATATGTTCGCATGAACCTTTCACAGGGCAAGTTTTATGATCTTAAAACCACAGGAATTCAAACAGGGAAAAAAACAACATTGAAATTGATCATGTGCACTTGTTTTTGTGAACTCATTCAACAATAAACACTCAGCAAGTAAAAACAATGGTTGAACCCACTTGTGTCATCACGTACATGTACAGGTACCTTAAAAGGCTGAACATTCTATATTTCTAATGAACTCATTCAACTATCAAAGAATAAAATGCAACTGCACACTAGCTCAAATTGTCCTGAATGAAATATGTCAAATCTTGGGGCACAAAGAATATACACTGAAAGTCTCACCCATATAATGTAGACTATAATATACAAATTGCTGAATGTTACATATAAAGTTCACCTTACCATATCCAAACTGACTAATTGTCATATTATTTATCAAGTATTTCAAACCTAAGGAGCAATACTATTTCAAAGAGAAAAAGCCATCTCAACGACTAGTAGTAGAAATGTCAACGAGTACAGATGTATGGAGAAAAACACAAAGATAAAAGCATATAAATGTTTCAAGACACAAAACTGTTTTAACTATTCATCTATTTATGTACATTGTTATTTTGAGTTCTTTCAATTTGTAGTTTGGCAATTAAGGGATTCTTAAGTGGATCCAATTTACATCCCAGACAAATCCTATTGCTTGGTGATTAAGACGACAGCCTGTCATACCATTCCACTCCAGTCTCTACACAAAATGTGTAGGGCCATTCTCATACGATAAATTGTATCAATTTTTAAAGGAAGGTCTGTCGCTATCTTACATATTTAAACATTCATAGGCTTATCCTGACTTAAAAATTGAATTTGGTCTTACAGTAACAAGGTTCGGCCATATGCCGGGCAAACTGATCAAAAATAAAGAGCAGTGCTTGATTTACAAAGTCAACAAGCATGTGTGAATTTGGGAGGCCCTCTGCACTGTGTCTAGTAGATAATCAGGCCCAATTTCATAGAGCTGCTTAATGGTCGATTTTGTGCTTATCGGGCGCACCTAGCAAATTTTTTCATTTCATAGCCTTGATTAAGCAATGTTGTATGCTTATAGCGGCAGGCAAGCAAGCAAAAAGGTTCCTTAAAGCTCCCATTTCTGCTTAAGCACCCTGTTTAAGCAGAGAGCCAAATTTCATAGAGCTGCCTGTAACGGTCGATTTCGTGCTTATTGGGGGCGCCTAGCACATTTTTCATTTCATAGCCTTGGTAAGCAAGGTTTTTTGCTTAAAGCGGTAAGCAAACAAAAAGGGTCCTTAAAGCCTCTATTTTGCTTAAGCACCCCATTCACACAGTGCATAGTGCAACATCATTGCAAACGTTGTTATTGTGCCGGAGCAGCGGTGTGTATTGTATGTGTTTGAATGGTAGGTGTAGCGACCCAAACGAGTGACTAAAATGCTTCAGAAATGATCGTACAATGTATTATCTTCTTGTTTACTTTCAAGTTTGTGTGTAAACATTTCGAGGGGCACTTTAAACCATTAAACAATAGTACTTAGACACAGAATGTGATGACTTGTTTTTATTGCCACTCCGCCATTTTGTCATCACCTTCCTTCTTTTTGCTGAAGCAAACGTCTAAAATGTTGCGTGGGCAGTTTGTTTACGTGCTGAAGATAGCAACCGCTCTTGAAATAGGTTTACGCTTAAGCAATTTTTGTTGCTACGTTAAAATGTCCTTACTGTTAAGCAGCCCTATGCAAATCCTTCACAACATAATTGCAAGACGTTGTTTAGTGTGGCGTGCAGCTGTGTGTATTTTACGTGTGTTTGTATGGTAGGTGTAGCGAAGTAAACGAGTCTCTAAAATGCTTCAGTAATGTTGTACAATGTATTAGGCCTATCTTCTTATTTACTCTCAAGTTAGTGTGTAAACCTTTCAAGGGGTGCTTGTAAGACAGAGAAGGCAAGGATTTTTTTTGTCGCCACTCTGCATTTATATCGCCCGCCATTTTGTCAGTAGGGGGCCTACCTTCTTCTTTTTTAATTAAGCAAACGATCTAAAATCTTGTGCGCGCTGTTTGTTTACGTGCTTAACCTTGTGAAATATGTGTACATTCCTCCATGGTTTCAGCAATTATTTTTGCTACGTTAAGACAAAAAAATTGCTAACCGTTAAGCAGCTCTATGAAATTGGGCCCAGACCTTTGACACAACTTGCCTCGTCACTTGGCCACTTACATGTAGGCCTACCCTGAACAAACTCACAAGACTAAAACAATCTAGGCCTACCCTGAACAAACTCACAAGACTAAAACAATCAAGTATGTGAGGATAACCCTTTGAAGATTAAATACTGTCATCAAACAGATTAAAAATTCCAACATTGATAAAATCAAAGTACGAGATGGAATATCTAGATTTCCCAATTCCAGGCCACACACATAACTGGATTTACCTGAAAGTTAAATAACTTAATACTACCTAACAAACCTTGCCATATAATTATTTCGTTCAATTCACATCACTCACTAAGGCAAAGTTTTCAAACAGCCTACCTCAGTTTATACAACATAATTATCACCCAATCAAACAATGCCAACTTGGATAAAAATGCTTTTTGCAATCGATCAATTAGTATTCATAATCACTCAATCAACATACCAGTATCACATCAACACAATCCACGCCAATCCACATCCACATTTTTCACAGTACACAATCGCTACTAGCCTATTAATTAATTAATGTAGTCATCAAATGCAATCCACAAGCACACATCAAAACCACAATCTATTTGTGACTAAGTATACAATGACCATTGAAGAAACTAATGCAGCAAAAGTGTGAAAGTCCCCCTGTCCTTAAAACAATATTAAATAAAATAAAAATGTATGTAATAAAAATATATAATAATATTAATAGTAATAGTAATAATAACAATAATACGTGGACCCTCCCAAAGTTTTAGGCGGGAAAACATTTCTAGGGCAGCTCAAGGCGACATTGAGGTTTAAGCCGGTTCTCCATAGAAATGCGTTAACAAAGAATTAGGGAGACCTCGAAATGTCTTCCAAAGTAAAATGTCCCCTTAAGTAACTTCTGAAACAGCAAATTGTCGCCCAAAGACCCCATTTATAAAAATAATAATAATAATAATGATCATGATCATAACAATGATACCCAAATTTTCTTGTGCCACAGCTAAGAACCTAAATATCCTTCAAGTGAGTAAACATTGCTGTATTTTATACTAAAAATTACTGAAGAAAAAAAAGAGGTAAATCTATCAATAAAAATATACACCTACATGTAAGAACAGTCAGAATTAATCAGGTTGGATGCAAACTACTGGTCACATGTACATGTATGTCATTAGTTAATAACCAGTTAACCATGATTTCTTTTAAATAACAGAAATTACATGTATATTATAAATCACTACACACATTTGGCTTTCTGATTGATCTTATGACGCAGCATTGCACATGAATATGCTGGAGAAGCAATCAGTCTGTCCAATGAGACACAACCATCATGGCAGTAGGTGTTTGGAACAATTGTTTAGCACTTGAATATGTGTCATCTATTACCAAGGTATTGAATCTGTGTCATCTAATACCAAGGTAAAGCTGGGCATGTCAGATATGCTTAGTACTTGAATCTGTGTCATTTATTACCTAGGTATAGCTGGGCATGGCAGATATGCTTTTAGTACTTGAATCTGTGTCATCTATTACCAAGGTATTGAATCTGTGTCATCTAATACCAAGGTATAGCTGGGCATGGCAAATATGCTTTTAGTACTTGAATCTGTGTCATCTATTACCAAGGTATTGAATCTGTGTCATCTATTACCTAGGTATAGCTGGGCATGGCAGATATGCTTAGTACTTGAATATGTGTCATCTATTACCAAGGTATTGAATCTGTGTCATCTAATACCAAGGTATAGCTGGGCATGGCAAATATGCTTAGAACTTGAATCTGTGTCATCTATTACCAAGGTATAGCTGGGCATGGCAGATATGCTTAGTACTTGAATCTGTGTCATCTATTACCAAGGTATAGCTGGGCATGGCAGATATGCTTAGTACTTGAATCTGTGTCATCTATTACCAAGGTATAGCTGGGCATGGCAGATATGCTTTTAGTACTTGAATCTGTGTCATCTATTACCTAGGTATAGCTGGGCATGGCAGATATGCTTAGTACTTGAATCTGTGTCATTTATTACCAAGGTATTGAATCTGTGTCATCTAATACCAAGGTATAGCTGGGCATGGCAAATATGCTTAGAACTTGAATCTGTGTCATCTATTACCTAGGTATAGCTGGGCATGGCAGATATGCTTTTAGTACTTGAATCTGTGTCATCTATTACCAAGGTATAGCTGGGCATGGCAGATATGCTTAGAACTTGAATCTGTGTCATCTATTACCAAGGTATAGCTGGGCATGGCAGATATGCTTAGTACTTGAATCTGTGTCATCTATTACCTAGGTATAGCTGGGCATGGCAGATATGCTTAGTACTTGAATCTGTGTCATCTATTACCAAGGTATAGCTGGGCATGGCAGATATGCTTAGTACTTGAATCTGTGTCATCTAATACCAAGGTATAGCTGGGCATGGCAGATATGCTTAGTACTTGAATCTGTGTCATCTATTACCAAGGTATAGCTGGGCATGGCAGATATGCTTAGTACTTGAATCTGTGTCATCTATTACCAAGGTATAGCTGGGCATGGCAGATATGCTTAGTACTTGAATCTGTGTCATCTATTACCTAGGTATAGCTGGGCATGGCAGATATGCTTTTAGTACTTGAATCTGTGTCATCTAATACCAAGGTATAGCTGGGCATGGCAGATATGCTTAGTACTTGAATCTGTGTCATCTATTACCTAGGTATAGCTGGGCATGGCAGATATGCTTGCGTCCCTGCGGCGCAAGCTGACAATTAAGGCTGTTGTACAAAGGATGCACATGCAACTAAACTGTTGTGGCAAAAGGGGTTATTTTACTTGGCAACTTGGAGAAAACCATGCAGCTGCACTCTGTGCTCAAGGGACACTTGTGTAGCACAAGGTATATTCTTTAGGCCGAAACTAACTATTTGAAAGAAAATAATGAGAAAACTGAAATGTGAATTAGTTTTCTGACTAGAATTTTCTTAGAGCTGGTTGCCTGTAAATCACACTGTGTGACATGGCAACCCAACAATGCAAATTAGTCTGGAGGGTGCTAACGATCGCCCCAGTTAAAAAAAACATTGTTCTTAGCATTTTTAGTCTACTGATGCACTTCTATTTATCTAATGTAGGTATCAATTCATTTTTCAGTTTGTAATACATTATTAACATGCATACACTTAAATTCTGAAATGTTTTAATGTTTGCACCGCCATTGCTGATTTTTGTGTAGTTTACATTGCTGTATGTAATGCCTAGGAATAACTTCAGTCACATTGATCTTTTTCAATGGGAGTTAAACCAATGACTACTACTATCTGTATAGTTATGCAAACTCTATCTGTTCATTACTACTCACCATATCATGCACATTAATCCCAACTAACATTACATGTATGTTATACCTGACAAGGTTAATACTCAAGTGTACAATATTCCATAAAGGAAACAACTCTGAAAACTGGTTTACAAAATTTCACATCAAAAAACGCATCCTATAGCTGCCGACTACAAACCAAGCATACAAAATGCCTCATTATTAATATCACTAAATACTTCAGTTTGACTAAATTTAGTTGCTCCGTATACAGAGTGAATGCCTTCAAGATGGTAATAAATGCAGTGCCTAGTGGCAACAAATGTTAGTTGGGCAATAGGTAAATATCAATATTTAAATGTCTGAAACTCATGATTTAATTGCTATTTCATGAAAACATACTTTAATTATCCTCTTTTTCTCTCAAGAAAGTTTATACTTGGCATATACATACTTAGCATATAATTATACGCTCAAACAAATTCCAAACAATACATTGAAAAAAAACCTTTACTCTTTAAAGCTTCCTTAACTATACACTACACTATGCTTTTATTACAATCCACTGTGACTATGGTTTCGCACACTATGCTTTTATTACAATCCACTGTGACTATGGTTTCGCACACTATGCTCTTATTACAATCCACTGTGACTATGGTTTCGCACACTATGCTTTTATTACAATCCACTATGACTATGGTTCCACAATCAGCCAATGGAGTACATACTGGATTGCCACACTCATCTCTTACTACAGTCCACTGTGACTATGGCTTTACAAACTCCCCACACACAATGTTTGACGTTCATGGAAAGGTCCAAATAATGCATGGACATTCTTTCTCTACAACCTTGCTTACAACCACATTTGGTTTCAAGAACTATTACAGTTTAACATGCTCATGTTTGAAACAGGAAGACAAATAAACATGGTATCTAAGACCTATTTATACTAATATTCCGCTTATACATTTAAATCAAAAAGTGCTCCCTTAAAAACTGAATATCTAAAGAAAATTTAGTATAAAAACAAGGTTGCCTGCTGAAACACACGATGCAGTTTCAAGTAACACAAGCCAGTCTTCACATTATCACACTCTTAGTTGTTAAGTGATCTTAGTAAAACATGACAAGGTAAAGTGCATAGTTTGGATACAATCTGTGAAAATCTTAACTGTTAAACTCAAGTTTATTGCTATAAGCATTTACAATCAATATATATAGTTAAACATGCCTGATAAAAATCACTGCTAAATATAGTACAGAAAACAAAACTGTAGTTCAGTTGAATAGCTGGATTTAAATGAATGCAATAATGGTTTACACAAAGTAGTTTAATACTGGAAAAGAAAACAATTCACGTTAATAATTTTTAAGATCATAGATGTATGAAAAAAAAAAATCAAAATTAGTAGTAATTGCTCGATCACATAATACAATAATAGTTATATCATTTCATTTACCTGGATGTGAAGCCAAGTACTCTCAGAAAAGCCAAGTTAATCACTGTACCCAATAACCCCATGGAGAGAAGCCAAGGAATGTAGGAAAGCCAAGTTAATCACTGTACCCAATAACCCCATGGAGAGAAGCCAAGGAATGTAGGAAAGCCAAGTTAATCAGTGTAGCCAATAACCCAATGAAAGAAGATAAGGAAGGAGGTATCAGTTTTAGATGTGGGTGAAAAACCCACAAAGAATTATTCCTGGGAAAAAAACCCACAAAATCAGGTAGGGTGAAAACCCTCTCCATGTAGTGCCCCCTGCGTGATTCGAACCGGGTCTTAGATATGGAAGGTGGGAAAGAAATCACTATGACAACCAACCGTCAATGAAATTTTAAACCCAAATCTTAGTCCCCAAATTAATTCAGTTGAAATGCATGCATTCATTGTGACCAAATTTTAGCAATAGTAATTTCGATTTAGCAAAATTACAACTGTACTTCACACAAAGATTCACTTCTGCTTTACTCCATGAGATCTTATTCACAACTTCTCAACAGGAAAAACTGGCTCTAATGAACATTTATAACAAGCAATTTACTTTCCTTGCATGGGTAAATTCAGCTGATGGATTACCAAATTGCCAAAACCAATCTGACACAAAGTCAAACACAATGTGGTTACTAAGATATCCTATACCCAATGTATATTTTCCAAGACGATCAGAGCTTAATGATCGAAATGTCGAGTTGAAACCAATGGTTCTTTTCAGAACCACCCCAACTCATATAGAGATTATCATTACACTTTGTTACTGCAAACCTCTTCTTTGTAACAATATATTTTGATTTTGAAGCTTTGGCTAACCCCTTACCATGCATGCAGAGTGTGATACATATTCCAAGAAAACATAAAGACTTCAGGTAACATTCTTATTGATTTATGGAGTTGAGTTCATTACATGTACCTAAAAAGCCAAGTATGGTTAAGGATATATAAGGAACCCCCCCCCCCACCCCACTCTTTGTCCTGACAAGTAAATGCCTTGTTTTCCTTTGTGATATCAATCGTTGTCCTATTGTCCCTTTTATAATATTCCTAGATTCAAATACCACTACAAGTACACATGCAAACACTAAGGCGCCTTGTCAAAACTACCCCAAGTATTCCTCCGCAGACAAGCTGCGGACTGGATGGCAACCGCATTGCAATGGACCTCAGACAATCCACTAAAGAACAGCCACGTGCAGTGAAGCACATATAAGTTAAATGAGCTATCCATGTCACGAACTATCGTTGGTATAACAATAAGTCTGATGAATAATTGAGTTCCATTTTCAGGTCATGAATGTCAGTAAAGAGTTAAATATCAGCAGCTTGCTCTCCCCAAAATAAAACATTTTCAACTCATGAACACCATCATCTTGGAAGCGGACAGGCCGCACCAACAAGGCTATTGCACCATGTACTGCTATACTCTGACACACACTTTTGCAACTTGGTGGGATAATGGCATAATTCATTAAAACTGTGGAACAAAAACCGGAGCTTGTGATTTAATGGCTGAACCACTCGGACCAGTGCGTTTCTGCATAAAATTTGTGTCAGTCGAAGCTGTGAATGAAGAATACAGTTTCCAGAATACATATGTTTCGTCATGTACATGTAACAAATGGAAGTGGAGTAAACTACGTTTAGCTACATTATGGCATCCGCCCTTTTTGCTTTTTGCCCTGCAAAGGAAAAGCCTTTGTTTACCATTTGCATTCCTCAGTGGTTCCGCTGGTCAGCTGCAATCATGCTTATTGATATTTAAATAAACTGGACCTCCAAGCAGCCTACCAGTCTCTCTACCATGCTGCTGGAATATTCATGTTTATTGCTAATGAGTAGTCCTGGCTGAAGACCTGCCCACTTGATAAGGGTCCTTTTGTTATCGAAGTCAGCGGAATTCTGCGGTTATGACAAGGCGCCTAAATCTATGCATTGACAGAGATCGGCTGTGGGTTCTTTTGGTTTTGTTTTACGTTTTATGACAAACTTTGCTGACAAAACACTGGCCAATCTATCGTTATGTTTTTTGAACTAGTCTAGCAGTTGTAGTGTTTGATTAATTGGAAATCAGATATTCCATTACCCCTTTCTTTGATTCCCAATTGCAACCCCAGCCCCCATTTGAGATGTTGAGGTTTGCATCACCTGCTCATGGTGGAAATAAGAATGAAGTTGTGGCTTCAGATTCAATGTTGTTTTTGATCTTCAGACTTCAGCTCATCTCTTGAAATTATAACATACTCCATTCAACTCCATTCATGAACAAATCCTCTCTTTTGCACGCATAAACATTCCTTGTTTGTATAGTATGTCTGAATACAAGTAAAACAATACCCAAAGAATAATACCATGAAGATCCACAAAACAACAATAGTATAACAAATTATAACAAATTATAACAATTCAAAACAATACAATGTTCAATATTTTACTTACAAGGGTCCAAACAGTTTAACACAAAATTTCAACAGTCCAAATTGCATTAAATCAACTTATCTGGCCAGACAAAACACGTTGACTCATAAATGAACTGATATACATGGCTTTGTGATGGACGTCATCTTAGCTGATGGGATATGCAGCAGTTTGGTGGCAAATTAAATATAGATTTTATGTTACATTATATTTAAACAAAAATGTAAACCTTTCCAACAAATTAACAATCCTGAAAGCAGAAAGTCATCCGGTAAAAAGTAAATACTTAAGGTTAAACTGGACCAAAATGTTATATTTTAGCACACATGATAAACAAAACATTTATTAATCTTAAAACTGTACAACTGAATTTGCAGGTAAAAGACCAAATCTTTGGCAGTTTGAGCATCTGCCACCCTGAGAATCAATCCATTAACATAAAATACTGTAGAATGAAGTAGGTGGGATGAACAACCCAGACTTAACAATCTACATAATGAGTTGCACTTTCCCGATAAATTACTTAGAAACCTAGACAAGGTTTCAACTATATACAAACATAAAGAGATAATTGTATCATTTCAAACATGACACTGGAGGAGTAACACCACTGACACTACAGAATACAGCCCAACATCTGGCAATCTTCAACTTGCAAATATATGTGCTCTAATATTAAGGTTAGTACCTCAGAGAATAATGCTCCTGATGAAGTTAGTACCTCAGAGAATAATGCAAACGCATGCAGTCATTTCACTCAATGATCAAACTTTTTAAAAGTACATGGGAAATTTCTCTATACTTATATCACAATGTAAAATAGTAGGTATAAATCTTTGAAATGAGTGATTTAAACTATCAATGATTGTTAGTGTGTTAGACTTTACTCTTTATTGCTGGACTGGTTGGATGTTTGGAGAGCTTCCGATTCATCAATATCCTTCTCTTCAGATGAAGCTTGTTCCTTAACCTCTACCATGGGTTGCTTACATTGCTCTGCTATATCTTGCCAGTGATCCCGATTTGCTTTGCAGCCAAGGAGTAAAGGTGTCATCTTTTCAGAGGTTTTCGATAGTGCCTTTATAAAAGAGCAATCATTATTGATGGGCAATTAATAGGTTTCAGGTTATTAATCATCCATTAAGCAATTGTCAATTCAACAATTACATTTTTATGCAGTCGTCAAAGAAATACTTGAGCTTGTTTTATTCAATAAAATACTTGTTCAAAAGAACTTGTTTTAGGCAAACCCTATATGAAAACATATCTTTGTTTTGCCTTATTTGCTGAATAATGAAGAAAGCAAAAATTACAAAAATGTCTTTAAACTCTTTTTACTTCTTGTGACAACTACAAGTAAGTTGAGGGGCTGTAACGGATGTGACATTTAGTATTCATTATCATCAAGAAATTAGGTATGAAGAGAATGTTTATGTTAACTTTAAGCACATTTCTGTACACATTTGTTTTTATGTTATATTCCTGTTTTTATTTCATCATTCATTGGAACATGTCCCCCTCACTTTATAGACTGGAGGGAACAGCATATCAGATGTCCCCCTCACTTTTTGATCGACTGCATTTCACATTTGACAAAAATTACACACCATTTTTCTTCGTTCTTGTTTTTTCCCCCTGATAGACCACATACAGAATGGTATTTTGGGCATTTTTGCGTTTCTATGATACAGACAATTAATGACAAGTTTCGTCCGAGACATGAACACAAATATTCGCTTACATTAATTGTTGGCATTCAAGTTGTCAGAGTCGATTGGTGATAGTTTGTTTTTAATTGTTTTACTGTTACTTTTTCGCGTTCTGACTTAGTTTTAATTCCTCATCAAACCTGTGGTCTGCACATGTTTTGCGAAATGCCGCAGGAGTCGAGTGCGCAAGAAACGCCCTGTGTTAAACTATGTTATGTAAGGGATTAAGATTAAGAACCCCCCCCCCCCCCATCTTTTTGACAAATGCCTTTGTATTTTTTCATTGAAACAGTTGGATAAAAGAGAGTTAATGTGAAAAGTGAAAAATATGTGTTGTAAAAGTTAAAAGCAATGTGAGCTTGAGAGAGAGAGAGAGAGAGAGAGAGAGCGAGAGAGAGAGAGAGGACGTGTTGCATGTGAGTGTTAGGTTTGCCGACCAAACCAGCAGGTGAGTGGATACAACCACCTTATCGGTATTAGGCCGGCCAACCAAAGTTATGGCCGAAAGCCACCTTCGTGTACTCAGTCAAGTGATTTGACCAATCTCTACAGCAACGTCAGCCTGAAGCCAAAGACTCCTCTCCAGCAAACTAAATACCGAAAGTTGTTTAGAACGCTTAGCGTGTTGCCGATGTGGCGGTTTCAGTCTTCCGTCGTGTTCAGTTTTCCGGGTGACGTAGCCGGATATTTCAGCAAGTAGTTCGAACGGTTTTAGCTTTCCGGCGTGTTCAGTTTTCCGGGTTGACGTAGTCAGACAAACATACCGCCGCGAGTACCCTGGCGAGTACTGTAGTTCTCTCGGTGACCCCAAATTGTTTCTATTAATTACGTTTCTTTTCTGTTTAGTCACATTCGCTTGTACCATCTGTACAACTTTAAGCAGGTCACACTACCACAGGTTAAATACAGGATAATTTGCTTCGTCTTCACACCAAATTTTCTCATACGATCCACGCGTTTGCCGCTCGTTGTACTCGTGGACGCCGCCATGACAGCTACCGGAGAGTAACACGGATGACTCAATACGGCACTAAAAATGTACTACTTTCGCTTGCTTTGCGCAGGCATCGCATGACGTAATGTTACCGTATTTGGTCATTCGGAAAACTGAACACGGCGGAAAGTTGAAACTGCCACACCGGCATTCACAACTTATGTCTTACAGTAGACTAACTACCGCATAGAGCACGGCAGCATATTGCCGACGATCACATGCAGAAGCCTAAAAAAAAGGGTGCCTCATCACGATGATTGTATTAAAAACTGCACTTGACATCGTAGCAATCCTCCTGCGGACGCAAATTTTATATACATGCGTACCGATTCCCATAAAGCCTGCCAATACGCCATTATAATAAGTTACGGGTACGCTATAGATATTATCTCGACGTAAGTCGACTTATGTATGATTAACTTACAAGTCGCGTGTGTGAACGTATGTCAACGATCGTATAATGTACAATTTTCGCGGAACATATGAGCCACACGCTGGCATACGTTCAGAATTGTTGCGCATGCACAAAATTTCTTGTAGACCTCGCCTTACAACGACGTATATCAGCTTTTTTCAGCATGCTCTTAACTTACAAAACTTACCCATAACATTCAAGGTACGCCAGCGTATTTGGCAAAATTGTCATACGTCTGCATACGCTGACTAAAACGTCAAAGTGTGACAGGGCCTTTAGATGGCCTGAATAGCCTAAACAAGCAGAGTTTGGGAAACTGCCTAGATGGCCTTAGATTTATGAGGTTTCCTCCTCTTAAATATTTGATGTACTATACCTCACACATATTCATGACCAAGAGTCGAGTTCTCATTGGTCCATTCATCATCACGTGCCAGGTGTTAATTTTGCTAATTCCCAAGCACGCAAGTGAGTATTCACGCAAGTGGTAAATGCGCATGACAAGTAATTCTACTTGTCATGCGCATTACCATTGTGCGACGTCATCCCCGGTGCTATTCTACTTGTTGCACTTTACGATCGTGGTACTGTTGTACACATGCGCGCACGAACATCGCTCTAGCAACATCCATCGCATGAACAAACTTATCATGGTTCATTTTATTTCACATGGCGTAATTTTCCCTTGCTCCAAGCAACTGAATCATGTATGAAGTATAGTAAAACAAATATAACATGGTTTATTTCTGGTGACTAGTAGATAGGAGCTCCCCTCCCTATTGGAAGTAGACAAACTAGTTCCCTCGGCTTCGCCTTGGGAACTAGTTTGTCACCTTCCAATACCTTGGGAGCTAATATCGACTAGTCACCCTCAAAGCTCAAATGTTATATTTGTATATTTTCATACATACCTCATATACTGGCATGCATATAGAATCCACAAAACCCACTTGCATCTTGGGTAAGAGATGTAGCTTTTCTCTGTTCATCATATCCTGAAATATAAACAATACAATTCCTCAACAGCTTATGAAATGCATGTATATAATAAAGGATGGACTTTGTGGCATGTTGTTGGACAAGTGTACAGTCCATTCAGTTGAATCTGCATGTCAAACCAAATAATGCAAATTCACATTTCACATTATGCTACTTCAGAGTAACTCTTGAAGCAAGAGTTTTAGAAGTTTGAGTTTAGTTGTTATTATTACGATTGACGAGTGTCACATTCCAAAACAAGTTTTTTGAAAGTACTAGGCTTCACTATGTCTATCACTTGCAACAGGCATCCATTATTTTGATGCAAATGGTTGCCATTTCACATAACCAGGGAAGTAAGAGATGTAACGTTTCAATTTTTGGTGCCTACAATCAGTTTAAAGGACCTCACTGCTCATTAAAACCATTATTGGGTGAATCTGTTTCCATATAAAATAAAGGATCCATATGTGATGAATGATATACCAAACACCCTTAAATAACCTTCATTTGTTTACATACCTCTGGGGTTTTGTTAAAATTCTGTCTTTCAAGATCGCCTTGCTCGAAGAACTCACCAAAAATAAGGTGGGCCACCTTTAAAACAAAATTAAGTCCTTTTTTTAAAAAGAATGTTATCACTTTGAATAATAATATTTTAAAAAATACTTTGAGATATTTATATAGCATAATGCAAGAGCCTCTATGCACAACATAAAACAATTAACAAATATAATAAAAGCAATTGTAACAAAAGAAAGATTCAAACAAATGAGTCTTTAAAAGTCCCTTGAAAACTTGAAGAGAGCCAGCTTGGCAAATATGAAGAGGTTAGTCGTTACCAAGGTGCAATGAAGTAGAAAGCTCTTTGACCAGAGAATGTATTGGAAAGAGTAGTTTGAGTCAGTAGGGATTGTCCAGCAGAACGAAAAGAAAGAACAGGAATGTATTTATGCAGAAGATCAGATCTTTAGACAGGAGATAGGCCAGAGCTTTGAAGGGGGAGGAGATTTAATTTATACACAATAAGTAAATTGATCAGGAGCTGATAGTATTCTTGTAAGATGAGGTGAAATATGCTGCGAACAATAGAAAATTGTGCCATGGTGATTGAACTCATTGATCAGAAAGTCTTGTGAGAAGAGAATTACATGGTTGAATAATTGACTGTCCACATGTTAATTTCAGTCAAGGCTAAGTCAGGAGTAGCCGGATTAAAAGTCAGATAAAACTGAGTATAATCTGCATAATAATCTGAATCCATCTACCGTCCATTCGTCCATATACAAATGTACATGTAAGTAACAGGTCTGTTTGTGTCTGAATAGATCAGGCTGCAAATTTCCATACATCCTTTTTTCGATCTGCTGATCATACTAAAGGGGGAATGATTTTTTTATTTTCTTCGTATTTCAAAATTTGCTTTAATTCACATACTTTTTTGAAGGTATGAAAACGCGGCTAATGGTTTACGATGGGTGTCTTCGTCATCAGCAGACCTCCTCTGGCCGCACGGGATATGCTACATGGGATATGCTACTGCATGCAGTTATTAGATGGTACAACCAGTGTTGTAGCCACGGTGGGCGGTGCTGGGCGGGCCTACCCAGAACTAACACATTTCACGCAAAATACACTGTGATGCCCAGCACAGATTTCCCCAGATTGCGCACTTCAGCAATGATGGCCACATATCTAAACACGAACCGCTCCCCCTTGGTGGACTAAAAAGGATAACAATTGATCTAGCTACCAGACAATGTGGATCTCAAATCAGAAGAAAACACAACATTTCCATTATTATTTTTATTTTCTGAAGCCATCAAACATTACCCTCAACCAATCACCACATGAAAATAAAATAACGTTTTTTGCAAGAAATAATAACGAAAACTGCAACATAGACAAGAGACCAACATAAACATCAATCACGTGTACATGTGAAAACAATAACCATGTTGAAATACAATAAACTCAAAAAGATATGACACTAACCTTTTTTTGCACATCCCAGGGTTTAGTGATTGCAGATACATCTGATGCAGTCATCATCATTCCACGTAGTAAATCTTTATGATCATCATCACTCCAGTCATAATGACCCTCTTCAACAAGACTGAAGAATTCACCTCGGTACCTTCAATCATTGCAAATATATTAAGCATATGTCAAGAGTCAATGAGCTGGACATTGTGACCAAAGGGTTTCAATAACGACAGGCTTCTGGGGGGAATCCAATGACAAATCACACACCAAGTTTTACGCTGACATTTGAGTTCTCATTAAGTTATAATTTGCATGCAGCCACACACGCACATGGAACACAAGCCATATAGCAACACACAAACAACCACGGACACACACTATAGACCCTACACGCACCCACACTCAGAGGCACATGCCGGGAACAGTATACCCCTACGGTGGCTAGTTCACCAACCGCGGCAACCGCAGCGGTAAAACAAATGTTTGATCAGACTCACTTGAAATAAAGTGCCAAGTCAGTGGCCAGTATGGCATGTTCTAGGATTCTCATTGCATGACTGTACTCCTCTGCTGTCAGATTCAGAAATATCTCGTTCCCCTTTAGAAAATTGATAATAGTGAGCACAAGTTAGACAACAATTGGAATCCTCTGTCTTACTGTATGTACAAGCCAACTCGCTAAAAGAATACATGGGAAATGGTTTGTTACAGCAACACATTAGGATTTTTAAGAAGTTGGGCCTTGCAGAGTTTTAAAATCATCCAACCACCACAATTTGCCATTCTGTTGAGCCTTACAATCTAATTTTTAATTTACCAACTTAATTTTTGAAGGAAGCTTCAGTTGTCTGATATGAAGACGTTTGGAATGGACTGTAAAAAGAACCTGCTAAGTAAGAAGATCCCGATAATGAGGAGAAATTTATCTTATGTGATTGTTATCTTATATAGGATTTGAGGCATTGCATGGTGAGGTTTCAATGTATATTTGGTTTGCGGTAACACCATGTGTGTATCTACTTGCCAGGTTGAGTTCGTTCTTTTAAGAGAGCTGTCTTTCTGTATTAACTGCACAACACTGCGGAGTCAGTTCTTTTGACATGCTTGCTCTAGTCATTGTCTCCTGATGATGACTAGAGCAAGCTAGTCAAAACGTTAAGACCAATTTAAGAAATGACCTTCGCGGTAGTGTAGCTAATTACGATCCTATAAGCTAAAGTAGTAGTCCCAGCCAATTTTCTATACCTCTGCCCGGGTAGTAGTTGAAAAGCAGGACAGTTCTTTCAAAACTGAGAAGTTTTTCGAACAGTCCGATAAATCTACTTCGTGGTAGTAGAATACAGAAAGACAGTTCTCTAAAGAACAAACTCTACTCAGCAAGTAGATACACACATAGTGTTACCGCAAACCAAAATATTGATTGCTGTCTTACCACTACAAAAACTTGACCAGCTCAAAACATTTTAACAAACACAACTACATGTGTAATACATTATCAATTCGCCATTGCACTATGCTGAATTGCACCATGTGTTGCACTTACATTTTTTTTATGGCAATAATCACCTTTTATAATGGCAATGCCTTTTACATGGTGATTTGTGATTATTAAGAAACTTTCTAGCATTCCCATAAGGATACAGGTAAATAGTTCTGTAACTGCCAAGTGCACCACTCTGAGGCTTTTGCCAACCAGTAAAGTCTGTACGTATGCTAAATGTAGACCTTAATTTGGGGGTTTTAAGATGCCAACAATAAAACCAGTAGAAAATTGTTTTATACGTGAACGCCAAGATGTTAAAGACCTGCTTGAACAAATATGCCAAGGCGTGAACTTTGCTGAATTTCATTTAAAATGCTTTCAATCAATAAGGAAATGGAGTCATATGACTATAGAGTCATACATGTACGACTATAATAAGATTATATTTGTGGTAAAAAAAAATCATTTTGAATACCCATATCCAGCACTTTTCTGAAAGATTCGCGAAAAGCTCCATTACGTCATCACTCATATTACGTCATAGTTGGGAGCTCCAATTTGTATAGCCACTTTGTTGCAGCGTGGAGGTATAACAAAGAAAACTTCCAGACATGATGCAAAGAATACGTGCACCATCAAGGGCAGAAGTGTTTTTAGTTTTTTTAAATCTTGAGGTTGAGGCCTAGTTTTTAAATCCATAGTTACGAAAAATTCAGAAGTGTACACATATCAAAAGTACATTTAAATGGTGAGCAAACGCATCATATACAAGTAAAAAATAACGCTTCTGTTAAAATAATTACGCTCAAGTAGCTGTTTGAATGTATTATTTTTTATGCTTGGTACAAAGGCCCGCTAGCATTATAAACAACACCCAGGCTTTAATGATAAAAGCGTTTCGCATTGAAAAAAATCTGAAAACGTACATTTAAAATAATTAGGCTAAAATATTTCACCTATGAAGAGGATCTAGATTGATGGATAAATATTTATTTTTTCGAATTTCCCTTTTAATCACTTGTTGAATGCAACTTTTTGAAAATTAATAGTTTTCTTCTTGATCTCTCTTTGTGGACATCCAAATCGATGGATCCAGTTTAGATTTCATGGCAACATTGAAATTAGAGTTGGTTGATCTACCCATTGACTAGATCTCAAATGACAAAGGAGATTAATTTCAAACGAATTGAGATAATGTTACCTTGCTATGGATTATCATGATGCATTGATCAAAATGATGGTGCTCCATGGTTGAAGTTGAATATAGCTGGGCCAAAGGTGATTCAGACCTATTATAAACACATCATCATGGATTTATTAAACAGTTCTATCCGAATGTCCTTTACTTTCCAGTACCTGCCAATAGTTTTGGAACACCATCACACACATAAAAAAGGTTTTGGAATATTGCTGTCAAAATGAACCCTGACTAAGCACTGTAAAAACAACAAACATTATGAAAACAAGTTTGCATGGCAAGCCCTCTTTATTTACCATGACTCGGGTATCCCTTCAGGCGATTATAGTCCATGGCCACAAATTGCCATTATGCATGCTAGATCTTGCACTTCTTAGTGCTAAGAACAATAAGAAACAATCGTGGATGCTTATCAACCTTTTATGATTCTGGTTTATGAGACAAAGAACAGAGTCTAGAATTTGGAATTACACAACTAACTCCGAGTCGTTTTAACTGTTGATTCAAGCCCCTTTTGTCCCTTTCTATACCTGGGCAGCGACGAGCAATACTTTGAGTACATTGTTTGATTCATGATACAATGAGCCTTCAATACATCCTCTGCATTAAACTCATCCCTCAAAAACATTTCAGATCCTATTATTATGTCAAGGCTACAGACATTTAAGAGTATACACAGCATGTATGCACATGGTTAAGTGCATTCGGTTTGCGTTTCATTGAAAACTCATACATTCATATTTACACATCATCTGGCGTTTAGCGGTTAGGCATCAACTCCACTATATGATCTAAGAGGTTTAGATAAAACCCTTCCCAACAACCAGCTTAGTCTTCAAGGAGGATTTTCATGTCTCCTTACAATACATTTGTCAGGAACTCATCAACAAATGGTATTAAGAATGGTCCTTGAAGGGAACTGAAGAAATGCGTGTCTTTCCAGCACACAAGCCCTACAGACATTAAATACATTTTCAACCGCAAAACATCTGCAAAAATCATTTTAAAGCAATTCTTGATAGAAACAAAGAAAAAGAACTATGAAAAGCAAGACGGCAAGTTTGCCAGGTTAAACTATTGAGTCGACTATTGGCTGCCAAGAGGAGGAAAACGCAAAAAAAATAAAAAATTGTGGCAACCATCCCATATTCCCCAAGCTGTTCAACTCAAGGTAAATAAAGCATTACAATACTACCTCAAAATGCTTTCTAAATAGTGAAGAATAAGGCTTTTGAGTTTGTAATTGTTCTTAGTATTAATTGCCTTACAGGTGAGAAAAATGTTTAAAAGTAACTTTAACAATATATCAACAACTTACATGATCTGATAATTATTTGTAGTTCCTCTATGATCCAGGTCATGAGACAAACAACCAACCAGCAAAGCCAGGCATTCTAGATCTGAAAGTATACCATGCATGCCTCCATTCTGAAACAGGAACAAGTAAATACCATACCTTGGCTTTAAAACAACATTAGTGTCTGAACCTGATATATGAACTGCTCCCAATGCATAGTTGGATCCATCATGTTTTCAATCACTCCAGTCTAACGTTAGTCATGGTTGCTGGTATCAATTGTTTACATTAATGCTACTGTTGTGAATGGCGCTATACTAGCAACATTCAGATATATAATTACGGATAGGTGTGTCGCACCGCTCTGAAGCCTGGGGATGTGGAGAAGCTCTAAGAGACACACAAGCAGACAGGTTGGTTTCAGGAATACGACTGGCGTGGCCAGGGCTTGCATGGTGCTTGGTGCACGCCCCGGTCACGCCTGACTGGTTTATTGCTAATCTCAGTGGTGCACTCGCACATTACAATATTCCTCCCCGTTTTATTATTTTTTGTTTAAGTGCGAATGCTTATTACTATTTGAACATACAAAATTCCAACTTTACAAATCAAAAAGTAAAACTCTGCAATATTAAAGAAAGCAGGAAGGATGAGTTAGATAACCTTCCATAAAATTGTCGTTTATCTTCTAACCAAACCTGTAAATAAAGCCGCTGGGGTTGGTTGCCTTTTCGGCTCAGTTATTATTTTCCTTCTTCTCCCTCTATTATTTACAGCCATTATTTACATCTTCGTGAAACCTCAAACTCTGTCACTCAATTTTTTTATTTTCTTTTTTAGCCTGGAAAATGGAACTTTAAATCAGAACTCTGAACTGGGATGGTTGTTCTACAATTTAAAAAAAAAAGAGGAAAAAATTAAAATGTATCTTAATCTGAGCCTTGAGAAACAAACCTGCTAAACAATTCTCTCTTGAAAACTTAAAAAAAAAAAAAAAAAAAACTTAAGTTGTTTCAAAAGAAAGCTCCTTTTTTTTCTTCTCTTTTTCTCTTGAAAAAACTTGTAAGTGCTATTTCCAATGAAAACTCCTTTGATATTAGAAACTGTTTTTCTCTACGAAACCTGTACAAATTGTTTCCAAAGAAAGGTTTTTTTTTAAGACTCTTTTTCTCTTGATAGCTTGTAAATTGCTTTTGTGAATGAAAAACTCCCCTTTCTTTTTGGAAGGGGGGCGAACGCAGGAGTTTATTTTTTATAACAATAACAACTGTTTTTCCCAGTCGTTTATACATGAAACATGCCATATACAAAAAATATCGAGTACTTTTCCCCTGTGTTTGCTAAAAACCAACAAGAATCAAGAGAAAGAGCAAAATATTTAACAAAAATTTACACCAAAAAGCCGGACGGTATTAGTGTAAAACTGGCTTAGCACATCTTCCACGCGCCGTCATCGGATCCGGGCGACCTCTTGACTGAAGATTTCCGCCATTGTCGGATTGCTGAAGGTTAAGCTGGGCGGTGACCAACGCGGCAAGAAGTACAGCGAGTCCGTCTCTAGTAGCAGACGGTCGAGGGGGATCATCCTTGCTACCTCTACTAGCTCCGGTACATTCCAGGTGATTAGAGGTGTTAGGCCAATGCACAGGTTGGGAAACCTCCTGCACCAATTTCGGCCGTTCTTCCAGTTATTGGTGTAGCAGTGAAGATGTATCTTCCACTGCAGAGGGAGAACTTCTGTAACGATCTGTAAGCAGTCGTCCTTGGCATCTGGGCAGTGGATTATCACAGGTTTGTTGAGCTCAACAGCTAGCTTCAGAAGTCGCCGGAAGACGGACTGTTGGATGGATTTAAACCTTTCATGACCCCGAATAATCTAATCCCACTTCTCCCAGGGCACAGGCCATCGGATGTTGCAGCGAACGCTGGATTATCCGATCTGTGTCCAAAGAGAAGTGGCGGGCATGTTTAGGATGAAACCCAAAGACATACTTGTCATCGACCAACTCTCTCCAACGTTTCTCATCCGCCAAGGTTTCCCCCGGAAGTTGGAAGTGTCGATCTCCTCCTCCGTCAGGAATTCGGTGAGGGTGCCCCTATTTTGCACTCTATGTAGGAGTCGATCAATGTGACAATGGGCATCAACGTAAAACAATGGAGACTCCGGTACTTGGGGAAGAATAGGAGATACCTGAGGAAGGGGTGGCTCTCGAGAAAGAGATGACTGCGTTGTTGATGGGGGGCACACCGCCAGTTGGGGATCTGGTGGAAGGGGTGGCTCTCGAGAAAGAGATGACTGCGTTGTTGATGGGGGGCACACCGCCAGTTGGGGATCTGGTGGAAGGGGTGGCTCTCAAGAAAGAGATGACTGCGTTGTTGATGGGGGGGCACACCGCCAGTTGGGGATCTGGTGGAAGGGGTGGCTCGCGAGAAAGAGATGACTGCGTTGTTGATGGGGGCACACCGCCAGTTGGGGATCTGGTGGAAGGGGTGGCTCTCAAGAAAGAGATGACTGCGTTGTTGATGGGGGGCACACCGCCAGTTGGGGATCTGGTGGAAGGGGTGGCTCTCGAGAAAGAGATGACTGCGTTGTTGATGGGGGGCACACCGCCAGTTGGGAATCTGGTGGAAGGGGTGGCTCTCAAGAATAGGAGATACCTGAGGAAGGGGTGGCTCTCGGGAAAGAGATGACTGCGTTGTTGATGGGGGGCACACCGCCAGTTGGGGATCTGGAGGAAGGGGTGGCTCTAGAGAAAGAGATGACTGCGTTGTTGATGGGGGGCACACCGCCAGTTGGGAATCTGGTGGAAGGGGTGGCTCTCAAGAAAGAGATGACTGCGTTGTTGATGGGGGGCACACCGCCAGTTGGGGATCTGGTGGAAGAGGTGGCTCTCAAGAAAGAGATGACTGCGTTGTTGATGGGGGGGCACACCGCCAGTTGGGGATCTGGTGGAAGGGGTGGCTCTCGAGAAAGAGATGACTGCGTTGTTGATGGGGGGCACACCGCCAGTTGGGGATCTGGTGGAAGGGGTGGCTCTCAAGAAAGAGATGACTGCGTTGTTGATGGGGGGCACACCGCCAGTTGGGGATCTGGTGGAAGGGGTGGCTCTCAAGAAAGAGATGACTGCGTTGTTGATGGGGGGCACACCGCCAGTTGGGGATCTGGTGGAAGGGGTGGCTCTCGAGAAAGAGATGACTGCGTTGTTGATGGGGGGCACACCGCCAGTTGGGGATCTGGTGGAAGGGGTGGCTCTCAAGAAAGAGATGACTGCGTTGTTGATGGGGGGCACACCGCCAGTTGGGGATCTGGTGGAAGGGGTGGCTCTCAAGAAAGAGATGACTGCGTTGTTGATGGGGGGCACACCGCCAGTTGGAGATGACTGCGTTGTTGATGGGGGGCACACCGCCAGTTGGAGATGACTGCGTTGTTGATGGGGGGCACACCGCCAGTTGGAGATGACTGCGTTGTTGATGGGGGGCACACCGCCAGTTGGAGATGACTGCGTTGTTGATGGGGGGCACACTGCCAGTTGGAGATGACTGCGTTGTTGATGGGGGGCACACCGCCAGTTGGGGATGACTGCGTTGTTGATGGGGGGCACACCGCCAGTTGGAGATGACTGCGTTGTTGATGGGGGGCACACCGCCAGTTGGGGATCTGGTGGAAGGGGCCACTCCTGAGGGAGAAGCAACTCCGGTAGTGGTGGGGGGACCAGTGAGAGTAGTTGTTGCAGTGTTCTCCAGTGGAAAACTGATGATAAACGCGATGGAGATATAATGCACCTGTTGTGAAGCTCCGCCAGACCGATAAAGTTGTCGTAGACATCCAATACTTTAATTTCTTCGGCACTAAACTCGGCGTTTCTGTCGGCAAGTTCCCGAGAACAGATAAATTGAAGAAGATCTTCCGAGGAGACCACATGTGATGCATAAACCTGTCGACAAAATGTGCCAATTGTGGAAGGTGTATGGTAACGTCGAATGGGCCATGAAGGCGGCAATGGCTCACTATCTCCCGTAGAAACCACCATGGACTGTTGCAGATATGCTGACGCACAACATGGCGTTTCATTTTGTTGGTCTTAAACCCACACCCTTGCTGGCTACAGGTGGACTTATAGACTTTGCTTGTATTACGAGGCTCTGGTCGTTGTTCCTCTGTGTGCTCGTTCGGGGTGACTGCAACAATGGCTAGTGGGTCCTCGCTAGCCTTCAAGACAGGCATCTCTGGTTCCTCTTCGGATGGGTGCTCGTCATAGTCGAGTATATTCTGCTGAGCTGGAAAAATAAGGTGTTAAAGGGGGCATTGTCTTTACAAGATTCACGAAAACACTAAAATTGTTAAGCGTTAAGACTCATCTTAACGTTTAAAACTCATCTCTAAACCTAATGGGAGGTTTAACTAGTCTACCACTCCTTGTGATGTGCCTAGGGGGTCAACCTTTTCAGCAAGTGCCATATTCTCTGTGGCAACATGCTCAATTCGGGGTTCCACCTGAGCAGCAAACGCCGCGTCAGTGGTATATATACTACTATTTGCTTGAAAAAGGGAATGTAGACCAACCTCGTCTTCTACGGATTCATTCTCTACCAAACCACTAACCAAAAAGAACTTGTTTTGAGCTTTACGGAGCCAAAGTGGAATTTCTTTGCTGTTGCAAAGTTTAATTAGATCATGGTGGACAATCTCTGTTCTTTTTCTTCCTTGAATTTTGTACAGAACTGGTGAAATAGATTTGACCACTAGTAAAGGAACGCGCCATATTGGCTGTAGTTTCCGTGACTGGCCAATTTTTGGGGCTTTGTTAAGTTGTTAAGTTGGGGCTTTGTTGAGCTCTGATTGGTGTTATGGTCATATTGTCTTTTTTCTATTGTTGCGATCCACCAATATTAGCTCTGGCTATGACGTGAACTTTACGCATGCGCTCTTTCAGATTTCGTACATACTGAAGAGGAGAAGCAGTTGAAGTATTAGCATTTGGGATGTCAAAAACGAGTTCTATTGGTTGTTTTACCTCCCGTCCGAGCATCATTAAATTAGGTGTAAGCCCAGTGCTGCGGTTTGGGAGAGAACGTATCGCTGCTGTAAGTAAAGGCTGGTCTTCATCCCATGCGGTTTGGGAGAGAACGTATCGCTGCTGTAAGTAAAGGCAGGTCTTCATCCCATGCGGTTTGGGAGAGAACGTATCGCTGCTGTAAGTAAAGGCAGGTCTTCATCCCATGCGGTTTGGGAGAGAACGTATCGCTGCTGTAAGTAAAGGCAGGTCTTCATCCCATGCGGTTTGGGAGAGAACGTATCGCTGCTGTAAGTAAAGGCTGGTCTTCATCCCATGCGGTTTGGGAGAGAACGTATCGCTGCTGTAAGCAAAGGCTGGTCTTCATCCCATGCGGTTTGGGAGAGAACGTATCGCTGCTGTAAGCAAAGGCTGGTCTTCATCCCATGCAGTTTGGGAGAGAACGTATCGCTGCTGTAAGCAAAGGCTGGTCTTCATCCCATGCGGTTTGGGAGAGAACGTATCGCTGCTGTAAGTAAAGGCTGGTCTTCATCCCATGCGGTTTGGGAGAGAACGTATCGCTGCTGTAAGTAAAGGCTGGTCTTCATCCCATGCGGTTTGGGAGAGAACGTATCGCTGCTGTAAGTAAAGGCTGGTCTTCATCCCATGCGGTTTGGGAGAGAACGTATCGCTGCTGCAAGCAAAGGCTGGTCTTCATCCCATGCGGTTTGGGAGAGAACGTATCGCTGCTGTAAGTAAAGGCAGGTCTTCATCCCATGCGGTTTGGGAGAGAACGTATCGCTGCTGTAAGTAAAGGCTGGTCTTCATCCCATGCGGTTTGGGAGAGAACGTATCGCTGCTGTAAGCAAAGGCTGGTCTTCATCCCATGCGGTTTGGGAAAGAACGTATCGCTGCTGTAAGCAAAGGCTGGTCTTCATCCCATGCGGTTTGGGAGAGAACGTATCGCTGCTGTAAGTAAAGGCTGGTCTTCATCCCATGCGGTTTTGGAGAGAATGTATCGCTGCTGTAAGTAAAGGCTAGTCTTCATCCCATGCGGTTTGGGAGAGAACGTATCGCTGCTGTAAGCAAAGGCTGGTCTTCATCCCATGCGGTTTGGGAGAGAACGTATCGCTGCTGTAAGCAAAGGCTGGTCTTCATCCCATGCAGTTTGGGAGAGAACGTATCGCTGCTGTAAGTAAAGGCTGGTCTTCATCCCATGCGGTTTGGGAGAGAACGTATCGCTGCTGTAAGCAAAGGCTGGTCTTCATCCCATGCGGTTTGGGAGAGAACGTATCGCTGCTGTAAGCAAAGGCTGGTCTTCATCCCATGCAGTTTGGGAGAGAACGTATCGCTGCTGTAAGCAAAGGCAGGTCTTCATCCCATTTTGCGACACCGTCCTTTAACTGACACCTAATGGCTTGAAGTAATGTTCTGTTATATCTTTCAATCTGCCCGTTTGAACATGGGCGGTAGGGGGTTGTCCTAGTTTTAGTTATCTCAAGCAGACTACATATTGAATCAAAAAGAGAACTTGTGAAATTTCTGCCCTGATCGGTGTGGATTTGATCTGGGCATCCAAATCTGGATATGAAATCATTAACAACTACATTAGCAATGCTTTCTGCAGTCGTATTTGTTATGGAACACCATTTGTTTATCAATTGACTGAGTTTGTGTGTTGCAACTGTCATCTGGTAGTTTGTCAACAGCGTTAACATTCTGATCAGCAAGCAGCGAACGCCGGATTGGACTGATCAAAGTGTTATCACTGCACGCAGACATATTTGCATTCGTAGCGGCAGCGGGCCCATGCCTTTGTTCGTTAAGTTTACACTCCAAACGAGTTGGTAAGTTTACAGGCGTTGCAATTTGACGCACGGCCAATGGAACGACATCATCAACATCTTCGTTGAATCGGTCCCATTGTTCATGGATTCGCGCACAGAAAAGGCAACCACCACATGGGAGATGGAGCATCGCAAAATTGTTGTTGGTTTTCTTTGTGAGATCGTATAGTGGTCTAGCTAGTTTTGCAAAATCCTTAATGTGACTTCTGTGATAATTAGCAAGCCCCATAAACCTTTCTACATCTTTTTTCGAGGCTGGCTGAGGCCAGTCTCTGACTACTTCTATGCTACTCGGGTTAGGTGCAATACTGATTTGACTCACTAGTTTGCCAAGGAAAACAACATAATCCTGAAATAAAAGACATTTTGCTGCCTTTAGTTTCAGGTTATGCTGCCGGAACCTATCTAGTACTTTACCTAACGTACTCATTGTGTCGAGTAGGGTTCAGGAGAAGAGTAACTCATAGCCCTAGTCTTTAGGTTTGCCAGAACTTGTTGCATATTTTCATTGAAATCTGACCGGTCTACCTGAATGTCTATGTTGTCCTTCCCAGTCTTATTAACTTGTATTTGTTGTACACTTTCGTGAGTTTTCAAAGGTAATTCGCCAAATGATACCTTCCTTTACTCTGATCTTGCTCGTTCTCGATAGGAGCTTGTGATTATGTGTCGCCGATAGGGTATATTGGATGGCTTGGTTCAATGTCTGTGGGTCACGTAATAGAGCAAGTTCTGCTGCATTATCGTCAGCGCACCCCTTTAAGAAACCTTCTTGCGCAATGACTTCAAATACTTCTGTATGTGCATTCGGGAAAGCGCACGTTGCTACCTGCCTTACGTGCTGCCCAAATTCTTCAATTGTATCAAGAACTCTCTTTGTCTTAAGGATCCCAGCTAGGCTTTATGAATCATAGGGTCTTTCAATTTTCCGAACATATTCAGCAGCTGAGACTTAACAAGTGGATCTCGTTCCTTACTTCTGGCTCTTGCCATGCATAACAATCAAGTGCCTTGCCAGTTAACAGGCCAACTAAATTAAGCAATTTATGTTGTTCGTTCCACTGACAACACTGAGCAACGACTTCGAACTTAGCTGTAAATGCATGAAAGTCTGTACTCCCATCATATGGAGTGATCTTTGGGATCGACTGGCTCTTGGGCTGGCTCCTACTAGCGAACGCCTGGATCAAGTCAGACCCATAAGCAATTGGTTGTTGACTGGCAGTTATACTGTTGCCATTGTCAGTGGTAGCCATTGTTACCGGATTAGTAATGCTAGGCTTTGCTTTGGTCTTGGAATTCGCCTTTGTTGCAGGATTCAATAGATGCGCTGGGAGGGGTGGGGCTTTTTCCTTAATCACCTTTAGATTAGCGTCTATAATGGCATCACCTGTTTGCTCAATTGGGTGGCGCGCCTCATGCTGTACAGCGGAAATTTTAATTTGCGCGGTCGCACCATGAGGCATTGTGTCACCCTTTATTAGATTTGCCAAGTGAATTTCGGACTGCTAGGACTAAATTTTTAGGTTCCCGTTATTGCTAGAGTGTTTTCTTGCATGATTTTCCAAATTCACCCATTTGTTTAATCAGAAGGTACATAGGAGGGTCAATTGATTCCGTTTGTTTTGTTGGTGGGTCAGTATTATCAGAACCGTTAGTTGGGAGATCTGATTGGAGATTTGCGATGTAGTCGATTAAAATCAAACCCTTTTCATTAAGCTCGTTCAGTTTAGTTGCAAGTGCAGGGAATTCATTAAAGTCATCAATAATCACATAGACCTGATCGAGACAATTATCTCGGCAAACTTTGCCCCAATACCCGGTAATGTAGTTAAATGTTTAACAGATGCTTTGTTTATATTGGTGGCCATGGCGGGGGTACTTCAATACAAATAATATTAATTTACAAATATGTCGAAATCTGCTATAATTCAGAAATGGTTTTGCACCATATCACTCGCTTGTTACTGCCAGCGCTACTGTCGGGAGTGATGCACGACAGCTTGACCTGACTAGCAGTAAATCGTTTTGATAGTAAAAAACACGCACTTTTTGAAAAACGTAAGCTCTTTTATTTTAGAAAGGCGCAAGGCTTAAATGGGTTATAGCAGACTTCAGTAAATTCATACAATATCAAACAAATATATTAACAATAAGAATAATAAAGACCTATTGCTACAATCATGTGTACTGATGAAGTTGCAAATTCAACGAACGCCGGACTTGCTAAGGTATAAACATTGCCGAAAATGAACATTAACTTTATATAAAATTTTGCTACGAAAGGCGGGGAGCTCAAACGTTGAAAATTTTCACCGTGTGTATTGCCACGCCCTTCACAAAGCAAAATACAAATTTATCCTCGTCGTATTTAGACAACGAGTTTATGAATTTTAGTAAGTTTGTCCTTGTCAAATTTGGACAAGGAGTTTATTAATTTTAGTAAATTTCTAGAAGATTTTCTTTCTAATTGCATGCCACAATTTATACTCGTCGCCAATGTTGTGAATGGCGCTATTATAGCAACATTCGGATATATAATTACGGATAGGTGTGTCGCACCGCTCTGAAGCCTGGGGGTTTGGAGGAGCTCTAAGAGACACACAAGCAGACAGGTTGGTTTAAGGAATACGACTGGCGTGGCCAGGGCTTGCATGGTGCTTGGTGCACGCCCCGGTCACGCCTGACTGGTTTATTGCATAACCTCAGTGGTGCAATCGCACATTACAACACTACTAATATCACCCAGCCCAGGATCCAATTCTGCTCCATATGGCAAATAATGTTACATCAAAACCAAACTATAACACTAGTCAAATGATTTGTTTCAGTTCACATTCAAGTCCATTACAGTTGCTAAGCACCCAATCGGATTATGATATTTAAAATAAAAGCAAGGATCTGCAAATTATTTTCTGGACTAACCCATAAATAAATTGGTTACTTCTGGACCCATCAAAAGTGTAGCTTAGGACTTGCAGAATAGAGGAAAGAGAGGTCAGCTTGTTATACATATAGCAGGTCAAAATGTCAATAAACATGATTGATTTAAGTCAAAGCAAAGAGGCTTAACACCCAGAGTATCAGCACAGTGTAAACAAGACTCATTTCCTAGCAGGGCTATTTAGGCTGTCCTTTTTGATGCGATACATATCTAAAACTATTGGCGAAACTCTACAGATGATGGTTTTGTTTATAATGTTGCCAATTTTCCTCACTGTGTAATACTTGTCCCAACGCAGTAAAAGGAACAGAAATAACCAGATCCTAAAAGCTTACACCACAAAACTCTAAAAAGAAATTTAAAAAATGATTCTCTGACAATTCATGTGCTACCTTTCAAACAGAGTTGGTGCCAAGAGTGAAACCAACCTTAATACTACATACATGTAGTACACAAATAATTTAAATATGGTTCTCCCATTGTATGCATATAATGGTTTGCTCTGTGTCTTACTTAGATGAGTGCGTTGAAAATCACTGAATACATGTATTTCTGATGATATATCTAGAATGAACAGAAAGTAGCCCTGAACGGACACTGATCGTTATCAGATGAATACTCACCTTCAGTATTGAATACATTGTCTGAGTTACAGTGAATGCATGACGCCAATTGTGGTACCTCACATTACGGTAGTTTTTCCTCACACTCAGTAACCACCTGCACAAAGTCTTCAAAATTAAAACAGAAAAGAAAATTCACTTTTAACACTAGCAACAGAATATCCAGCATAGAAATTCACTTCTAATCTTTATGGAAGCAAAATGTACTCTGTGCGTAAAAGAAATGTCAAAGTATGTAATCACCAAGAAAGGTCAATAATAACATATAGATTTTGTTCTCTGTAAAATATATATAGCTACATGGGCACTAAGATAAACCAAACTTATGCTTAAAAAAAATCATGTTTGATATTAAAATCAAATTGCCATCTTCTGCCCCATCTAAGTCTGCAATTTTTTTAATTCATAAATGCCCTCCTCTTGCCAAAGGTTTTTTTGTTAATGGTTCATTTTTATTTCTAAAATGTTCCACTTTAATTGCCTATCTTTTATTTCTAAACCTAAAGGGATTGTCCCTTTGGATAGTGATTTGATTCACTTTGGGCAATCCCTAGGCTTCTGTTTGCGTTTTCTGTTTTTGTTTGTTATGTCTCTCATTTTTTTTCCTAATGTTTTAAAATCTTACATTTCTGTTATTGTTGCTGTGTGTTTTTGATGTTTTTTAAGCCTGAAAGAATAAGTAAATAAAAAGGAGATGATTTCCCCAGACCTGAGAAACGCACCAGTAGTCACCATCTTTAAAGGCAGTGGACACTATTGGTAACTACTAAAAAATTATTATTAGCATAAAACCTTTGGCATGCAATACTCAACATGAATATAAATTAGCACAATCTACCCCCCGATTTTCTCAACGGATTCACATGATTCACGTTGGTTGACTTTTTAAATTGTTTTCTCGAAATCAAGCATCTGAAAGCACACAACTACGTGCGACAAGGGCGTTTTTCTTTCATTATTATCTCGCAAATCGACGACCAATTGAGTTAAAATTTTCAAAGGTTTATTACTTTCGTGCATTAAGTTGAGATATACCAAGTGAGAAGACTGGTCTTTGACAATTACCAATAATGTCCACTGTCTTTAAGATTCCTTTCAATCTTGCCCATTTGCATGCCAAAACCAAGACCACTGTGACTGCAGTAAATCTGCTTGAGTATGCAGATGATTGTGCAATAGCTTCACACTCAGAGGCTAAACAACTGAACAAAGGGAGGTACACAAACTGAAAAGCCAGCTCTCCGAAGCGTATAAAAAAGCAGAAAGTAACTACTACATGTGTACGTTATATGACAACTTCAACAGTAACAATCCATCAGCAGCCTGAAACACATAAGACCACATGAGAGACTGGTGAAAAGCACCAACCCATGGGAAGCTGAAGGGTAAAGCACCCGAGGAACAACAGAGACAATGAAAAAAAACAACATTTTGAAGCCCTACTGGGAGAACAACCGTCAAAACTATGTAAGAGCTCAAAGTGCTTTTCAAGGCTCCAACAGCTAGGGAGGCACCAGGTCTTGATGAAATACCCTTGGAATTCTGGCAAATTGAAGAGTTCAAAGTTATTCTCCTATCTCTTTTCAACTTTATAATAAACTCATCACAAATACCACTTGAATTTGCCAAAAGCGGCATAGTCCCACCACCCAAAAAGGGCAATCTGAATCTGGCCACCAACTACAGAGGAAGAATCCTGACCCCTATTGCAGCTAAAATATACATAAACTCATACTAAACAGTTGCAGAAGCCCTCTCGAACAGAAGCTAAGGTGGAACCAAAAAGGATTTTAAAAAGACAGGAGTTCAGTTGAACACATCCTCTCTCTAAGGCGCATAATGGAAGAAGCAGTTACCAATCTTCCCCTCTGGTAATATTTGTTGACTTTCCACAGGGGAGAACAGTTCAAAATACTTAGGATTCACGAAATACCAGTGAAGCTGGTCAGTGCAATCCAAGTCATGTGTGAAAACAATGAAGTGATTGTTCTTTCACCCTTCAGCCAAACTGATCTTTCCAAACAAAAACAGGAGTTAGTACAGGGCGACACTTTAGCCCCATTTTTGTTCATTATATTACCAATGGACTGCATGTTGAGGGAATCAACCACAGTCAGATGCGGAGCCACTAGGATTTAGGTTTCACATATTATGTAATAGACCACATATTTGATTTGAAAATCCAGAAATTAAACAAATCAGGAAGATTATCAAGCCTGCTGTCACCATTTACAAAAGTGGCAGAGTTTCAAAGGAAGTCTTGGAAATTCATATTTTGTTTTTCTAATTGAAACAAGGTTTTGTAATGCATGTTGATAATGCAAGCTGATTTGCCAATTCCAGAATTCTAGGGGCTGTGGTTCGATAGCCCTTAGCAACCCCTTTATTGAGTTTTGGTCTTAGAGTGGTGAAATGAATTGCTACAAGGGAGGGTTTCTTTTTTTGATATTATAGAAGAGCAGGGACAAACTTTGTCTTTGTTTCTCTAACAAAATACAATACAATTCTATCTCAATGCTTTTTTCCAACACTCTCGGGACAAAACAATTCTATCTGCTAAAAATAGAAAGTGCCACTGTGTCAATAAAAAAAACAAGACGTGTTTGGTGCATTAACAGAATGAAATACCACCAATACTTAAATGTTGATATTTGGTTATAATTACCTCATAATTGATATGAAAGCGATTGATGAGATCCAAGTCAATGAACATTCTTAATGATGCAGTTAGTGTCTCATCTTCAGATAGCTTCATGTCACTGAAGAAGTAGCTGTCAAGCCCTATTTCTGACAGCGTGGGAACTGCCATTTTCTGCAGAAAAAAAAAACACTTTAAATAATTGTTACATTAACAAATGTCAACCTGAATTCATCAGTCAAACAACTTAAGTTGTAGAGATGCTTAATAACCTATAGCACGCACACAATATTAAACATAGCATCATACACCTGTACATTATACAATTGTTGCACGCTGTGACGAGGTCCATGGCGTTTTGTACACTCCAGGGGGAAAATGGCACCTGAGGCGAAGTTATGTTGTCATCTTCAAACATTATTACGATGGACTATTCATTGTTTAATAAGCAGACAAACAAGAAACAATTCCCTCGAACCCGCGATTGTTTCGTATACAGAGCTGGAAATCGACCAACGCTGGGAATGATCCAGATGAGGTACACCGAAGTACATCACTTTTCATGTTACCCAGCCCGTCGAGCCATGTAACAGCTACACGTTGCACGTCACATGATTGGTTCTCGACCAATCAAACTTCACAGTTTGTTACCGAGGTATAACAAGTACATTTGTAACACTCCTCACTGCGCCATGATAATTAAATCGATTCCCAGCCGTACCCAGAAATCGAATCACAAAATTCAAGCTTTCAGTTTGGAAACATAAGGAACAGAAAAAAATTGAAAAACATTGTTTGTGATGAAGTGAAGGTTTGTTTACATGGAAAGTTGTGCCCTCAAGTATTCTCAACTGTACTGTCATCTGACAGATAAACAAAGCTACAAAAGTTGCTGAAAACAATAACAACATACCTTTAGAAAAGAATATGAATGCCTGACATTATTTTTTCTTAGTGCCATTTTTAGAATGTTGTCATCTTGAGATCACGCCCTACCGTTGCTTTGATATCGTGGAACTGTTCGCAAAACCTGAATTGACCGCAGTGATCACTGAGCGGTAATTGCTGAGAGTGCCCATGGCGAGCTGTTTGTGGAAGAGATAAACAAGGAATTTGCCAGCAACTCCTGCAGGCGCACTGGTGGAATCCCATCCCCACTGGTTCTAGGATTTGCTTTTTTAGGTTCTAACAAGAAATGTTACACACTTGACCTCATTCCCATGAAATTACTTATTGATTGTTTGGACATTCTTTTACAAGTTATCACCAGAATGGTAAATTCATCTCTTTGTTCTGGTCAACTCCCTGATGTCTGGAAGTCAGCTGTCATATAACCCTTGCTGAACAAATTCACCTTGCTTTGAAAAAATGAACTTTTCAGACCAATCAGCAACCTACATTTCATTTCTAAACTATTTGAACAAGTTGTTGCGAATCAATTACAGTGCCACTTATCCAAAGACAATCTGTTGCCTATTGCTCAATCAGCGACAAAAGTAACCCATCTAACTACAGACCAGTATCCATCACCTCCATCCGTAGCAAGCTAGCTGAGCATGTCATCTTTAGTAGCATAATGGACCACTATGAGACCAATAAAGTCCTTGTTGATGTCCAACACGGGTTCTGCCCAGGACGCTCTTGTGAGTCACAGCTCCTCATAACTGCAAATGACCTCTCCAAGGTACTAGACAGCCGCGAACAAGTCGACGCAGTGATTTTAGATTTTTCCAAAGCCTTTGACCGTGTCCTCATCAACGGTTACTGCTTAAGTTACACCAATACGGGATCAAAGGTTTTTTACTGCAATGGATGGATCACTTTCTTACCAACCGTAGTCAGCGTGTAGTCGTGGATGGCTAAGCATCAGATTGGGTACCAGTTAAGTCGGATGAGGCCCACTGTTGTTTTTGACCTTTATCAATGACTTGCCTGATGGTATTACTTCCAACCTGCGCCTCTTTGCAGATGATTGCCTTATGTACCGCCAGTGACAGTCTTAAACTCCAAGAAGATCTTGACCAATTACATCAATGGTCCAAATCCTGGCAGATGAAGTTCAACCTCGACAAGTGCTATGTAATGCGATTTACTCTGCGCCGCAACCCTTACATTTCAAATTACCACCTTGGCAGAAGAAACCTTGCTACAGTCACCGACCACCCGTATCTGGGCCTCACCTTCTCCACTATTGTCATGGCAGGAAACACATCAACAAAATCACAACTCGTGCCAACAGAATGCTGGGCCTTGTTCAACGCAATCTTAGGAACTGCTCCATCAAAATATGCCAGCAAGCTTATTTGTCACTCAATAGACCTCACCTAGATTACTGCAGCCCTGTCTGGAATCCATACACCCAGAAAGACACAACCAAAATTGAAGCCACTCAACGATGTGCTGCCAGGTTCGTTCTGCAGCTGTACCACCGCACTGAAAGCGTGTCGGTCATGATGAACTTCTTGGAATGGGACACCTTTAGAAAGGCGATGCCAGGCAGCCAGCCTCACCCTCCTCTACAAAATCCAGAACCAAACTATTGCAGTCAATCCAGACCTATACCTCAACCCAGCAGTCCCATGTAATACTAGATCATTCCACCAAAACAAATATCAGATCATCCCAGGTAGGATAGTCATTCTCAAACTCATTTTTCCCAAGAACCATCGTCTGGTGGAACTCACTCCCCGGCAACATCATCACCTCCCCGTCAGTTGAGGTTTTCAGGGGAGTGGTGACTGCTCACCTATAAGCAGCAACAAGTCTTTTTTACTTGCACCCCTGCACCGCTCATGGACAAGTAGTCCCTCGGCTTTACGTCCTGTCTTATGGACCCTACCAAGTATACAAGGGTGATAAGTTGTGGGGCTTGGGCAGTTGCGCGTGGGCTCAAGAAACCAGAGGTACAAGAGTGATAAGTTGTGGGGCTTTGGCGGTTGCGCGTGGGCTCCAGAAACCAGAGGTACAAGGGTGATGAGTTGTGGGGCTGGGGCAGTTGGGCGTGGGCTCCAGAAACCAGAGGTACAAGGGTGATGAGTTGTGGGGCTTGGGCAGTTGCGCGTAGGCTCCAGAAACCAGAGGTACAAGGGTGATGAGTTGTGGGGCTTTGGCGGTTTCACGAGGGCTCAAGAAACCAGAGGTACAAGGGTGACGAGTTGTGGGGCTTGGGCAGTTGCGCGTGGGCTCCAGAAACCAGAGGTGCAAGGGTGATAAGTTGTGGGGCTTTGGCGGTTGCGCGTGGGCTCAAGAAACCAGAGGTACAAGGGTGATAAGTTGTGGGGCTTTGGCGGTTGCGCGTGGGCTCAAGAAACCAGAGGTACAAGGGTGATGAGTTTTGGGGCTTGAGCAGTTGCGCGTAGGCTCCAGAAACCAGAGGTACATGGGTGATGAGTTGTGGGGCTTGGGCAGTTGCGCGTGGGTTCCAGAAACCAGAGGTACAAGGGTGATAAGTTGTGGGGCTTTGACGGTTGCGCGTGGGCTCCAGAAACCAGAGGTACAAGGGTGATGAGTTGTGGGGCTGGGGCAGTTGCGCGTGGGCTCCAGAAACCAGAGGTGCAAGGGTGATAAGTTGTGGGGCTTTGGCGGTTGCGCGTGGGCTCAAGAAACCAGAGGTACAAGGGTGATAAGTTGTGGGGCTTTGGCGGTTGCGCGTGGGCTCAAGAAACCAGAGGTACAAGGGTGATGAGTTGTGGGGCTTGGGCAGTTGCGCGTGGGCTCCAGAAACCAGAGGTACAAGGATGATGAGTTGTGGGGCTTTGGCGGTTTCGCGAGGGCTCAAGAAACCAGAGGTACAAGGGTGATGAGTTGTGGGGCTTGGGCAGTTGCGCGTGGGCTCTAGAAACCAGAGGTGCAATGGCGATAGGTGGTGGGGCTCGGACGACTCCACTCAACATACATGTAGCTGCCAAAGAGGCCGAGATGGATTGGAAGGCCGCCATACAAATTCATCACGGCTCTTTTTCCCCTTCAGCTGGGAGATATTTCCGAAGAAGAGCCAAATGAACAATGATAACCCGTTTTCTTCCCCTTATCTCTTCCCCAAGTGGGCGGGCTTTAGAGGCCAGGAGCCAGATGGCTGGGGGATTGAAAACCCGAATACAGAAAATAACAGCAAGAATAACTAGACATAGAATTTTTGTTAATTACAAAAACACGGTGTTCGGTTGGACGTCACGTGATGACGTAGTTCAAAAACATTGAACCATAAAGATGACTTTTTCTACAACGTGTCGTTAATTTTTATAGTTAAACTTGTATCACAGTTTTTAACAACTCCTTTTTTCTTCACAAATGCAATATGTTTGTGTGAGATTGGCTTTAGGTTTTAATTTGCAATTTATGGAAACCCTTTAAAAATTTAGCTACCCCTGCACGGGATGATGTACACAGATTTGATAATCAACAGCGCCCTCTTTTGTTGGACAAACAAGAGCGCTTTTGGGATTCCCCCAAAAACGTTCGCGCCATATGATTTTTACACATTTTAAACGTTGTTTTATTGTTATTTAGTATCTGATGACGTCATTATGACGTAATTAGGCCTGTGTTGTCTTAAAAACGCTAAGGTTCAACTATCTGTTGAGTTTCAAGGTTCAAATTGATCTCAATCTTGAGTTATGCCGTAGATAAGCTCAAAAGTGGGTTTTTTGATGAAAAAAACACGAAGGCGAACTTTGACCCAGGGTAACGACCCGGAAGATAAGGTCGTACGATTTTGGCGTTAACTTTTCAAATATTGTCCAAGTCTTTATCTATCCGATGCTGAAATATGAACATCATAGCTTTTTTATTCGTTGAGATACAGCAACAAGCAAACGGTCATTTTTCAAAATTAAAAACCCTGTCATGACCTCATCAATGACGTCATCATTCCAAAAAAGTGGCGGTTTCATCTACTCACTATTGCCTATGTACATAGTAAGTTTTAAGTTTGTACAAGCTTTACTTTTGTTTAAAAGCTCAAAAGTTGTTTTTTTGATGTAAAATACACGAAGGCGAACTTGACCCAGGGTAACGACCCGGAAGTTAAGGTCGTACGATTTTGGCGTTAACTTTTCACAAAAAAAACACATAACAATAACAATAGTTGTTCGGCTGTTGGCCGAACACCTAAAAAACCAAAAAAAACAACATAACAATAATAGTTGTTCGGCTGTTGGCCGAACACCTAACTAAGAGAACTCGCCCACATCTCCTTCATATTCCAAGATAACACACAATACTATAGAACCGGTCATTCACCACCACTGCTCCCACTCTCTTGAACAATCTCTCACATCACATTCATTCAACCACCTCTTTTGAAACATACAAAAGTGCCCTGAAAACTCACCTCTTTTCTATACATCATTAATTTACCCTGCTTGTGTGTAAACCATCCAGTCAATTGTACACATCACATCAACATGAATTAGGAGTGACCTCATGGGTCAGCTTAGACTTGTGGACAAGTCGTTAAATCGGCCCCACGCGCTGAGATAGTGGTCTCGCGAGATCACTGCTCTCGCGCGAACTGATGGCTCCCCGATTTCGACTCCTCATTAACGACTTGTACAAGCTGACAGCAGTACGTATTCATGTATTCAAGTACGAACGCGGTATACCTTCACTGTTGCCACGGAGACAATCGTGCAGACGAGTCCATTTTTATAAGAGGGTAGTAATAGTTTCTAATACTGTAAAGCTTGAACCGGAAGGCATCTGTGAATCTTTTTTATTTTGATTTAACTGCTTTATTAGTTGATTAGGGGTTAACTTAACAAAGTCATCTTCAAATGCATTACTATATATCTGTTTAATATCCGTGAGCTGCCTCATGCAAATAAATAATGCCCATAGTCAATGGTAATGGTCCAATGCAGTCCTTTAACCCGATGTGTTCTGCTCGGACTGTGTATAAATTAAACTTGCTATAATGCCCTGGACAGTACGTTACGTCAAATTACCAATCAAAATGTGTTTTAAATATGACAGCTGGACAAGTTGCAACATAAAATATAATATGTATTACTATCAGTCCCAAAATTCATTATTTGTTTCCTGACAAATGTTTTTTTATTTTAAGTTTTCATGGTCGACATGTGGAAGTTTGATATGTGAGTCTTGTGGACAAGTTTCACAGGGTAGTCGTGTGCGGATCGCAGGGATTCCGGAAAAATTTCAGTAACTCTTTTCAGATGTCGATGTATTTTAAAGATATTATAGCTATCATCGACATACACTCTACTTGCCCCAGAGATTGCAAGACAAGGTTTCATATGACACTTAGCAGCTGAACTTTTAATTTTTTTTTTAAGCAACTGTAACCACGAAAAATACTTCTCACTTCCAAGCAATCATAACAATTAATATAAGGGTCAAATAGGGTAAAGACACCGTGAAATGCAAAAAAGGAACAGTGACTCAAATTGTAGTTTGCCTCAAACAAAAAACAAGAAATATATTTATTGATAAATCGATCAACAAAAGCAAACCAGTGGTTGAAATAAATAAATTAAATTGAGCAATAAACAATGAAAATACCTTCAGACTAATGGATATTGATGGTAGAAACTGTAAATAAAGAAAATGTGGAGTGTTTCCCTTGCACCTCCAGGTTGCTATATCAACATAGTGAGTAGTTGACCACGGATTTTGCAACACCTGTTATTACAAAACACTTTAAACAATTTACAAACTAGTAAACTGGTCCGAAGGTTCAATAGTCTGAAGGTTCGATAGTCCAAATTGACAATACGGTCCGATAGTCTGAATTGACAATAAGGTCCGATAGTCCGAATTGACAATAAGGTCAGATAGTCCGAATTGACAATAAGGTTTGATCGTCGATTCGGACTATCGGACCTTATTCGGACCAGTGAACCTTCGGACTATCGTATCGAATGTACAGGTTAATGAAACCTACTTCATTTCGGGACTAATGAACCCCCTGTTATGGAAAATTTGTGCGTTCGGACAATCGAACCTTCGGACTATTGAACCTTCACACTAACGGACCTTCGGGTGGACACCGCTAGAAGACCGTAAAGAAATGTAAACAGTGGTGGATAGGGGAAAACTAACTTGAATGAGTATTTTAAACGGGTTTTCTACCTATGTTGCACAACCGCCTAGCCTTTATACATTATCAAACCCTCTCAGACTGTGCTTTGGATATTTAAGTATTTGCACCGCTGTGGGCGTTGAGGGCGACTGACTCTTTGTCAGTCGCGATTCTGGTGTCCACCGGATGGACGTTTTGGGCGGAAGGTCCCAAAGTTTTAAAAAGATTTATTCCTCGTGCCCGAATTACCATTGGGAAATCTGGAGTGGACGGCAATGGTGAAACCACTGGGTGGGTGTCGATGGCTTAGGACCAAGGTAGTATCTATAGTATATGCTTTCGGGAAGGAAAGGTAAATTTTCTTATTTTCGACTATTTAGACCCATGTGAGGGAACATGTGTTTCACTTGCCGGGCACAATGGCGGCCAGTCCTTTTGCGCTTGGGTGCATTTGTATGGGACATAATGGCACCCTTTGTAAAATCGTTGAGAGGTTAACAATGGCACGTTTCTTGGTGGTATCAAGGGTCCATGGTGGTCGGTGGATTGCTTGCGGGCCCATGGGTGTCGCATGAGTGGGTACATGAGTGTAAGTGCAAGTGCCAGCGCGCACACAGACATACAAGATTGATTTTATCGGGGTAGAGAGGACCATCGAGGATGGTGGTGTGTTGAGATAACTTTATGCGCCATTGAGGGTCGTGCTAGTTAGTTAAAAAATTCCGTGCGTGGCGCCAGGTTTTGTTCTTTGCCGTAGCTTGTTGGGGTTAAACTGCAGAGCTTTTGAGATCCGAAATATTCGGCGCTTCGGATCGGTACCCTAGATAATGGTCCGGAGTTCAGTGCTCCAATGGGGAGAGCCCCCCTTTTATTTGGTTAGCTTTGCATCCATGTTTTAGATAAACCCGGAAAAATTTGTAATTTAAATGGGAGTGCCTATCCTTGGTGAGCCTTGCATAAGGCATGGGTAGTGCCCCATAGTAATGAACATGGTAAGTGGGTGTTTTAAATTGGTAGTGCCCATTTTGTTTAGCTTTACATCGGGGAGTGCCCCAAGTAATGAACCCGAAACAATGGCCGTTTTAAAAGGGGGGTGCCCATCTATGGTTAGCTTTCCTTCGGGGAGTGCACCAAGTATAATTAACCCGGAAAATCGGGTGTAAATATGGGGAGTGCCCATTTTTGTTTGCTTTATGCATGTATCGGGAAGTGCCCCAAGTATAAACCCAGAAAATGGGTGTTTTAAACGGGGAGTGCCCATCGTTGGTTAGCTTTACATCGGGGAGTGCCCCAAAGTTACGAACCCGAAAGAAAATAAAAAATGGGTAGGGCCCATCTCTGGTTAGCTTTAGATCCGGAAATACCCCGAGTATGAACCCAAAATGTGTGTGTTTTAAATGGGGAGTGACCAATTTTGGTTTAGCTTTCCTTCGGGGAACGCCCCAAGTAATGAACCCGAAAAATCGGGTGTTTTAAATGGGGAGTGTAGTGTTCACGTGATCACACTCGGTTATGCAAATGAGTTGACCTCGTGTAAGGTCACACGGAGGCAGAATGGAAAACTGAGGAACAGAGAATAAAGCACATGTTGATGCAAAGAATGAATTCGTATATTATTGCTTTTAATAGTGTTGATTTAATTCGTTAGTCTATTAAGACATTACAGGAGTGCCTATATTTGTTTAGTTTTATGTTCGGAAATGCCCCAAGTATGAACCCGGAAAATGGGTGTTTGAAATGGGGAGTGCCCATCTTCTTCGGGGAGTGCCCCAAGTATTGAACCCTGAAAATTGTGTGTTTTAAATGGGGAGTGCCCATCTTTGGTTAGCTTTCCTTTTGAGAGTGCCCCAAGGATTGAACCCGGAAAATTGGGTGTTTAAGATGGGAAGTGCCCATCCTTGGTTTTCCTTCGGGGAGTGCCCCAAGTATGAACACGGAAAATGGGTGTTTGAAACGGGGAGTGCCCATCTTCTTCGGGGAGTGCCCCAAGTTTTGAACCCGGAAAATCGTGTGTTTTAAATGGGGAGTGTCCATCTTCGATATGTTAATTTTTGGTTTTTACCCATATACACCGATGTGTGTAGCACTGTATACTCAGTACTTTCCCCGAGTCCTGTGGGGAAAAAAAAAAAATTAAAAAAAATCACAGGCATTTTTACTCGGGTGGGATTCGAACCCATGACCCTTGCAATTCTAGAGCAATAAAAACAAAAAATTAATATTCTTTATCCCGATGCAAATTTAACATATTTGATATGCTTTCCTTCTGGGAGTGCCCCAAGGATTGAACCCGACAAATCGGTTATGTAATGGGGAGTGCCCATCTTTGGTTAGTTTTATATCCGGAAGTGCCCCAAGTATACACCCGAAAAATGGGTGTTTTAAATGGGGAGTTCCCATCTTTGGTTAGCTCCTTCGGGGAGTGCCCCAAGTATTGAACCCGAAAAATCGGGTGTTTTTAATTGGGAGTGTCCATCTTTGTTTAGCTTTCTTTCGGGGAGTGCCCCAGTAATGAACCCAGAAAAATTTGTGTTTTAATTGGGGACGGAATAGCCCATCTTCTTGTTTTGCTTTTCATCGGGGAGAGCCCCAAGTAATAAACCCGGAAAAAAAAAAAAAAACGGGTGTTTGAAATGGGGAGTGACCATCTTTGGTTTTTCATCGGGGAGTGATCCCATTAATAATACTATAAAATAAAAAAATAAAATAAAAAAAAAATAAAAAAAAAATAAAAAACCTTTGGATGGCGAGTGCCCCACTTGGGTAGGCCTTGCGTAATGAGGGATTGCCCTGAGTAATGAGCCCTGAAAATGGCTGTTTCTAAACGGGGAGTGCCCCTCTCTTTTGGTCTTGGCCGGCACTGGGGCGTCCCCCTTGCTTGGGCCTTGGAAGTTAGGGAAAAACGGGTAGTGCCCCCTTAGGTTTAGGCGTATTTTAGTTTAATTGGCCAATGGACGCTGGAAAATCTCTACAGGCAAAATGAGGTCTAGTATTTGGAGAGTGAATACATCCAGAGATCATGATTTGAAGCTTTTAGACGTACAAAATAAGTTTATATACTTGTGTAGAGCCAGTAGGGGAGATGACCTTAGCTTTTATCCACACGGGTCTTCGTCAGATGTATAAGCAAACACAAGCAACAAAGCAGAAGGAGGGCAAAGAACTATGGGAAGGCTCCGAAAAAGCGGAAATTATACCCATTCAAAGTTGTTATCTACAGACATAGGGTGGCTACGATCCCTTAAGAGTAACGCAGTGGGGACAGAATGATGGTCAATGGAAGGGTGGATTACCGGCCAAAAAGGCTAGCTAGTAGGGGAGTAGGACTTTCGTATCTTATAAAGTTAGAAATAAAAGGAAAGGCAACGGGGAATGCCACACTTCCGGTTTTGGCGGGCAGCAGGGGAAGGCCCTAGGAAATGGACTTGGAGGTGTGCACTCTGAAAGTTTGGTGCCTCTGTTGGTTTGGCCTTTGGCCTTAGTTAGCCTTGGTAAGAGGGCGGTATTTATAGGTACGGCTCAGGGGGAGTACCCCCTCAGTTACCCCTTAGTATGAATGGCGTTGCGTTTATGCATTGAGTATGGTCTGAGAGAGTTCTAAATGGGGAGTGCCTTTATAGCGGTTTTGGCACCATAATATACGAAACTGGCCCGGTTAATGGGGTTCCTATAAGACTAGAGCTCAATAAAAGAAGCTTCTTAAAGGAGGTTTGGCAGATTGTTTGCACTGGTATCACGTTTGTTCAATACAGGCAAAGTCGGCATTGAAAGTCCATAAGCCTGGCAGGCTTCAGTTGCTCAAGGCTTCCCGAGACCGGTTACGATCGTAACGTAGCTTATGTCATGGCTCTACGATCGTAACGTTGCTTATGTTATGGCTCTACGATCGTAACGTAGCTTATGTTATGGCTCTCCTTCGTAAGTACGTCTCCGAGTTCGCTCCTCTATCACCCGAGGACATCAAAGAGAAGCAGTTGTATGTGCCGAGAGACACGGATGTCTGTTTCCGTTGCCGAAAAAGGGGTAAAATTTTATCGAGACTGCAAGGAAATACTCTAAGTTTTCTTGAGCCGGTTTGGCATAATGGACTTTTAGTCAACGTACATCGGGGGAAGGGAGCCTCGGGATGATATTTGGGTTTTCTATGTGCATGTTCTAAAGTGGGGAATTATTAGATATTCAGGTTTGTTCGAGGAATGCCTCGCCCCCCCCCCCCCCCCCACTTACAAAAAAAAAAAAAAAAAAAAAAAAAAAAAGAAAAAAAAAAAAAAAAAGAAAAAAAAAAGTAAAATTGCACGTAGAACACCGAGTCGCTTGTAGTGTTTTGGTTTAGTGTGTCAAATAAAACAATTTGAGCGGTTGGCAGTTGGCGCTAAGAATGGCATTTCTATGTGAAATGTATTCATTATTTATTGTCTGAGTTTTGTTTCCTTTTTATATATTTTATAGATCGGTCGTTGGCCGTTGGAAATGTTTTACAAGCTGTGCTTTGAACGGTTTCTCTCTTGATTAAACCTAGGAGTATAGGCGGTTCTTGAAGATATTGGGAACCCATGTGTGGGAGCGCTCATCTTGCTACCCCTTTGACAATGTTGCAGCTCAGGCTGCAAGGCGGCGCAGAGGTTCGTGTTTCTGGGTAGATATATCATGAGTTGTTGCAGGGCCCCCCGATGGATCAGAGCCAAGTCCTGCTAAAGTTCTTTCAGGTGTTTGCCGGCCTAATTTTCAAGCCCTGCGGTTTCGAGACCCAGATTTATTTTGTAGCTGGAAGGTCTGCACGATCATCCCCAGGCGTGGAATGACATATTGACTGAGCGCCCTCACGCCGGCCAGCAGATAGGGCGATGGTTGCGTCAGGGCGTAGACCTGTTTGAGTTTTCCCAACCCTTTAGAGGGAAATACCGGGGTAGAACCTTTGACTCGGCTATCCTTCCACCCAGGTACTTTTCTAACGCCCCTATTTGCAAGGAATTCACCCCTTTCATTAATGAGACAATTTCGAAGCGCCTTGTAGAAGGGTCAGTGGAGCTTTTGGGGGCGGTAAAAAGCACGAAACCGCCGAGGTGTGTCAATGCGCTCACCATCGAACCACCCCAAAACAGACTAGTTTTGTCGATGAAGGGACCGAACATCTGGTGTAAGGATACACCTTTCAAATTAGTTCCATTGGGGGATACTGTGGAATCGATTAGTCGAGGTGGAAAGTTCTCGGGAATCGACGACGCTCAGGGATACAAACAAATCCTTCTAAATGAGAGGTCTAGGACCTTCTGTGGCTTCGAGTGGGCGGGATTCCATTTTGTTGACACTACTCTCCCGTTCGGTTTCAAAAACAGTGCCTACATATATTCCTCACTTGGGTTTTGTCTCTCAACCTGGTTAAAAAACAGGGGCATTCACACAGAAGTTTGGATCGTCGAACGGTTCATTGGAGAGTGTGCTGGAGAGGGGAAGTCTTGTTCCTAAAGGCAGAATGTTTGTTTTTGTTTGTTTGCAGGGCTCGATAAGCGACTCGAGTCAAAAGGCTGCTAGAGCGTTGTATGTAGTCTGTTACATGCAGTCACTTGGATACTTCATCAACCTGAAGAAGAGCCAATTGCAGCCGGTTTCATGGATGATGCATTTGGGTCTAGGTTTTTTTTTTTCTTCAGACTCCCTATCTTTCTGGATCACGGATAAGAAGAAGTGCTCATTCGCCCATGTTAGGGAGGACATGTTGAAAGCAGGTTCGGTGCTTCTGAAAAAGATGCAGCACTTTGTCGGAAAATGCCAAGCTTCATTTTAGTGTTCATTGCTACTTCCCTTTTGTCCGGGAGTGTTGCTCCTTTATGGTCGAGTTGGATGAGGTCACACCTGTTCATTTAACTCAACCGGTGCGCGATGAAGTGCTCTTTTGGCGTTTTGTCGACTCATTTTCAGAGCCTATCCCATGGAGGAAAGAGCGGCACCAGCGACAGTAAGGTTGGCGTCGGATGCCTCTGATCATAAAAGGGGTGGGTATTTGTCGCTTCCCGGTCAAACGCCATCACCTTCGGCGTTTATTGGTCATCTAATGTGCAATTTATAACAGAAATCTGTTACAAAGAGGCACTGGCTTTGTATTTTGTTTTGCTGTCAGAAATATATACACTCTTGGACAGAAGAGTCGATGTGCAGGTAGATTCACAAAGTCTCTCCTTGAAGCTAATTTCGGCCTAAAGTTGGAGTGGGTCCCAAGTGGGGAGAACCAGGCAGATTTTCCATACAGGGAGCTTTCTAGAGCGGGCGCTCGTCTTACAGCGTCGATGTGGCACTTCCTGCAAAGGGAGGTCGGTGGAAGTTCGGGGTTTTCTTGGGGTCTCACGACACTGCTCTCCAATGTTCCAAAAGGAAGATTCCCAGTTCCAGGCTCGTCAGGGGTAAACGTGTTTGCACAGTCATGCCCTCAGGGTGAGCAGCTGTATGTTTTCCCTCCCTTTGTGCTCATTCCAGCTCTGATCAAGCTTTTCATCGAATGGGGAGTGTGTCGGTGACAATAGTAGTGCCGAAGCACCACCATCCAAGGTCCTGTTGGCCGCGTTTAGTGTATTGTGCGACACGGTCTTTGCGCCTAGAGCGGAACTCGGTCAGACGGGCGTCCTGGTATTTCCGTCAAGGCGAGGATATGGAAAAACTCAGAGGGCCTTCGATTCGAGCTTTGGGCATGCGAGTGTCGTTTTCCTGCGGATGGTCGGATTTCGAGGGAGGTTCGTTTGCCGCTCAACACCCAGTGCTTCTAGTATCTGATTTGATGTTCAAGGGTATGAGGGGATTTGGTTGGCCAGCGTCGCTGGTTGCCAGGTTGAGGGTAAATGGCGGAGCAAGATTGGGAGTCTTGTGCAGCGTTTTGGCAGAGCCCTGTCGAGCAAAGAAGCCGGAGTTGGCGGTTCTAGACGGAGGTGTAAACGACATCAGCAAGGCTGGCGGTGCATGAGTAGAGGAGTTGCTGAGAGTTCTTGCCTCAGCGGGTAAACGTTTGTAAACCAAGTGTCAGGGGATAAAGTTTGTATTTTCTCTCCAATGATTGTATAACTCAGTCAGACCTAGTAGGTCAGGTTCATTTAACGGTTTGTGGGAGTATGAAATCACAGAGACGACTGCAAAGATGACTCAGGTCAGTTTTGGTCTTGCGTACCGGAGTGCACGTGGATTTAGATATTTAGCTCAGGTTCCTTTTACCCCAAACAGGTTTTGGTAACCGTACTGTTTTCTTTCCTTTCCTTGTCTCTCAAGCTCGACCGGGTCAAGGAGAGTCTTAAAGAGTTGGACGATCGTTTTGACAAGTTTGACATTCAATACGCAGAAAAGGAGTTTGATAAGCAGTTTGTCGACCTTTCTTTGGAGCAATCATAGCTCAGGCTATTTCACTGGCGGCGAGGGCTCGATTCAGCGACCCTAGAGGGTGTGGCTAAGTTTTTAGCGGATCGAGACTCAAAGGGTCGAACACAGGTTCATGCCTTGGGTTGCGGAAATTTTGGAAAAAGTGGACCTTTTGGCTGTGGGTGTGAGCGACATCTTTCAGCCGGAACAGTCGATTCATACATTGGTCAGCTCAGGGCCTATTTCAACACAGGTGGAAAGACACTTCCTTGGCGGCAGAATTCACAATGGGGCAACCCTTGTATTTCCTTTCGAGTGCGGAAATATTTAAAGGCAACGAGGCTTGAGCAAGCCCGGGTGACGCCCAGACAAGCAGTCCCCATTTTCTCGGACAGGATCAGGTGGCTCGCAAACGAAATCAGGAAGTGAATAACAAAGCTTCAGGAGACTGACCATGTACACTTCGTGGGGCAGTTCATTTTGTACAAGGACTTGGCTTTCTTCTTGTGCCTATGGTTGGCAGGAGGTAGGTCGGAAGACCTGGGGTGAACGAAGACCAGTGAAATCACTAAGATTTATGGCAGAGATCTTCTTCTCAGCCACACTATTGGCCAAACTGTGCGGCAAGGTGGCTCATCTCTCGTTGTAATCCCCAATTAGATAGTGAAATGGACCCGGCAGGGGCTTTGGAAGGCGTGGTCAGGTTTGCACGGGATACGGACATCTACACCGGATCACAGGTCGTTGACTAACAAGCCGTTCACTGGAAACGGCCCCACGAATCGCCTCAAACTATACTTCTCAGCTTCGTCAGATCCGGGTGACCGCGTCTTAAGACCCTACGGTGGAAGGGCGGGAGTAGCAGCCACTCTGCGGTTGCAGGGAGCCACGGACCAGGAAGTGACGGATCACTGCGGATGGGTGACACAGTGAGCGTACAGACACCACACTTGGATAGATGGATAGAGTAACCAGGCGCCGCACCACGGTTCTTTTAATAAGGAAGGCCATTGAGGATGAAGGAAAGGAGCGGCCATCGCCAGCAGACCAGGCTGGGGAGTTCTATCAGCCCTAAACTCCGGCTTCAAGGCTGAGAAGGCTTTTAAATCTCCAGCAGGGCAAGCAGCGACGGTGTGAGAGTTGGATGAGAGATGGGGGGAAAGTGGGGGACAGTGGCGTGCGGATCCTGGGAGCGGGTGAGGAACCTTTTCTACCCAGTCCTCAATCCATGTAGAGACCGGAGCCCAGGACGAACACAGCGGTGCAAATAATTTACTATTTGCACCGCTGTGGGCGTTGAGGGCGACTGACTCTTTGTCAGTCGCGATTCTGGCTGGGCTAAGGTGAGGGCGTCAATAGCGGTGGGACTGTCCGGCGGACCCCCTTTTTATATTTGGGTTTTGGGTTTTGGGGAATTCTTTTTACCCCACCCACCCTACCCCTTTTCGCTCCCGGTTCTGGTTTCTACGTTTAGAACCTTTTCTACCCAGTCCTCAATCCATGTAGAGACCGGAGCCCAGGACGAACACAGCGGTGCAAATAATTTACTATTTGGATTGGAAAGAATAAATTTTAACTAAGCGCACTAAAATGAGCAAAATAATATTTGGTAATTGCACAGTATGAATGTCATTCTTACATTTGGAACCATTCAGAATGCACCATCCACATCAGTCAAGAACCTTGGTGCATATTTTGATTGAATTGTCTATGACTGATCAAATAGACCTGCTTTCGATTTCGCCAAACTCTTTCCAACTTGTGTTAATCTTACGACTTGAGTTGAGTCCCAGCCTTGCACCATAACATGCAAATCCTAAGATTAACGTTTCGTGAAATCGGCTCCAGCTTTGCAAGTCTGTTCGATTTCATGAGTCACAGATTAGGAAGTATGTATCTGACGATGCATAACATCATAACATCATGTGATTCACAGCCATGTTCTTTCTCGGTTAGATTGTTGTAATGGGCTGCTTACAGAAATCCTACATGCATATTTTAAAAGAGACTTCACAGTTTGCAGAACTGGGCTGCTCGTGTTATATTTAGGTTAAATCGCCGTCGTGATGCCATGCTCCTTCTAAGATCGCTTCATTGGTTACCAATTAAACAGAGGATTGCAATTAAGATTATTTTATTTGTATGAAACTTTCTTTCTAAATCAGGCACCAGAGTAATTTAATGAGTGTCTTGAGTTGTATCAGTTTTTGCGTACAAATCTTCACTCCAATGCTGATCCATCTCGGCTAACTTTTCCCATGACTTGCAGTAAGGCAGGAGATCAAACTTTCAGTTTTTACAGCAGCTAAGGGGTAGGGGTGGAATGAACTTCCTTCCTCCTAAACGTGGAGTGTTTCCCTTGCACAGTCAGGCTGCCATGTGACCCTGTGGAGAAAAGAAAGAAACACACAATGTTGACCTGAACTTATGTTGATTGTGTAATACTATCCGTAGTATGATAGGCTAATACGTATTGCAAGCAAGTAAGTTAACGTAAATGTCAGAAAATTGTGTTGTTAAAATCACACATGAAGATACCATTTTTCACGTCAGGTACCTCTCTGTGCAGATGTCTTACGTGAGCGTGAATTAAGCCCAAAGTGGTGACGTCACCTAACAACACAATGTTTTGACCTTCACGTTCACGTGTTTGCTGGCATAACATGCAGCTAATAAAACCTACCTAATACTTACGGGCTAAAGTGAGGTTCGAGGCAACACCATCACAAATAAAGACTCTCATGTAATTTCAAATCTTATTTAAGTTTTAGTGTTTAAATTTGTTAAACATTTTTTTATTATGTTTTGTTATTGATAAAAAAAAACAGTGAATTTGGTACTTTTTTACATTGCTTGAGACTCTACTCTCTAGATACAAGAGTTGCAACAACAACGCAAAACAAGTAACCTAGTGTAGAACTAGAAGTAGGGGCTCAATTTTAATAACCTGTGTGTGTCGGTGCAACTGCCACTGACAGTGCTTTTTGTGGAACCCATGGAGGTAGAAACTACCTCCATGGTGGAACCAGTGAGTTATATGAACAATAACACATGTTTTGTTAAGTTTTACTTCAAAACAAAACTTGTTCTTTTAAGTAAGAAGCCCCAAACCAAGTTACCGGTAACTCCATCCCATGGAGGTAGATTTTCGTAATATTATTTGTCAACGCAAATTTATTAGTAAAGTAGTTTAAGAAACTTAACAGCAAGCTCACCATTTTTGATTTCATGATGTCAACACAGCATGCACCAACCATCACCAACTGATTACATCGAATATTCGGCCGGTGCAAATCATTTATTTACAAAAGTGTCATTGCCTTTCATCAATCAATACACGCTGTGTGCAGTGTGTGTGTGTTGGCATGATGCATATAAATGGCGGCTTCTCCTTCTTCTTCCTTGCGACCTGTCGTCAACGTGATCGTGAGCGGATCTCTTGCATGATGCATGCCTTGAGAAAACTGGCTTCTTGACAGCTGCTTCTATATCTTGTTCTTCAAGTTTATCAACCAAGTCCATGATTGATTACAGACCAAGTTAAGACGAAGTTATTTATTTAATATGCACGTCAAAGTTCCCGATAAAAATCCGTACTCAAAAGTACAACCATACACACACGACGCATATCAAAATACATACACACGCTGACAGGTTTGTTGATCGTTCATTTATACATGTGACTTCCCGAACCCATCCAATACAGGGTGTACTGTTTGATAGCATATACATGTTGAATATTCATAGATTTAACGACATCGACCAATCAGATGGGTCCGTACGATTTCGGCTGAAGTGCCCATAGGCTGTGCACAAACTGCTGTCAGCTTGTACAAGTCGTTAATGAGGAGTCGAAATCAGTGAGCCATCAGTTCGCGCGAGAGCAGTGATCTCGCGAGACCACTATCTCAGCGCGTGGGGCCGATTTACTGACTTGTCCACAAGTCTAGGGTCAGCTTGACTTCCAATTATGTGACCATTAACGACACTCCAAATTTATGCAAAACCAAAATTGTGTGCATGCCACAAAGAAAATTTAAACAGAAGGCACATTTCCCAAACAAGTAAGATTTTTTGTAGGATTGTTTTTTAAATTTTAGAAGTCTCACACTTTGTAATGGTTCAAATGTACTATAATTTTTGTCTTTTAGACTCACATATTTGTTTAAAAGTACTCATACATAGTGTAAAGGGAATATTTCCTTCAACCTTTGCATTTGTATTTTTTATTTTTTAATATATGTAGCTTTTCATTTTATTAATATATTACTCTTTATTTGTTTGTTTTGAAAAATGGCATACCTTTAACCTGACTGCTTCCTCCTGTGGTGCTGTTGCATGGTATGACAGTGTCTGTGGCAGAAAAACAAATACAAAACTCAACCTTTAAACATAGCAGAATATTCCAAATAACTGGCTATTTTTTCAGGGAAAAATTCAACTATTCAAGTGCATAGTAATAATGTTGAAAGATGACAACATGTCACAACTAGTGAAGACCTACATGTATCTCTCCTGTTCCAAAGACCAAATCAGAAATTTGATCTTAAACTAAAGTTCATTAAATTCAATTAGGTATTTTCCTATTTCAGTGTTTGTGTTTGTTCAATTTAAAATTAAAATGAAATGCAATGCTCAACCAGAAGTTAATAAAGAAATAATAAATATTTCACTTTCTAAACTTGGTTTCCTACTTTGCAAGGTTCTATCATGTTGGACTGCCTCTTTGGAGATCAACAGTAATCTTCATAAATATATATTTGGTTTGCAGTAACACCATGTGTGTATCTACTTGCCAGGTAGAGTTTGTTCTAAGAGAACTGTCTTGCTCTACTCTACTACCGCAAAGTAGATAGTTCGGGTGTTCGCGGTAGTAGAATAAAACAAGACAGTTCTCCAAGAACAAACTCTACCTGACAAGAAAATACACACATGGTGTAACCGCAAACCAAATATATATTGATACCTCACCATGCAATGCCTCAAGTCCTAAATAGTCTTATAAAAATGTTCAAACACTAAAAGCAGAAAATTTAAGGTAGACACACCTTAAAACATGTTTTAATGCAAATAAACAACATTAGTCAATCCAACATTTTCCTAGAGCACAAATTGCACAGGTGAAAAAAAAACTCAGGAGCTGCTATTTTGATGCCTCCTGTGATCAAAAGATTAAGTATGTCTTAGTGCAGTTGAGGTTACCGGGGTTTTTAAAAAAATTTTATTTGGGATGAAATTAAGAGGTCGTTCACAATCATACTAAAGTTGGTCTAACTCAACTAAGGGTATGTTCAGACAGCGTATTAAGTTAGACCCGAACCGGTTTAACTTTTACGAGCAGCGGGGAGTGGTCGTAAAAAATAAAACCCCTTTGCGTTCAGACAGCACAGAGTTAAACCCGATATGGTTTATCTCCGGTTTTAAGAGGTCAAAGCAGACGCGACCCCATTGCTCTAACATCCGATCTTATTCATCAAAATTCGCGCGCCAAGATACTGCTGACGAGTGCCTGGACGATCATCAGAACATGTTTATAATTGGATAAAAATGGCTCAATCGAATGCGGAAAATAGTTTTACCGCTGGGAGGATATGAGCACTTAAAAAATCATGAACACTACTGTAAAAATAATGAACTAAACAAACAAAACATGACTATTTTACAGTGTAAAGTGTAAATAAAATGGATACAAAAAAACCGCCGAGAAAACTCACCAAATTAGCATCCATATTCCATGAAACAGAACACGTTTTATTTTTGTGTTTTATACCACCGGTTCTGATTTAATTAATTCATAGTTTGTACCTCCATTGATTGGAAGTTGCAAACTCTCAAAAGCTGGTGCCGCAATTTTTATTCAAATTCGTTCACAAACACATAATACAAGTTACGTAAGTACCTATACTTTTCAGTATTTTCCTAACCACCCAACAACGTGGTGATAAGGGAACCCACGGCAGTTTTATTCTCCTAATTTGAAAGTGAAGCATGCTGGTAATGGTAACGGGCAATAGAAAAGCACATCCACGGGATCGGGTAACGGGCAATAGAAAAGCACATCCACGGGATCGGGATGGATAACTATGGGATATGAGAGATTGATCACTATGGGATGGCAGCGCTATGCATGTGAGAAGCATTAAGAAATGTCCATGCTCCTTCGCTGCGCTCGTAGTATACGCTAGTCTTGGTGCAGCCCTGATACTTCACGACGGCAACGACGGCAATTGCCGTCGTTGCCCCTACCGATTGCCGCAATGCCCTTCAAATAACCAATTTTTCACGGCAATGATTGCCGTGCCCTTTTCTCATCATTGCCGCCGTGCCCTTCCTCCCGAAAACAAATTATATTCAACGTTGTCAAAGTTTGAAAATAAACCAAAAAGTCCCGATGTCTGTGTAAATTTCACGCAACGAAATATACCCCAATTTCACGCACGTAAGGCACAACAGCAGATTTCAGGCCCGTTAGTCGTTGTTCTTTGCGTGCGACAAAAAAATACTCGAAACATCGAACGCTAGAGGGCGTTTCGGAACAGAGCGATAGCGTGAGAGTAAACGCCCTCTAGTGGTAAAATTACGCGAACCAACGCTAAACGCCTTGAGAAAAAGACTCGACGTGCCTTTGCATGCTGGGATAGTGGTTTTCCACATGCTTGGTACATGTGATGTACCATCATGTACAGCATAGTCGTCGCGCACCGCATGCATTTATTCTGTCAACATCGTGTCAAAATGGAGCAGTTACGTGGGAATTTTAGCGTCTCTACGAAAAACTACACAACGTGCATGACCAATAGTAGGATTACGTATGAACAAAAATTATTTAGGAATTGTGTATTGTAAGTAGTTGTTCTTTATTTTGTTGAATTAGATGAATGCTTTCTTTTTTCATTGGGTAACAGTTAGAAAATGGAAAAATTGGAAGAACTATTTTTTATAGGCAACTCGGAGGTTTTTTTTCAAACTGCCGTCGTGCCCTTCGCAACTTTTTATGATTGCCGTGATGCCCTTCCAAATTTTTGAAAATTGCCTTGGTGCCCTAAATTTTTACAAAAAGTCAAGGCAAAACTGCCGTGCCCCTTAAAAGCCGAAGTATCAGGGCTGTTGGTGCAAGACGTTTCTCGTTCCCTTTTCACGTACACCGCGGCCAATTCACCGACAGCGCGCGCACCGACTCACCTGACTTATAGTCCACTCACCGCCCCGGAGAAACGTCTTGGTCCGTGTGCTGATCGCTCGGGAAATTCCGAGCACATTCCAATCATGCCGTGCTGCGCTAGGCCTGCATTACTCTGACGTAGCAGTATCAGCATAATTTCCCACAGTCTGGTATCTGTACGTCTTCGGTGCAACGCAACCAGAAACAGCCAGGCTTCCTCGTATGTTAGTTGGTGGGTAGGGCTTGTACATTTACGTTCGTCTTTTAATTTTTGTAAACATGATTGCTGTAGAATGATGTGCGAATTTTAGTTTGCACTAAAACACGTTTTTGGGGAAGATTTTGAGAATTTTTGTAAGTGCGATTAATTGAGGGGAATGGAATCTTAAAATGTTATGAACGATGATGTTTTTTAGCAACAGAGCTAACAAAAATAGATCGATGTACACGAACATGGGATCTTCTGGCATTTTTAGTCTTAGTCCAAAGGGTAACTTTGTAGGTAAAAATAATTATAGGGTCACAGTGCCTGAAAGTACTTTTTATGCAGAAAAAAATAACACAATGTACATACGAAACTTCCGTATCATACTCACACAGCTTGGTCAAAATCAACCGGTGGTCGACCACCATTAAATATCTAAGCCTATGTGTAATTTGACACGTCTTCGCGAAGATAAGAAGCCCAGCCACAACACCATGTTGGCATTCGGTTGTGTACTGTGTGCATGTGTACAAGAAAGTACATGTACATGTCAGACATCCTTTGCCCACGCACTTGGCCACAATTAGACGTGACATGTAATGGAAGACAATTTTGGCAAACGATTGTGATCAACTGTGCTTTATAGTTAAGTGCCGATAGCCATGCAGGATATCTTTCTTTATTTTCGAAATAATGTGCAAATATACCCATACAAGTTGCAAAAGTTCTCTCATCTGCAAATAAAACACTCGACTGCTCGAGTCTTGCCGATGCGGTCAGCAATATTGTTATAGTATTTTTTCATTGACTGACAATTTCTTCCCTCTAACAATCGATCGCAATCGCTGATCTCTAATTAATAATAACATAAAGATCAGTGATCGCCTTTGCATGCGCGGGTTCCCGCCGTAGCATGATGCAGCGAGGCTTTTACTCGACACGTCGGGTGCATGCAAGTTACCAGGCTGGCCCGCTTGTCTGTTTCCAGTTGTGCGCGTGCGTAGTTTTTTGTTGACCCACACGTTGAATATGTATGTGAGGTCACATAACTCAAACATGCACACGGACCAAGACGTTTCTCCGGGGCGGTGAGTGGACTATAAGTCAGGTGAGTCGGTGCGCGCGCTGTCAGTGAATTGGCCGCGGACACACAACAAAACCTGCTAAGAAAATATAATTTTGGTTGAGAATTTAATCAATCATAGGCCTGGGCCGTTGTTAAACTGCATACACCGATCGAGAGAGTTTCGCCAACTCGGTAAGCAGCAAGAACATAAATACTTGGTGCTTTTCGGCATCAGAGGCAACAGAAACCGTATACAAGCACTCCGGGTCCCGGGCGTGTGCAATGGGTCGTCCGTTGTGAGTTAAAACCGGATGTCATTCTGTCCACATGCAGTGTTAAAAGATAAACCCGAACTGGTTTAGACTTAGACCGCCTCGCTGGACGGTTTAAGTTTTGGGGTTTAAACCCGATCCGGTCTAACTTTTTTGCGTTCAGACGCACAAAAGTTGAACCCGAACCGGTCTAAGTTGAGTTGGACCAACTTTAGTACGGTGTGTGAACGACCTCTTAGACCGGTTCAGGTTCAACTTTAGTGCATGAACACAAAAAAGTTAGATCATATCGGCGGTCTCACTCTAAACCAGTGCGGGTGTATCTTTTGACACTACGTGTGGACACAATGACATCCAGTTTTAACTCACAACAAACAACCCATTTTGTGGTTCAATGCACACGCCCAGGACCTGGAGCGCTGTTGTGGTATGCATATGGTCACTGTGCTCACTAGGGTTAAAAGAGTTTATTTTAGTATCAGGGATGAGATTAAGAATGTCCCAGCACAGTCGGGGTTAACAGGGTTTATTTTAGTATCAGGGATGAGATTAAGAATGTCCCAGCACAGTCGGGGTTAACAGGGTTTATTTAGATACATGTATAAGGGATGAGATTAAGAATGTCCCAGCACAGTCGGGGTTAACAGGGTTTATTTTAGTATCAGGGATGAGATTAAGAATGTCCCAGCACAGTCGGGGTTAACCGGGTTTATTTTAGTATCAGGGATGAGATTAAGAATGTCCCAGTGCAGTCGGGGTTAAAAGGGTTTATTTTAGTATCAGGGATAAGAGAAGAATGTCCCAGCACAGTCGGGGTTAACAGGGTTTATTTAGATACATGTATAAGGGATGAGATTAAGAATGTCCCAGTGCAGTCGGGGTTAACAGGGTTTATTTTAGTATCAGGGATGAGATTAAGAATGTCCCAGCACAGTCAGGGTTAACAGGGTTTATTTAGATACATGTATAAGGGATGAGATTAAGAATGTCCCAGTGCAGTTGGGGTTAACAGGGTTTATTTTAGTATCAGGGATGAGATTAAGAATGTCCCAGCACAGTCGGGGTTAACAGGGTTTATTTAGATACATGTATAAGGGATGAGATTAAGAATGTCCCAGGGCAGTCGGGGTAAACAGGGTTTATTTTAGTATCAGGGATGAGATTCAGAATGTCTCAGTGCAGCCTTGATGTTCGTTGATGAACTTTGACAAGTGTCCGAATAAAGAATCAGCCAGTCAACCAGGTACCTATAAAAAAATTCTGGTAAAGACCCTTGGAGGCATCGGGACTGGTATGTCTTGTGTCACTAATGGACTAGAAGTATCTCCAGTGATATGTATGACTCTTAAGGACAGCTCCTAGCATTTCCACCAGACAATACCTGGTTCGAATAAGGCACGAAGGGGCCGAAGGTTGATGATCTGTCACCACTGGTTGAAAATCTTGGGAGCCACAAGCAAGGAGATGAAGCCCGATCTAGTATTCAGGAAGAGGGGCTTAAGCTATATACATATATATATATATAGACCGCAGTTGTAGTCATGAACACACATGACTACATTGCTGAGGGCCTTAGACAGCTCAGTAACACTGATCATTACATTGAATGTGCTTCTGATCCCACTGAATCTTTCTCCCAAGATATCAGTGACACCCTGGTTAAGATTTATAATGCCAATGATATTGAGAAAGATACATTTAACTATCTCCTCCCACATGACCCCCGTACAGCAAGGTTCTACCTTCTACCTAAGATACACAAGCCCAATAACCCGGGGAGACCTATTGTATCTGGGAATGGTAGCCCCACAGAGCGCATTTCTGAGTTTGTTGATAGCTTCCTCAAACCCTTAGTCTGCCGTATTCCTTCCTTCATCAAGGATACCAAAGACTTTCTCCACAAACTAGATGAGGTCAAGCACCAAATACCTGACTCTGCTATTTTGGTTACTTTTGATGTTTCATCACTGTATACTAACATACCCCATCATGAAGGCATGAGTGCATGTGTCTCTGCCCTCAATGCTAGTAATCAGTCCCGCCCCTCAGTGAGTCATATTAAGGAACTCATGAGCCACATTCTAATGAAGAATAATTTCACATTTTCTGACAGGCATTTTCTACAGGTACAGGGTACTGCCATGGGTACCAAAATGGCACCCTCATATGCTAACCTATTCATGTCTCAGTTGGAGGACAGACTCCTGTCCTCCGCCCCCAACCGACCACTAGTTTGGTGGAGATTTATTGATGATATTTTCTCCATCTGGTGTGGTGACCAAGACAGCTTGGATGAGTTTATTGCCCATATCAACTCATTTCACCCCACCATAAAGTTCACTACCGAACAATCTCTCACCAGTGTGAACTTTCTAGATGTGACAATAACCAAGTCTCCTAATGGCCTTGTCACAGATGTTTACAGTAAACCCACCGACACCCACCAGTACCTTCTCTCCAATAGCTGTCACCCTAGTCACTGTAAGAAGGCAATTGCTTACAGTCAGGCCTTACGTATCAGGCGTATCTGTTCCACAGATACCCTGTACAAGAGGCGCTCATCAGAGCTAAGGAAACACCTTGTATCTAGGGGACACAGCGAACGTAGGGTCCAACTTGCTATCAACAGGGCTCTCAACGTACCTCGTCATACTCTGTTGACTAACACAGGAGCTAAAAAACCTCCTACCAATAGAGTTGCTTTGGTCACCACCTTCCACCCCAAACTACCCAAACTTCCCTCAATTCTCAATAATAACATGCCTATACTTCACTCCTCCAGCAGGTTACACTCAGCAATCACTGAGGTTCCCATGGTTGCATTCCGCCGCCCTAAGAACCTTGGTGACATACTAGTCAGGGCCAAACTTCCCCCAGGTACAGTCCAAACACAACCCCCGACAGATATACTGGGCTGTCACAAATGTACCCGTTCCAAATGCAAAACGTGTCTGCACATTAAGCCCTCACTTAAGGTGAAGAGTCATACCACTGGCTCTTCATACAACATCAAGACCGACTCTGAATGCAGCACGTCTAATGTAGTCTATGTCATATCATGTAAAAGATGTGGGCTACAATATGTGGGAGAGACTAAGACCAAACTTAGTCTTCGCTTTGCGAATCATGTCTCTTCCATAAAGACTAAGAAACCGTACCCAGTCTCTATCCACTTCAACAGCCCCAATCATAGTGTCATTGATGTTGAACTTCTGGTGATTGAAGCTTGCAATGGTGATGACACACACCGCAAGAATAGAGAATCACACTGGATTCACCAACTCAAGACAGTAAAACCCTTTGGACTTAACATAAACACTGGTGTTAAATAACTTCTCATTACCCTCCACTTCACTTCTGCCTAAGAACTCATATGTTGTATATATTCTGTACATAAAGTATAAATTAACCTAGTTTAAAGTTGTTTTTTATAAATTCATCACTGTAACTATCTGATGTAAGTAACCCCCCCCCCTTTTTTCCACAGGTCCCTCATACCTATTTTTAAAATCATCATACCTTTGATCTTGCTATTCTTATTAATTGACCATTGTTAGTTGCATCATGATGCAACTTGCTCTCTAATCCTACCCTTTCATGTCTCCCTCCATTGTTGTCGAACAATACATTTACCACTTTTATGGTCCAGTAACCCTTCCTTTCATTCTAAACATCCTTTGTCCTCGCCACTTCACTCCTATTGGTTCATAGCCCCCAATATTGTTTCTGAAATAGGAACTTTGATTGGCTGTTATTTTCCCGCTTCTTTCTGGATCCTTTCCTTAATCCCTTTCCCCCTCTCTTTTTCTATAGAAGTATATATATATATAATGAATAGGGTAGATGGCCTTAGCTTTCGATCCAATCCGGACCTTCTTCAGAGGCATAAGACAAGTACAAACAAATACATATCCATTTATAGAAAAAGAGAGGGGGAAAGGGATTAAGGAAAGGATCCAGAAAGAAGCGGGAAAATAACAGCCAATCAAAGTTCCTATTTCAGAAACAATATTGGGGGCTATGAACCAATAGGAGTGAAGTGGCGAGGACAAAGGATGTTTAGAATGAAAGGAAGGGTTACTGGACCATAAAAGTGGTAAATGTATTGTTCGACAACAATGGAGGGAGACATGAAAGGGTAGGATTAGAGAGCAAGTTGCATCATGATGCAACTAACAATGGTCAATTAATAAGAATAGCAAGATCAAAGGTATGATGATTTTAAAAATAGGTATGAGGGACCTGTGGAAAAAAAAGGGGGGGGGTTACTTAAGTATATATATATATATATAATGAATAGGGTAGATGGCCTTAGCTTTCGATCCAATCCGGACCTTCTTCAGAGGCATAAAACTAGTACAAACAAATACATATCCATTTATAGAAAAAGAGAGGGGGAAAGGGATTAAGGAAAGGATCCAGAAAGAAGCGGGAAAATAACAGCCAATCAAAGTTTCTATTTCAGAGACAATATTGGTGGCTATGAACCAATAGGAGTGAAGTGGCGAGGACAAAGGATGTTTAGAATGAAAGGATGGGTTACTGGACCATAAAAGTGGTAAATGTATTGTATGAATAGGGTAGATGGCCTTAGCTTTCGATCCAATCCGGACCTTCTTCAGAGGCATAAAACAAGTACAAACAAATACATATCCATTTATAGAAAAAGAGAGGGGGAAAGGGATTAAGGAAAGGATCCGGAAAGAAGCAGGAAAATAACAGCCAATCAAAGTTTCTATTTCAGAAACAATATTGGTGGCTATGAACCAATAGGAGTGAAGTGGCGAGGACAAAGGATGTTTAGAGTGAAAGGAAGGGTTACTTGACCATAAAAGTGGTAAATGTATTGTTCGACAACAATGCAGGGAGACATGAAAGGGTAGGATTAGAGAGCAAGTTGCATCATGATGCAACTAACAATGGTCAATTAATAAGAATAGCAAGATCAAAGGTATGATGATTTTAAAAATAGGTATGAGGGACCTGTGGAAAATATTTATATAAAATATATATATAATATACCTCGTCATACTCTGTTGACTAACACAGGAGCTAAAAAAGCTCCTACCAATAGAGTTGCTTTGGGCACCACCTTCCACCCCAAACTACCCAAACTTCCCTCAATTCTCAATAATAACATGCCTATACTTCACTCCTCCAGCAGGTTACACTCAGCAATCACTGAGGTTCCCATGGTTGCATTCCGCCGCCCTAAGAACCTTGGTGACATACTAGTCAGGGCCAAACTTCCCCCAGGTACAGTCCAAACACAACCCCCGACAGACATGACAGATATACTGGGCTGTCACAAATGTACCCGTTCCAAATGCAAAACGTGTCTGCACATTAAGCCCTCACTTAAGGTGAGGAGTCATACTACTGGCTCTTCATACAACATCAAGACCGACTCTGAATGCAGCACGTCTAATGTAGTCTATGTCATATCATGTAAGAGATGTGGGCTACAATATGTGGGAGAGACTAAGACCAAACTTAGTCTTCGCTTTGCGAATCATGTCTCTTCCATAAAGACTAAGAAACCGTACCCAGTCTCTATCCACTTCAACAGCCCCAATCATAGTGTCATTGATGTTGAACTTCTGGTGATTGAAGCTTGCAATGGTGATGACACACACCTCAAGAATAGAGAATCACACTGGATTCACCAACTCAAGACAGTCAAAGCCTTTGGACTAAACATAAACACTGGTGTTAAATAACTTTTCATTACCCTCCACTTCACTTCGGCCTAAGAACTTATATGTTGTATATATTCTGTACATAAAGTATAAATTAATCTAGTTTAAAGTTGTGTTTTATAAATTCATCACTGTAACTATCTGATGTAAGTAACCCCCCCCCCCTTTTTTCCACAGGTCCCTCATACCTATTTTTAAAATCACCATACCTTTGATCTTGCTATTCTTATTAATTGACCATTGTTAGTTGCATCATGATGCAACTTGCTCTCTAATCCTACCCTTTCATGTCTCCCTGCATTTACCACTTTTATGGTCCAGTAACCCTTCCTTTCATTCTAAACATCCTTTGTCCTCGCCACTTCACTCCTATTGGTTCATAGCCACCAATATTGTTTCTGAAATAGAAACTTTGATTGGCTGTTATTTTCCCGCTTCTTTCTGGATCCTTTCCTTAATCCCTTTCCCCCTCTCTTTTTCTATAAATGGATATGTATTTGTTTGTACTTGTTTTATGCCTCTGAAGAAGGTCCGGATTGGATCGAACGCTAAGGCCATCTACCCTATTCATTATATATATACATATATATATATAATATATCAAATAATAAACCACAAGGGAAACTGACTGGGAACATTTTTTTTTAAATGATTTTGGATTGAACAAAGAAAATTGACTAGAGCGGGATTTGAACCAACGACCTCCGGTTTAGCGTGCCGGCGCTCTACCAACCGAGCTATCCAGCCCTATGTTGGTGGTCTCCCAATTTTGTCAATATCTTTGTTCGGGGGTGCCTGTCAGAAGCCATTAAACCGCAAACTGCCGTGTAGCCAGGGATCACACCCGGGTAACGATACAACCTGGGAAGCGGCAGACAGGGGATCACCTTAAGGGGATGCGACTTTTTTATATCAGATATCAAATAATAAACCACAAGGGAAACTGACTGGGAACATTTTTTTTTAAATGATTTTGGATTGAACAAAGAAAATTGACTAGAGCGGGATTTGAACCAACGACCTCCGGTTTAGCGTGCCGGCGCTCTACCAACCGAGCTATCCAGCCCTATGTTGGTGGTCTCCCAATTTTGTCAATATATATATATATATATATATATATATATATAATGAATAGGGTAGATGGCCTTAGCTTTCGATCCAAACCGGACCTTCTTCATATATTTATAGGCAACCCCTGAACAAAGATATTGACTAAATAGGGAGACCACCAAAATAGGGCTAGATAGCTCAGTTGGTAGAGAGCCGGCACGTTTAACCGGAGGTCGTTGGTTCAAATCCTGCTCTAGTCAATTTTTCTTTGTTCATCCCAAAATCATTTTAAAAATGTACCCAGTCATTTACCCGTGTGGTTTATTATTTGATATCTGATATAAAAAGTCACATCCCCTTAAGGTGATCCCCTGTCTGCCGCTTCCCAGGTTGTATCGTTACCTGGGTGTGATCCCTGGCTACACGGCAGTTTGCGGTTGAATGGCTTCTGGCAGGCACCCCCCGAACAAAGATATTGACTAAATAGGGAGACCACCAACATAGGGCTAGATAGCTCAGTTGGTAGAGCACCGGCACGTTTAACCGGAGGTCATTGGTTCAAATCCCACTCTAGTCAATTGTTCATTGTTCATCCCAAAATCATTTTAAAAATGAACCCAGTCAGTTTGAAAAATGAAAGATGTCCATGAATTCATGAGCTCAAATGGAAGACAAAAACTGCCTTTCTCAAAAGTCACAAAGGTTCGTTGTGTTAGTTACCAATGAAACAAGTTGCCTACGTCACATTGGGTATGGCGTCGAGTTGGAGAGCTTCATTCAGAGTGCTGTGTTCAACCAGTTACATACAGCCTATGGTGTTCCGAGTGTCATGGTGTGGGTCGGTATAAGCCTTACCAGGAAAATACCACTGGTGCAGATTGCTGGCAACCTGACAGCGCAACGATATGTTGACGAAGTGCTGCGTCCACATGTTGCACCACTTGCTGCAGCCCATGGTGGAGCATTTGTGTACATGGATGACATTAATGCCCGGCCACACAGAGGGAGAGTAGCTAATCGAGCAATTGGTGTGGCCAGCCCCACACATAGCCTAACAATGGTTAGGAAACATGTCATAGAATTATTTCTTAATTAGTTGTATTGGCAAAATGTTTTACCTTACGATGTTATGACGAACTGTTGGGGGGGGGGGGGGGGACTTACTTTTGTTGATGTGTTAAGAACGGGAGTAGTGATCAGGAGAATGACGTCTTGGTGAACAAAGATCGTCTACAGGTGATCCACAGTGAGGTATAATTGGTGAGCGAGACCGAGAACGGGACCCTCTAGAACGGGAGCAGCGAAATGACGCCGAGAAAAAAGTGCGCTACGCGATGGTGGGCAGACGTCCAAGCGAGAAAAACCTTGTAATCCGGTGGCTGTTCCTGCGGGAAGTAGCCGGCAAAACTACCAATGGGCCATGAAAAACCTTGTAATCCGGTGGCTGTTCCTGCGGGAAGTAGCCGGCAAAACTACCAATGGGCCATGAAAAGGTATTGTAAGGTGTTGACTGAAATCTGTGAGGATCGCCACGGAAGAAAGACCATTTTGAGGGCTGGAAGTTGGCGGTGCGGTGTGAAGGAAATGCCCGGAACTCTTTCGCCGGAACCCGGTGTAGATGAGACTGTCCGGCAGAGGCGGGGAACATACGGTCAAAAAACATGACTGGAGAATGATAAATCTTCCAAAGCATCACAGTTCGCCCTTGACAAGTTGACATCCAGCAGGGGAGCTGGAGAAAACAGCGTTTGGTTAGAAGAACAAGTTGTATCTTGGAGAATCTTCGACAAAACCTGGAAACTCCCCGTTGAGTACATGTAGGTGACTTGCATGCCAGACTATCCTACCAGGCCGTAAAATATCTCAAATCCGCGGTAGACCAGCCGGACCAAGACCCGCACGTTTTTTTCTGCAAACAAACGCGGCATCTCTGACATGTTGCATGGACGTGCTACTCTAAGGTCGAGGGAAGACCACCACAGGATCTACATTTAACATGTTTATTTTTCTGTTAGGTTTCTTCTTTCCTTTGGTCAATTCTGACATCGTAAAGGAGTTGTCCAGAAACTGGACTGCTTGCCTATAGTGTGTAACGCTACGTTGTTTTCAGAGAGCTTGGGAAAAAAAACGACTTGACACTATGGGCGCTGTAAAAAGAAGGGCGTTATTTGTGTGTACACACGGGACCTGCAGTGCGAGGAGGGGTGCTTTGTTTTTGTTCAGCGGAGTTGCTTGCGTTTGTGCATTGTAAATGCATTTGTATGAATCGGAGGTGAGCTATTTTCTGTAATTGAATAAGAATGTCTCAGTGCAGTCGGGTGAATAAAAATCCAGGTTCTGTAAATTCAAGTGAAGATCAAATTCAGAGTTAATCAAAGTTGTATAATTTCTTACCTCTAATGCTACCCTCTGTTTCGCCACTGACCGACAGACTTTTTCATACATGTATGTGTTGTTAATTCCCATACCACAGAAGATGGAGAAAGCCTGTAAAAGACAAAGGAACAGTTAGTTTAATCTGCACTCCCACTTGTAAAGCTTAATTTAAGATAAAGGGACAGTGTCATAATTGTTTTACTAGACAAGGCACTAGGAAAGTACTGGGAAAGTACTGAGCATACAGCCTTACAAACATCAGTAAATGGGGGGGAATAATATTCTTTATCCCAGTTGCAAATTTAACATCTATTATAACGATATTCTAGAGTATTGTTACAAAAACCAGCAAAATTAATACAGTGCATAGGCAAAGTGAAAGAAGAAAAAAAAGTTACTTCAAATGGTTAAAGTGTTACATGTACATGTATGTTGACCTCGGCAACACTTTTTGTCAAAGAAGCCTCAATGTTATACTAGTACAACTGATTTGCTAGAGCCCCTTAAAAACAAGGAGAATTGCATGGAAGAGCAATGATGGAAGAATATTGGTTTTTCACATGCTCCCACACAGTACTTAAGGATCAGTGAAAATTCAAGCAAGTCATCTAGGTTGATTTACACATGAAAGATAACTGGATGTGCATTGTATGAACTAGAATATAGAGTAAAGCTCAAACCGTCTTTGCTTAATCTTTATCTTTGGTGCCCACTAGCTGACTAGATTGATCTGCGTGTTACTGTCAGACTGAACTCCTGGTTGCTGTGGCTATAGTCCCACGAAAGAAACCTCAACAAAAACCTGTGGGGGTTTTCACAGTAAGCCCCTTTTTAAAATCTTTGAGGAGGTCAGTACTGGTCATGGTGCTTATATAGGAAGCTACCAAAGAACATCTGTAATTTATGAAGAAAAGGTTGACAAGAATCCTGGTTTAAAGCCTACAACTTAGGTAGTCACACTATAAATGCTCAAGAAATCTTGCATCCATTGTTGATTACAATTCAACACGCTTCAAATGTCCCTCGAACGAGTAGAGCCGATTGAAGCAATAACGGCGAAAGTTCAAAATCAACAGAAACTGGGAAACATATGTAGATGATATAATCTACAGAGAAAGAAAGGTTCTCCGGAAATATGCTCTGCAAGTTAAAAAATCTGACATGTAAAAATTTACGTAGTAGAAAGCAACGGAAAGCACTGAATCAGAGCGCACAGCATTCTAGACTAGTGTGGCATGAAGTGTGGGCAAGATGAATAAGGACTGGTTTTTTGTTAAGCAAATTGTGTGCTTATATGCCACTAATTATTCAGTTTGAATTCACCACTAACTCAGTAACATGAGTTTGGTTTTTGTTCAACAAATGCTTTAGCCTGAACAAAAAAACAATTTTGTTTTCCAATTTATTTATTTTTTTAAATTCCAAAAACTTCAACATTAAAGGACAATCCCCCAGGCGCAGTCCATCGTCAGTATTGACGGACGGATCCCTACTACTAGTTGAAAATTATTATTAAAAACAATAAAACTTGATGAAAACAAGACCTGTTATATTTGTAGGTTTGAACAGTTTATAAAAATCTTGACGAAAACAATACCTGTTGCGACAGTACGAAGGAACAGTTAAAAAGGATGCGGCCTCAAAAAAGGATAATAATATTAATAATAATAAGACTGGTAATGCGCACGTATCCCCCTGCTGGGTGTTCAAGGCGCGTTAAAAACCAACAACAAACAAAACAAAACAAAGAAAAACAGACACAATAAAATTAGTCCTTAAAAACCTGTAAAATAAGATAAGTTTTGAGAAGAGATTTGAATGTTGTGGTACAAAGACAAGATCTAAGATTAAGTGGTAGAGAGTTCCAGATGCGTGGGGCAGCTGAAGAAAAAGACCTGTCTCCGGTAACACCATGTGTGTATCTACTTGCCAGGTAGAGTTGATTCTTTACAGAACTGTCTTTCTTTATTCTTTTACAACGGAGTAGATTTATCGGATTGTTTGGGATTCTTCTCAACTCTGAAAAGAACTTTCCTGATGTTTAACTTCTACCTGGGTGGGCGGGAGATATAGAAAATTGGCTGGGAATACTGTTTTAGCTTAAACATAGGATCGTTATTAATCGCACTACTGTGGAGTGAGTTCTTAAATGCATTACACATATTTATAGTATGCTCCACTCCAGTATAGTTGACACACTAGATGCGTTTACAATAAACCTTGGTTCTCCATACCTCAAACATGTCTTCATCATTCATGTTAAATGGAGTGCCGTCTTGTTTATTCACCAGAAGAATGACACCAAGAATAGACCCATATGCATTCTTTATGGGCATACTCAGCATCTGTCTAGTTTTATACCCTGTTTCTTCATCAATCTGGCAGTGAAACAAATTAAAAAAATTTGGATTAAAGAAAAGAAGATCATTAAAAGAAGAAGAACATTAAAACATCACAAATATTAATAGTGCAAGTATTCAAACACTTTCTTATTTTTGCCATTGGTTTCTGCCAAAAGTTAGTAAAGCAAAGTATGTGGGAAACTAATTGTTTCCAAAAAGTGTTCAATACGTGCAAAACTTGCCAATCTATTGGCCTACTCAATTTATCATTGGAAATTATACCTTTAAAGGCAGTGGACACTATTGGTAATTACTCAAAATAATTATTAGCATAAAACCTTTCTTGTTGACGAGAAATGGGGAGAGGTTGATGGTATAAAACATTGTGAGAAATGGCTCCCTCTGAAGTGCCATAGTTTTTGAGAAAGAAGTAATTTTCCACGAATTTGATTTCAAGACCTCAAGTTTAGAATCTTTGAAGATGGCCTGTTTTGAAATTTGCACAAGCTAACTTGGAATTTGCGTGAGCGCAATTTTTGAACTGAAGTTTGCCCACACAAATACACACATTCTAACAACGCGCGCCGCACCACCTTGCAAATTGCATCCTGTGGTGCGTTCCACTTGCACAAACGTTGCCAAGTTTGCACAAGTTTGCTACCGATCTCATTTCGAGTGGAACGAGCTGTGCGCCGCCAACGTTAGTGAAAGTTAGCAACGAGGCGAACTAGACTGGTTCCCTGTCTATAGCTTATCAGCAAGGAAAGACGTCAGATGTTCAGGCTAGCGATCGCGAATGTGTATGTGTATAAAGGCCGGTTTATAGTCGGTCGCGCGATGGTCGCGCGACAGAAATCTTGCGCGCAATCCTAAGACTGAGGCCTAAAAACCGTGTCTTTTTATGATCGCGCGTCAAGATTTCCGATGCCCGACCATCGCGCGACTGACTATAACTCGGCCTTAATAATGTGTGTTGCGTGGTGGTTTTGACATGGCTGACTGACAACAACAACCGAACGGTAAGCCGATGATATTATTATTGAACTATACAAATGGCCAATATGGTGAAACAGTGGTGAATAGTCAGACCTGGCGAAAACTGAAAAAGTGAAGCTTCACCTATGGAAATAATTCAAAGGGTGAAGCTTGGACTAACACATTTGCTGATAGAGTGAAGTGGTGGTGAAATCCTGACCCTATACATAATTGGCTCAGGTGAAGAAAGGTGATGACGTGAGGAGGGTCGGTCCACGCTTCAAATTGACGCCTGCATTGAGGTCTCGAAATCAACCATCTAAACGCACAGAACTTTGTGTGACAAGGGTGTTTTTTCTTTCATTAATATCTCGCAAGTTCGTTGACCGATTGAGCTCAATTTTTCACAGGTTTGTTTTATGCATACATGTATATTGAGATACACCAACTGTGAAGGCTAGTCTTTGACAATTACCAATAGTGTCCACTGGCTTTAAGCATTTATTGTAATGGCATAAGTTCATTATAACCTTTAAATTTCACACACATTGATGTTTTAATATGCTCTTGAAGCGGTTGTGAGTTAATGGGGGTTGGCGGGGCTTAAGACAGTTTTTACAAATTTAAGCCATATGTAAGTACACAAAACCACTTTCTCACAAGACTTTGTGTTTACAACATGTAGGTTTTTGTTTATTTCATTTAAGAACTATTTGTTGAGCAACAGGATAATAAAACATTGGAGGAAATTGTTAATTTCCAATCTTTGTACAAATTGTTTGTAATAGGCTAATGGACTTTTGGTACAAAATATATAAAACTGATTTAGAACTTGAGGTCTCGAAACCAACCATCTAAACGCACAAAACTTTTTGTGACAAGAGTGTTTTTTTCTTTGATTGTTATCCCGCAAGTTCGATGACCGATTGAGTTAAAATTTTCATATGTTGCGATAAACCAACTGTGAAGGCTAGTCTTTGACAATTACCAATTGTGTCCACTGCCTTTAAGATAACATTTGATCAACTTCATAGTCGGGACTTTCTGAGTCATGTAGATTCAAACACATGACCTTCTCACTAGAGTGTCAATGTTTGGTAATGTTGATTTTATAGAGGATGCCCTTAACTTTTTGTTAACTTACCGGCCAGAAAAGGGTTGCTCGCAAGTTTGTACACTAGCCCACATGTATTAACGACACAATTTTTGAAGTGTCAAAAATGTTAATTAAAAAAATGAATAAAATAAATAAAAACACGGAAGTGCACTTTTCCACTAATTTTGGCCCTCAATGGATTCATGATTTGAAGATTGGTTTAACAGAGCTCCCTTTTGCAATGCAACGCCGATCACTGGGAAGATACATATTCAATTAACTTTGGCCCATATTGCCCTTCATTAGCAACAAATGTCAACATGTAGCCTTAATCCCAGGCTACATCTACACAAAATGTAGACCATGTACACTGTATACATGTGGTACACATCCTGTCCAGCTTTTTTTTATCACTCAACAACACATTTATACTATAGAGTTGAAGTTTAGTCAAACTTTTTTTATGAATGTGGTTATTATCAAGAGCCAATCATAACCTGTGGAATGTTGATTAGCGTGGACCCTGGACTTTCTGTGTTGAACTGCTAAATACACAATGTGCTTTGTGTGCAAAGATGACCGGCAAGACCGATCATTATAGGTCAGTTGATACACAGCTCAATGTGGTTTTGTGCACTGTAATTTAATACTGTGATGAATGATCTTGATCACATTAAATCTTGAAAATATTGCGACTTTTCAAGCCGTTTAACTAATTTGAAAATGACCTCTCTTTGGGGTTTTAGTTTCCAGCTCTGCACGGCTAATTAAGACATTTTTTAATCTTACCTTGGGATCAAATCTTGAATCCTTGTATACATCAGCAATGTTCAAAGTCTAATTGTTTTTAAAAAAACACAAATGAAAAATCAGTTTAAGTTGAAAACTACAAAGTTATCAAGACAGTCTTGGCAGTTCTTAGGCACAGAGCGTTGAAGGTGTCAATGTTGAATTGCTCAGGTTATTTTTATTATATACCAAAGCTTGTGTTTAAGGCTTGAATAATGGTTTTCTGATAATGAAACAAATAGACCCTAAACAGTGCCTAACTCCGTGATCTTTAGGCCACCAAATGATTAGATGTGGGAAGAAAAACAAATAGGGTAAACCAAACCTGCAAGGCTTCAGTCAGGAGTTAGAGTCACTGATTAAAACTGACACCCCAAATCACAACTAACACTGTATAAATACATAGTGGAGGTTATCATGAAAGAAATTAGTATAAATCTTACCTCACCAGTGGTCGCTGTGTACCCTGTAATTCCTAGGTGGATAGGAAAACGACATTCTTTGCTGTAAATGAAAACAAAATCTTATGCTTTAAGTTTCCTCAACTGTGCTTTACTTTCAAGGATAAATATCACATGTACATGTATCTGGCTCACAACAAAGTGTTACATAGAGTTGTACCAATCTGAGCGAGATGTTGCTCTAGCACCTTCAGAATGAAGCCAAATGCTCCAATCAACACAGGGATAACTTTTACCTTCATTTAAGTTTTAGAGTTGTCTCACTCTGTCGTCCTGACTTGGAGGTCTGACTTGATCTTCCCCAAGACCCTTGGCAAGGTGCCATAGAGCTTGGCATTCATTATATGGGCCTTCCAGCTCACATCCATTTCCATCCTAAGCATCCAGCTGTATTACATTGATGGACATGGTCTGTGATGCTATTAGGGTTTATGCTTCACTACCGTAGAGAAGAATCGTTTCAACTGAAATGACCCCGCAATATTGGGAAAAGGGCAATCAAAGGGAAATAAGCATAAGCGGGAACGCGAGGGCGATCAGGATCTTACCCTGCAATTATGGTCCTCCCCTGGATTGGATTAAAGCGGGATCTGATCACCCTTATTGTGGATTTAAAAGGCAAACAAAGTCTATTGGGAACGCAAATGCCGATCAGGACCCCACAATTTTACCAACGTGTCGAGTACAAAGCTCATATAAAGCTATGGCCTGTTTGGAGATAAAGTTGGCACAAAAGAATAGGCAAAATAGCAAAGAATATACTAAAGTTATCTAATGTTCGTCATACTTGTAGTCCATTATATTCCTTGTGACAGAAAGAGAATACAGACAAAAGAAGAGGCCACTTTCGGATCCATATGATTTTGCTATAATGAAAGCCATGCGAAAAACATTTGCTACACAGCGACCACGTGACCTGATCATCCTCCTTCCCCATGCACACCAAACACACGCACTGTGGGACGGTGGCATTGTGCACAACATGGGTACTATTTTAGGACTAGGTGGTGCAGTGATCAATACAAAACACATTTCTCACTCCGATTTTTTGTGAATTAAAAAAAAAGAATGCTGCGAACTTCGAACATGTGTGATATATAAAAGCTCTGTAAGCCCACTTGTAGTTCTACAACAAAACTATAACTATCAAGTGGCAAAGAAGACACGCCTCATTGCGGGCAGGAGTCGGCATTCTCTGCAGCGTGCCAATTATAGTTTTGTGGAAGCTGCAATGGTAATAACGTCTTTTTCTTCGTTGTAAAATCAAAAACAAGCGGGGGGGGGGGGGGGGGGTGCTCACTATAACAAGGAGGATTAAGGCGAAACCCGATATTTATGTCTTTGGTATATTGAATTTCCGATATGTTTTGGTTATCATTGAACAGGCTTCAGAAAGGTTTCCATCGTTGGGTACGATGTACATACATGTACATGCGAGCTGCACACCTGAATGACCTTTCATTGGTGAACTTTAATCCACTTCCGTTGGCAAAGCGGGATCAATGCGCGATCATACTCACGAGGGAACGGGATCGGATTTCACAACTGAGATTAAATATTTGTGACCCACTCCATCATAATGCGGAATATGTAGTTATGTCCCGTTTCGTGTTATCTACACCATACATGTACATGAATGATCATAACAAACAAAAACTTAAAAATCAAATTTGTTATTTATGAATTAGGTTGCCTAAATTTTGGTTAAACTAGCAACGATCTTACCTTTTCGCTAAAAGATTAATAAAGATGTAAAACAGACGATTTCTGAGCCATGTTCTTGTCCTAATTATCCCACCCAAAAAATTAATAGTTCCCTTGAGAATAAATAAATGGGTTCGACTAAGCCCATTCATCAATAGCGCCACCAAGAGATACTATTGGAAAGCCAAGTCTGTCTATTTATAGCGCCACCATCAATACATATAGTGACTGCAATAAATGGTACAGGGGTCAAAGGCAAACCCTGTTTCATCAGTGACCTCTCTCATTAATGAACCCGCATCACGAGATTTAGTATGACTAACTGACCGAGGCCTCTGTTTATCCATGCAGTGTTAGAGGCTGATCACTGACCCACTGTTGTTGCCATAGCTAGCTGGTTACCATGTGACGTGCACCATACGACGCCGTTCACAGAGCGCGGGAACCATGCACGCGTAAGATACAAATTTTATAACAATGGAATGTCTGTCGAAGAATTGATGTTTCATTTCGTAAAATTTTTTTAAAGACTGTGCTAGATGTCGCATTTTTTTAAATTAATTTTTATGGTGTTTATGTTTTCCAAAACGGGTCGTAAAACTAAGCATCAAAGTCATCGAAAATTCCACATTATTTAAAACGTGAAGGTTGTATGATCTTGATGTTTATTTAATTTAAAATGTTGATATTTGCTTGTTGGGATGAAGATGATAAACTCAAAAATGAATTATACTCGATATTCCTCATTACGACAAAGCGGGTCACCTTTTTGCAAGATCACGATCTCGCAAGATCACGATCTCACAATTGTGAATCCAGTGGAAAGCGTTGTTTGATGAAGGTTCGTGATCAACTTGGAAACTTGCGGTCTGGTCTGGGACTTTTTATGTTTTGAAATAGTCCTTTTTTTGTGGCATGATCGTCTCAATTACCCAGTGAAATCTACAAAGTGATATCTACAAGGAGTTGAGCCCAGTGGCATCTACAAAGTGATACCTACAAGGAGTTGAACCCAGTGGCATCTACAAAGCGATACTCACAAGGAGTTAAACCCAGTGGAATCAACAAAGTGATACCCACAAGGAGTTGAACCCAGTGGCATCTACAAAGCCATACCCACAAGGAGTTAAACCCAGTGGAATCTACAAAGTGACACCCACAAGGAGTTGAACCCAGTGGCATCTACAAAGTGATACCCATAAGGAGTTGAACCCAGTGGCATCTACAAAGTGATACCCACAAGGAGTTGAACCCAGTGGCATCTACAAAGTGATACCCACAAGGAGTTAAACCCAGTGGAATCTACAAAGTGACACCCACAAGGAGTTAAACCCAGTGGCATCTACAAAGTGATACCCACAAGGAGTTGAACCTAGTGGCATCTACAAAGTGATACCCATAAGGAGTTGAACCTAGTGGCATCTACAAAGAGATACCCACAAGGAGTTGAACCCAGTGGCATCTACAAAGTGACACCCACAAGGAGTTAAACCCAGTGGCATCTACAAAGTGATACCCACAAGGAGTTGAACCTAGTGGCATCTACAAAGTGATACCCATAAGGAGTTGAACCTAGTGCACCTACAAAGAGATACCCACAAGGAGTTGAACCCAGTGGCATCTACAAAGCGATACCCACAAGGAGTTGAACCCATTGGCATCTACAAAGTGATACCCACAAGGAGTTGAACCCAGTGGAATCAACAAAGTGATACCCATAAGGAGTTGAACCCAGTGGCATCTACAAAGCGATACCCACAAGGAGTTGAACCCAGTGGAATCTACAAAGTGATACCCAAAAGGAGTTGAACCCAGTGGCATCTACAAAGTTATACACACAAGGAGTTGAACCCAGTGGAATCAACAAAGTGATACCCATAAGGAGTTGAACCCAGTGGCATCTACAAAGAGATACACACAAGGAGTTGAACCCATTGGCATCTACAAAGTGACACCCAAAAGGAGTTGAACCCAGTGGCATAAGTGATACCCACAAGGAATTGAACCCAGTGGCATCTACAAAGCGATACCCACAAGGAATTGAACCCAGTGGCATCTACAAAGCGATACCCACAAGGAATTGAACCCAGTGGCATATACAAAGTGATACCCACAGGGAGTTAAACCCAGTGGAATCTACAAAGTGATACCCACAAGGAGTTGAACCCAGTGGAATCTACGAAGTGATACACACAAGGAGTTGAACCCAGTGGAATCAACAAAGTGATACCCATAAGGAGTTGAACCCAGTGGCATCAACAAAGTGATACCCATAAGGAGTTGAACCCAGTGGCATCTACAAAGTAATACCCACAAGGAGTTGAACCCATTGGCATCTACAAAGTGATACCCATAAGGAGTTGAACCCAGTGGCATCTACAAAGTAATACCCACAAGGAGTTGAACCCAGTGGCATCTACAAAGTGATACCCATAAGGAGTTGACCCCAGTGGCATCTACAAAGCCATACCCACAAGGAGTTGAACCCAGTGGCATCTACAAAGTGACACCCACAAGGAGTTGACCCCAGTGGCATCTACAAAGTGACACCCAAAAGGAGTTGAACCCAGTGGCATAAGTGATACCCACAAGGAATTGAACCCAGTGGCATCTACAAAGAGATACCCACAAGGAATTGAACCCAGTGGCATCTACAAAGCGATACCCACAAGGAGTTGAACCCATTGGCATCTACAAAGTGATACCCACAAGGAGTTGAACCCAGTGGCATCTACAAAGTGACACCCACAGGGAGTTAAATCCAGTGGCATCTACAAAGTGACACCCACAAGGAGTTAAACCCAGTGGCATCTACAAAGTGATACCCACAAGGAGTTAAACCCAGTGGAATCAACAAAGTGATACCCACAAGGAGTTAAACCCAGTGGCATCTACAAAGTGATACCCACAAGGAGTTAAACCCAGTGGCATCTACAAAGCGATACCCACAAGGAGTTAAACCCAGTGGAATCAACAAAGTGATACCCATAAGGAAGTGAACCTAGTGCACCTACAAAGTGACACCCACAAGGAGTTAAACCCAGTGGCATCTACAAAGTGATACCCACAAGGAGTTAAACCCAGTGGCATCTACAAAGTGATACCCACAAGGAGTTAAACCCAGTGGAATCTACAAAGTGACACCCACAAGGAGTTAAACCCAGTGGCATCTACAAAGTGACACCCACAAGGAGTTGAACCTAGTGGCATCTACAAAGTGATACCCACAAGGAGTTAAACCCAGTGGAATCAACAAAGTGATACCCACAAGGAGTTGAACCCAGTGGCATCTACAAAGTGATACTCACAAGGAGTTAAACCCAGTGGAATCTACAAAGTGACACCCACAAGGAGTTAAACCCAGTGGCATCTACAAAGTGACACCCACAAGGAGTTAAACCCAGTGGCATCTACAAAGTGATACCCACAAGGAGTTGAACCTAGTGGCATCTACAAAGTGATACCCATAAGGAGTTGAACCCAGTGGCATCTACAAAGAGATACCCACAAGGAGTTGAACCCAGTGGCATCTACAAAGTGACACCCACAAGGAGTTAAACCCAGTGGCATCTACAAAGTGATACCCACAAGGAGTTGAACCTAGTGGCATCTACAAAGTGATACCCATAAGGAGTTGAACCTAGTGCACCTACAAAGAGATACCCACAAATAGTTGAACCCAGTGGCATCTACAAAGCGATACCCACAAGGAGTTGAACCCATTGGCATCTACAAAGTGATACCCACAAGGAGTTGAACCCAATGGAATCTACAAAGCGATACACACAAGGAGTTGAACCCAGTGGAATCAACAAAGTGATACCCATAAGGAGTTGAACCCAGTGGCATCTACAAAGAGATACACACAAGGAGTTGAACCCATTGGCATCTACAAAGTGACACCCACAAGGAATTGAACCCAGTGGCATCTACAAAGCGATACCCACAAGGAGTTGAACCCAATGGCATAAGTGATACCCACAAGGAATTGAACCCAGTGGCATCTACAAAGCGATACCCACAAGGAATTGAACCCAGTGGCATCTACAAAGCGATACCCACAAGGAGTTGAACCCAGTGGCATATACAAAGTGATACCCACAGGGAGTTAAACCCAGTGGAATCTACAAAGTGATACCCACAAGGAGTTGAACCCAGTGGAATCTACGAAGTGATACACACAAGGAGTTGACCCCAGTGAAGTCTACAAAGCCATACCCACAAGGAGTTGAACCCAGTGGAATCAACAAAGTGATACCCATAAGGAGTTGAACCCAGTGGCATCTACAAAGTAATACCCACAAGGAGTTGAACCCATTGGCATCTACAAAGTGATACCCATAAGGAGTTGAACCCAGTGGCATCTACAAAGTAATACCCACAAGGAGTTGAACCCAGTGGCATCTACAAAGTTATACACACAAGGAGTTGAACCCAGTGGAATCAACAAAGTGATACCCATAAGGAGTTGAACCCAGTGGAATCTACAAAGAGATACACACAAGGAGTTGAACCCATTGGCATCTACAAAGTGATACCCACAAGGAATTGAACCCAGTGGCATCTACAAAGCGATACCCACAAGGAATTGAACCCAGTGGCATCTACAAAGCGATACCCACAAGGAGTTGAACCCATTGGCATCTACAAAGTGATACCCACAAGGAGTTGAACCCAGTGGCATATACAAAGTGACACCCACAGGGAGTTAAACCCAGTGGAATCTACGAAGTGATACACACAAGGAGTTGAACCCAGTGGAATCAACAAAGTGATACCCATAAGGAGTTGAACCCAGTGGCATCTACAAAGCGATACACACAAGGAGTTGAACCCATTGGCATCTACAAAGTGATACCCATAAGGAGTTGAACCCAGTGGCATCTACAAAGTAATACCCACAAGGAGTTGAACCCAGTGGCATCTACAAAGCGATACCCACAGGGAGTTGACCCCAGTGGCATCTACAAAGCCATACCCACAAGGAGTTGAACCCAGTGGCATCTACAAAGTGACACCCACAAGGAGTTGACCCCAGTGGCATCTACAAAGCCATACCCACAAGGAGTTGAACCCAGTGGCATCTACAAAGTGACACCCACAAGGAATTGAACCCAGTGGCATCTACAAAGTGATACCCATAAGGAGTTGAACCCAGTGGCATCTACAAAGTAATACCCACAAGGAGTTGAACCCAGTGGCATCTACAAAGCGATACCCACAAGGAGTTGACCCCAGTGGCATCTACAAAGCCATACCCACAAGGAGTTGAACCCAGTGGCATCTACAAAGTGACACCCACAAGGAGTTGACCCCAGTGGCATCTACAAAGCCATACCCACAAGGAGTTGAACCCAGTGGCATCTACCAAGTGACACCCACAAGGAGTTGAACTGAGTGGTATCTACAAAGTGATACCAACAAGGAGTTGACCCCAGTGAAGTCTACGAAGTGATACCCACAAGGAGTTGAACTCAGTGGAATCAACCAAGTAATACCCACAAGGACTTGAACCCAGTGAAGTCTACGAAGTGATACCCACAAGGAGTTGAACCCAGTGGCATCTACAAAGTGATACCCACAAGGAGTTGAACCCAGTGGCATCTACAAAGCGATACCCACAAGGAGTTGAACCCAGTGAAATCTACAAAGTGATACCCACAAGGAGTTGAACCCAGTGGAATCTACAAAGTGATACCCACAAGGAGTTGAACTCAGTGGAATCAACCAAGTACCTTTGTAATACCCACAAGGAGTTGACCCCAGTGAAGTCTACGAAGTGATACCAACAAGGAGTTGAACCCAGTGGCATCTGCAAAGTGATACCCACAAGGAGTTGAACCCAGTGGCATCTACAAAGCGATACCAACAAGAAGTTGAACCCAGTGGAATCTACAAAGTGATACCCACAAGGAGTTGAACCCAGTGGCATCTACAAAGTGATACCCATAAGGAGTTGAACCCAGTGGCATCTACAAAGTGATACCCATAAGGAGTTGAACCCAGTGGAATCAACAAAGTAATACCCATAAGGAGTTGAACCCAGTGGCATCTACAAAGCGATACCCACAAGGAGTTGAACCCAGTGGAATCTACAAAGTGATACCAACAAGAAGTTGAACCCAGTGGAATCTACAAAGTGATACCCACAAGGAGTTGAACCCAGTGGCATCTACAAAGTGATACCCACAAGGAGTTGAACCCAGTGGCATCTACAAAGTGATACCAACAAGGAGTTGAACCTAGTGGCATCTACAAAGTGATACCCACAAGGAGTTGAACCCAGTGGCATCTACAAAGCGATACCCACAAGAAGTTGAACCCAGTGGAATCTACAAAGTGATACCCACAAGGAGTTGAACCCAGTGGCATCTACAAAGTGATACCCATAAGGAGTTGAACCCAGTGGCATCTACAAAGCGATACCCATAAGGAGTTGAACCCAGTGGCATCTACAAAGTGATACCCATAGGAGTTGAACCCAGTGGCATCTACAAAGTTACACCCACAAGGAGTTGAACCCAGTGGCATCTACAAAGTGATACCCATAGGGAGTTGAACCCAGTGGCAATCTACAAAGTGACACCCACAAGGAGTTGACCCCAGTGGCATCTACAAGGTGATACCCACAAGGAGTTGAACCTAGTGGCATCTACAAAGTGATACCCATAAGGAGTTGAACCTAGTGCACCTACAAAGAGATACCCACCAGGAGTTGAACCCAGTGGCATCTACAAAGCGATACCCACAAGGAGTTGAACCCATTGGCATCTACAAAGTGATACCCACAAGGAGTTGAACCCAATGGAATCTACAAAGTGATACACACAAGGAGTTGAACCCAGTGGAATCAACAAAGTGATACCCATAAGGAGTTGAACCCAGTGGCATCTACAAAGAGATACACACAAGGAGTTGAACCCATTGGCATCTACAAAGTGACACCCACAAGGAATTGAACCCAGTGGCATCTACAAAGTGATACCCACAAGGAGTTGAACCCAGTGGCATAAGTGATACCCACAAGGAATTGAACCCAATGGCATCTACAAAGCGATACCCACAAGGAATTGAACCCAGTGGCATCTACAAAGCGATACCCACAAGGAGTTGAACCCAGTGGCATATACAAAGTGATACCCACAGGGAGTTAAACCCAGTGGAATCTACAAAGTGATACCCACAAGGAGTTGAACCCAGTGGAATCTACGAAGTGATACACACAAGGAGTTGACCCCAGTGAAGTCTACAAAGCCATACCCACAAGGAGTTGAACCCAGTGGAATCAACAAAGTGATACCCATAAGGAGTTGAACCCAGTGGCATCTACAAAGTAATACCCACAAGGAGTTGAACCCAGTGGCATCTACAAAGTTATACACACAAGGAGTTGAACCCAGTGGAATCAACAAAGTGATACCCATAAGGAGTTGAACCCAGTGGAATCTACAAAGAGATACACACAAGGAGTTGAACCCATTGGCATCTACAAAGTGATACCCACAAGGAATTGAACCCAGTGGCATCTACAAAGCGATACCCACAAGGAATTGAACCCAGTGGCATATACAAAGTGACACCCACAGGGAGTTAAACCCAGTGGAACCTACGAAGTGATACACACAAGGAGTTGAACCCAGTGGAACCAACAAAGTGATACCCATAAGGAGTTGAACCCAGTGGCATCTACAAAGCGATACACACAACGAGTTGAACCCATTGGCATCTACAAAGTGATACCCATAAGGAGTTGAACCCAGTGGCATCTACAAAGTAATACCCACAAGGAGTTGAACCCAGTGGCATCTACAAAGCGATACCCACAAGGAGTTGACCCCAGTGGCATCTACAAAGCCATACCCACAAGGAGTTGAACCCAGTGGCATCTACAAAGTGACACCCACAAGGAGTTGACCCCAGTGGCATCTACAAAGCCATACCCACAAGGAGTTGAACCCAGTGGCATCTACAAAGTGACACCCACAAGGAGTTGAACCCAGTGGCATCTACAAAGTGATACCCATAAGGAGTTGAACCCAGTGGCATCTACAAAGTAATACCCACAAGGAGTTGAACCCAGTGGCATCTACAAAGCGATACCCACAAGGAGTTGACCCCAGTGGCATCTACAAAGCCATACCCACAAGGAGTTGAACCCAGTGGCATCTACAAAGTGACACCCACAAGGAGTTGACCCCAGTGGCATCTACAAAGCCATACCCACAAGGAGTTGAACCCAGTGGCATCTACAAAGTGACACCCACAAGGAGTTGAACTCAGTGGTATCTACAAAGTGATAACAAGGAGTTGACCCCAGTGAAGTCTACGAAGTGATACCCACAAGGAGTTGAACTCAGTGGAATCAACCAAGTAATACCCACAAGGACTTGAACCCAGTGAAGTCTACGAAGTGATACCCACAAGGAGTTGAACCCAGTGGCATCTACAAAGTGATACCCACAAGGAGTTGAACCAAGTGGCATCTACAAAGCGATACCCACAAGGAGTTGAACCCAGTGAAATCTACAAAGTGATACCCACAAGGAGTTGAACCCAGTGGAATCTACAAAGTGATACCCACAAGGAGTTGAACTCAGTGGAATCAACCAAGTACCTTTGTAATACCCACAAGAAGTTGACCCCAGTGAAGTCTACGAAGTGATACCCACAAGGAGTTGAACCCAGTGGCATCTGCAAAGTGATACCCACAAGGAGTTGAACCCAGTGGCATCTACAAAGCGATACCAACAAGAAGTTGAACCCAGTGGAATCTACAAAGTGATACCCACAAGGAGTTGAACCCAGTGGCATCTACAAAGTGATACCCATAAGGAGTTGAACCCAGTGGCATCTACAAAGTGATACCCATAAGGAGTTGAACCCAGTGGCATCTACCAAGTGATACCCACAAGGAGTTGAACCCAGTGGCATCTACAAAGTGATACCAACAAGGATTTGAACCTAGTGGCATCTACAAAGTGATACCCACAAGGAGTTGAACCCATTGGCATCTACAAAGTGATACCCACAAGGAGTTGAACTCAGTGGAATCAACCAAGTACATTTGTAATACCCACAAGGAGTTGACCCCAGTGAAGTCTACGAAGTGATACCAACAAGGAGTTGAACCCAGTGGCATCTACAAAGCGATACCCACAAGGAGTTGAACCCATTGGCATCTACAAAGTGATACCCACAAGGAGTTGAATCCAGTGGAATCAACAAAGTGATACCCATAAGGAGTTGAACCCAGTGGCATCTACAAAGCGATACCCACAAGGAGTTGAACCCAGTGGAATCTACAAAGTGATACCCAAAAGGAGTTGAACCCAGTGGCATCTACAAAGTGATACCCACAAGGAGTTGAACCCAGTGGCATCTACAAAGCGATACCCACAAGAAGTTGAACCCAGTGGAATCTACAAAGTGATACCCACAAGGAGTTGAACCCAGTGGCATCTACAAAGTGATACCCACAAGGAGTTGAACTCAGTGGCATCTACAAAGTGATACCAACAAGGAGTTGAACCTAGTGGCATCTACAAAGTGATACCCACAAGGAGTTGAACCCAGTGGCATCTACAAAGCGATACCCACAAGAAGTTGAACCCAGTGGAATCTACAAAGTGATACCCACAAGGAGTTGAACCCAGTGGCATCTACAAAGTGATACCCATAAGGAGTTGAACCCAGTGGCATCTACAAAGCGATACCCACAAGGAGTTGAACCCATTGGCATCTACAAAGTGATACCCATAGGGAGTTGAACCCAGTGGCATCTACAAAGTGACACCCACAAGGAGTTGAACCCATTGGCATCTACAAAGTGATACCCATAGGGAGTTGAACCCAGTGGCATCTACAAAGTGACACCCACAAGGAGTTGACCCCAGTGGCATCTACAAGGTGATACCCACAAGGAGTTGAATCCAGTGGCATCTACAAAGTGATACCCATAAGGAGTTAAACCCAGTGGAATCAACATAAGGTGCGTGCTTTTAGCTTCCCTGGGTCGACCCTGGTCTGCCCCGTTACATTCACATAGCTTTGACGGGCTCACCTGGGCCAGCCCCCAGTGCCCTGCTTGTGGAGTGGGTCACTTGGGGGTGACCTGAGGTGCATGCCGTCACCAGGAGAGGGCGAGTGTGATCATTCAAATAGCTCTTGTCAGGGACTCAGCCGAGTGAGCACTGCGGTGTACACACAGGGAAGTTAAACGAATGCACCCATTGTGATACCAACAAGGAGTTGGACCCATTGGCATCTACAAAGCCATACCCACAAGGAGTTGAACACAGTGGCATCTACAAAGCGATACCCACAAGGAGTTGAACCCAGTGGCATATACAAAGCGATACTCACAAGGAGTTGAACCCAGTGGAATCAACAAAGTGATACCCACAAGGAGTTGAACCCAGTGGAATCTACAAAGTGATACCAACAAGGAGTTGAACCTAGTGGCATCTACAAAGTGATACCCACAAGGAGTTGAACCCAGTGGCATCTACAAAGCGATACCCACAAGAAGTTGAACCCAGTGGAATCTACAAAGTGATACCAACAAGGAGTTGAACCTAGTGGCATCTACAAAGTGATACCCACAAGGAGTTGAACCCAGTGGCATCTACAAAGTGATACCCACAAGGAGTTGAACCTAGTGGCATCTACAAAGTGACACCCACAAGGAGTTGAACCCAGTGAAATCTACAAAGTGATACTCACAAGGAGTTGAACCCAGTGAAATCTACAAAGTGACACCCAAACAGAGTTGAACTTACGAGTTATGTGCTTTGAACCTGTTTACCGTGTTCTGGATGACAACAGAACTTACTAAACGCGTTTCTTACTAATGGCTACCGTATAATGGCGTTCCGTATTGGCAGCGTTAAGGGCAATTCAAAAATAAAAATGCCACCTGCCACCAACTCCTCCTCAAGAATCCATTCTTTGGAATTATCTTCGGCCTGATGAAGTTTATGTTGTGATGTCTCTTGCAGCTTTGATTTGAATCGTCAAGTGGCAGTATAAAGGGTATGACACATGATCGTTGGCGATAGCCTCAACGTGCTATGTATAAGACTATCACTGGGCGTTAGTTGTAAAAGCCGGCAACAGCCTTAGCATTCGTTGGTATTCATTGGTATAAGTTACTAAACGGTATGGAAAAGGTACAGTTACTACTACAGCATGTATACGTAAAACTTGTTATACGCCGACAAACGCTGGCTTAATGGTCAAAGTGTAACAGGGCCTTAAAACTCCAATTGCAGTTGCAGATATAATTGTTTTCAGAACATTAAGCTACAAATGATGAACATTGATAAAATTATTATATAGTCAGAAATCAATAATTAACTTCATAAAACATAATATTTGGTTTCATTTTAAAGAAAATTTCAAAAAAGTTTTAAACTTATATTTGGGACCTTTTATTGTCATAACATACAAAATATTTGTTAAATGATAAACTGTTTTATATCTGACCTGGTTCCATTGTAGGGGCCTTTGTTTTCAAGATCATCCACTCCCAACTCAAACACTTTTGAAAATATATGCTGCAGAAAATAAACAAAAACAAATTGTATTTATAATAACAATGTTGTCTCAAAATAAGTAATGTTGTACAATGTACTTCAACAGAAGAAAATGGTGTTAAAAGAAACTGGAAAAGACAAATGTAACCATTTAATCATACATGCAAAGGTTGGGGGAAATGAAAAACAATTGCTGAATAAAGATTGTAAGTTGATCAACATGTTTCTGTTTTTAAAACATTCTTACAGTGTAAGATTAGCGTCAAATCAGAAAATTGAGTCTGCAATAAAAACAAAAACTTTAATGACAATGACATTTTTTATTTTGTTCTCAATCTAAATCTGAATAAACATGGTTGTAAAAAAGAGTTACATCTAGCCTTGCTCAAGGCAGTCGCATTATTCACTCCGAAAAGACGCCGCCGTAAACCCAACCGTTTACACTATGCTTACTGTTTGTATTCACACCGCACTACCCAACCATATACATTTCGTGTACACCATGTACACCGTCACATCGCTCAACGCACACCGTACGACTACTGTGCACAAGTCATCCGCACTCATTCCACTAACCCGATGTGAAGGCCGCTAGGTCAACAGGCTTGTCGGGTCTGTAACTTCACGAGTTTATTGTGTTTCATGAAAAAAAAATCCACTATTGAAAAAAAAATTGGGGGGGGGGGGGGCTCTCGGATATTGCTAGTTATGTATGCAGCTCATGAATATGGATATCTTTCGTCAGACCTTCAGACAACACAGCATGTGAAGCAAATGAATTATTCATTTTGACGTCCAATCATGCACTTCCCTTATCACGACCTTTGAACCCTATCGTGCTCGCTGAGCATCCGTGGTGATGTAAACATGTCTCGTCTTTCGCGGGGCATTATGGTAATGAGTTGACCGTGGGAACTCTTCTTTCGCGCTGATTATAGACATGAGGTCAGTGGCTTCAACACAATGTCTCAGTAAAACATTGTAAATAAACAAATCAGTGTTAAACTTGAGAAGCATTGTAGATTTGTTAACGCAGATGGAGAGATTGATATCCTTGGATTATGTTCAATAACCTGAAGGTACAACATGTACAAGTATCAATGTTCCGACATGTTCTTGATGTGTGCCTTGTGTACTGTTTTGTCGTTGATGGAATAAAGAAACCTTCATGCTCGTGAGGGGATATATACTGTAATGAAATCCCTCCGAGTTTTTTCCCGGCAGATCTGGTGCCTCGGTGGGCTAGGGTGAGGGTTAGGGTGAGGGTTAGGGTGAGGGGGAGGGTTAGGGTGAGGGTGAGGGTTAGGGTTAGGGTGAGGGCTAGGGTGAGGGCTAGGGTGAGGGTCAGGGCTAGGGCTAGGGTTGAAGCTAGGGTTAGGGCTAGGGTTAGGGCTAGGGTTAGGGTTAGGGTTAGGGTTAGGGTTAGGTTAGGGTTAGGGTTAGGGTTAGGGTTAGGGTTAGGGTTAGGGTTAGGGTTAGGGTTAGGGTTAGGGTTAGGGTTAGGGTTAGGGTTAGGGTTAGGGTTAGGGTTAGGGTTAGGGTTAGGGTTAGGGTTAGGGTGAGGGCTAGGGTGAGGGTCAGGGCTAGGGCTAGGGCTAGGGTTAGGGCTAGGGTTGAGGCTAGGGTAAGGGCTAGGGCTAGGGCTAGGGCTAGGGTTAGGGTTAGGGCTAGGGTTAGGGCTAGGGTTAAGGCTAGGGTTAGGGCTAGGGTTAGGGTTAGGGCTAGGGTTAGGGACTTAAACATTTTGTTCATGTTGAAGCACACGAATTGCAAAGAGATATTTTCCACATATTTGCTAGGCTCTGGTCAGCTCTGCCATTTTAACTTCTCTGCCATCCTTTTTAAAAGCTCTGAAGCATGAAGATAGTGTAGCTACACTTCATATTTCTTAACTTGTCTATTGCTTTATCCTTTTACAGTTTCATAACAACTATGTGCAATCCCACAACTTACTTTAAACATACTATATTTCATGGGGTTATATATTTGTGTATATTTATTTATTTATTTGTTTGTTTATTTATTTGTCTACTTATTTTTGTATTTTTCTATTTGTTAATTTATTTGTTTATTTACTCATAAAACTATTTATTTACATATTTTTGATGGATTTTTTTCTTTTCTCTTAAAGGCAATGGACACTATTGGTAATGGGCCATATTTTTGACCGCGTGAGGGCGCTCTCAATCACTTCCGGGGGTATATTCATTCATACGCAAAACAGTTTTTAAAGATTGGAACACATTATAACCACAGACATCTAATCCATCACAGACAATAAGACTTTTAAAGGAGCCGTTATAATCCACCTCTAAAGCAAATTGAAACTACGGCGCAACAAAAGTGACAGAACGCCTATTAATTTGTGCAGGGCGAATCGCGTGTACCCCCGGAAGTGATCAAAATACTATTTATAGCGCCCTCGCGCGGTCAAAAATAAGGGGCATTACTCAAAATAATTATCATTATAAAACCTTTCTTGATTACGAGTAATGGGGAGGGGTTGGTGGTATAAAACATTGTGAGAAACAGCTCCCTCTGAAGTGCCACAGTTTTCGAGAAAGAAGTAATTTTCCACGAATTTGATTTCGAGACCTCAAATTTAGATGAGGTCTCGAAATCAACTTGCATCTGAAAGCACACAACTTCGTGTGACAAGGTTGTCTTTTCTTTCTTTATTATCACGCAACTTCAACGACCAATTGAGCTAAAATTTTCACAACTTTGTTATTTTATGTATATGTTGAGACACCAAGTGAGAAGACTGGTCTTTGACAATTACCAATAGTGTCCACTGTCTTTAATAGATTTGGTCACTTAAATTTAATTTGCATTCTACCAGGATATTCTTTTACGTTATTTAAGTTTTTAGGAATTATTCTGTTTTTGTTTGTTGTTAGTTAATGTGGGGAGGCAGGTCTATGGACCACAGTAATTATTTTGCTTTTGTTTCTCCTAGCCCATCATGCCCATCTGGAAGTATTTTTTGTATTGTCATGTATTGTTGAAATGGCTGAATAAATAATAATAAAATGTACACACTAGAAAATCACTCTTAAAACAGCAGAAAATGGTATCTGCACACTGTGCAGCTCTAGGGTTATTTGCGTTGTGCAAGGGGGTCAAGGGGGGACATTTCTCTCACGGTATGATCTGATGAAGAAGAGATCAAGGATTTCAGTGTTGAGAACTGTATCCCAGTTTAGGAACTTTGGGCTTCCAATGTCACATGGAGAGCAACAATCCTGATCTTTGCTAGAGCCATTCAAGCATTGGCCTGTGAGTGACTTCTTCTAGTAAGATCTCCCAAACATAGTGGGCAGCAAATGTCTGTAGGTCCATCGAAATCCCTCCAGGGAGTCTACACACACGTTTTCCACCATCCATCTCTACTATGTGCATGTCACAGGCAACTGAGCATTTTAAAGTTCTCCTCCCCATCCGTATCATCAGGCCAGTTCCATTAAGTGAAATTCTTTTGCATCCTGCATATTGTAGGCATACAATGTTGACCGGACTACAAAGTATTGCATCTTTAACCTAGGCAGAATAACCATATTACATGTATATTGTATTACTAGACATTGGTTGCCATGGTAACTAATATTGTTTTGAGTCTCAACAAGCCTATGAGTGGCTCATTGATTGCATCTCAGCAAGATCTAAAAAAGGTGTTTATAAAATTTTACTCACTTCGTCTTCATCTTCACAAACTTAGTCTGATTCCAGTTCTTCTTCTGACAAGTCCTTCAGCAGTCAGTATTTCACTTTTGTGTGTGTGCAAAGCTTACACTGCTTGTTGCAAAATGGTGACCCACATAAAAAGTATCACAAAACAGCGCCCTCATTCGGCTACTATACAATCATTAGGGTTTTTTTTACTTTTTTTTTTTTTTTTTTTTATAAAGGAAATTAACATGATCACAAGAGACCAGTGACCGCACAAAAGGGTTTTATATAATCAGAATCAAATCCACCATACTCCCTGAATTTTCTGTACACTGCCATCATACCATCAACATGTTGTCCAACATTGGATACTAAATACATTGCGCTACATTTAAGGTTGGGCTGGAAATACATTACACTTGTTTGCACAAACAAACTTGGGTTGGGAAGCTGCTATGGAAAACAATGTTAAATGCCCAAACCACTGCATACAAGGGTGTTTTAAACTGATAAGATAGTAATCACAAAAAACACTGGTTCAATGAAGTAATTATATAAAAAACACTGTACTTAATCAATATCAAGGCAAATAGATCAACTTGTTTCATTTATTTTATAAAAATAAACCTTTTCAATGAATGTTATTGGTTCCCAGCTGTGTGTGTTGATACAGCCATTAGTATAATTTGGCAATTTGTTGGTGGTCTAGAGTTTCTTTCTAAATTGATTGTCATACGCATACTTCAAGCACACTATGAGTGATTTTTGAAATGCTTTGTAGACTCAGAAGGCTTCACAAGTTTGCCTTTGATATTTCTATAAAAACAATTACCTGAATACAAATTACACTTACTCTGATTACTTGATCAAAATTAAAATATTTATAACAAAAAATTGCAAACAAATGATGAGTTAATCATTAGATAAATATGGTTAGGTTTAATTGTTATTTGGTAATGAGACAAGGCCACAACAAGCAGAGCAGAAATTAAAGCAAAACATCAGAGTGAAAATCATGCATTACAGAACAAGGGTGCACAAAAGGCTTAAGAGACATGTGTACCGTGTCTTTGCTTGTCCCCCGCTTATTTTTCCTTCTCTGTGAACATGAGAAAAACACAATTTTGCAAGGATTAAAATTTATGTAAGAAACAATACAATGTTTCAAAACACAACTGGGTTTAATTTTTATCATTGTGCTTCACATTTTTGCCAACATACATGCATGCACACTGATTGAAGTATTACTGCACAAGTGCTTTGTCTAACAAATTTTGGAGAAAGCAGCCACATGATTATGGGCAGCCATTTGGGCAAAAAAATGACAACTACAAAAATAAGAAGATTGCCAGCGATCTTCAGCAATAATGATATCAATCCCCAGAAATACATCAACTTCCAGAAATATATCAGTCCCCAGAAATATTTCAACCCCCACAAATAAATCAAGCCTCGAAACAATCCCCAGAAGTATATCAATTTCTAGAATTATATCAATCCCAAGAAAATATCATTCCTAGAAATATATTAAGCCTCGAAATAAGTCAATCCCTGGAAATATATCAATCTCTGGAAATATATCAATCTCTGGAAATGTATCAATCCCCACAAAACATCAACTTCCAGAAATATATCAATCCCCAGAAATATATCAATCCCCAGAAATATATCAATCCCCAGAAATATATCAAGCCTTGAAATATATCAATCCTCAGAAATATATCAACCCCAGAAATATATCAACCCCAGAAATAAATCAAGCCTTGAAATATATCAATCCCTAGAAAAATATAAACCCCCAGAAAAACATCAATTTCTAGAAATATATCAATCCCCAGATATATATCGACCCCCAGAAATAAATCAAGCCTCGAAATATATCAATCCCTGGAAATATATCAATCCCCAGAAAAGAACATCAATTTCCAGAAAGATATAAATCCCCAGAAATATATCAACCCCCAGAAATATATTAACCCCCCAGAAACAAATCAAGCCTTGAAACAAATCAAGCCCCAAAATATATAAATCCCCAGAAATATATCAATCCCTGGAAATATATCAATCCCTGGAAATATATCAATCCCCAGAAAAACATCAATTTCCAGAAATATATCAATTCCTAGACACACCCTGTCTTTCGATAGGGGTATACGTGTTTAGAATCATACTATGTAGTCTGCAGAGGAATTTTACCAAAAGGGAAGACAGTGCAGCCACAAATACAGTTTGGACTTTTTTTCACCAGGAAATGTGTACATCAAACAACTTGTTAGCGTACGTTGAGGCCTTGAGACAAACAAAAATCGCTAAAACTAGTACACCCTCACAATGTTCAAACTCCTGTTAAGGCACAATCACTAGAAAGTGAAGAGCACTTTTATGAAGCGGGCTATCTGAAACCATTTGAGGCATGTTATTGTTATTTAAACAAAGATTTGGACTGAAAGGATAGGGAAGGGCGGTGGGCGAGTGGTATAAGGGTTAGTGAGGGGGCGGGAGAAAGTGTGGTGAGGAACAGCATACATCTATGTAATACATGTTCATGTACATGTCCCAATTACTAAATTGTTGACATACTACATGTAAAGAAACATTTCAAGCAAGATGTTGTATCCTCTCATAACGTGTGATAATATGTCATATCTGTGAAGTTTGAATACATTAAAACAATATCCAAAGTGGTTAGGAGATACATGTAGTCTTGTTCCAATGTCAAATTGTCAAGTTTTTGAAGAACCTGTGAAGAGTCTCGTCAGGGTGTATAAGCTTTGTTGCCTGACAATGGGAAGCAAGACAAAATACATGTATTTTTAGATTTGTTGAGTTGTGGCCCTGCAACCACTGATGATGGGCCTACCGACAAACCGTGTTCTACTCGGAGGTTTTTCATGGATCTTCGGCAGTAGGTAAATGCTGGGTATTTTAATCTGGTGGTTGTGAGGGTCGAGAAACTTGAATATTTCCTTGGATATTATCTGTTCTTTGAACAGATTACATTAATATTTCTAGTGATTGATAAATTTCTGGCGCTTGTACGATTACGGCGCTTAAACGTTTATTGCACTTTACTACACACTTCTGACGCATAATTTATTTGTGGCACTAGGTTTATTTCTGGGAATTTATATAATTCTATGCTTGATTTGTTTCTAGGGTTGATATATTTCTGCGGATTGATATATTTCGGGGCTTGATATATTCCTGGGGAATGATATGGTCCCACTTCCGGTAGACCAGTAAGTGAATGTCAACATGGGGTCACGGCTACCACAGGCTAACCTGCAAGTTTGAAAATCGGTTGAGTAGATCTTGAGATCTGGGGTGCGTTCCACTCGCGCAAACGTTGCCACCAGTTGCGCACGTTCGCCAACAATTTCAAGTGGAACGAGTTGTTCGCCGCCGCGTCACAAACATAATTACATTGTATTTTCAGTGGATGATAATTTGGAATAACAAAGTTAATTAATTGATGTAATGATGTCAAAAAGAGGACTATTGCAGCAAAAACAAAGTAAAAAAAAAATACGTTTGGTGCGCGCCATCTTCATTTTAGGGCGCCGCCATATTGACATCGCGTATACGCACCAATCGTTCAAAAGATAAAAAACGTTTGCGCGAACAGTTGCGAGTCGTTTGCGCGAGTGGAACGCACCCCTGGTCCAATTTCCGGCTGACCCAGAAGTAGGGGTCAACATGGGGTTACGGTTTTTCAAAGTTAATTTAATGCGTTTTGAAGACTAAGAGTCTACTGAAAGAGCTTGAACATTAGCTGTATGTTTTTAGAGTATGGTCGCGCTTCCGGTTGACCAGGAATTAAAGGACAACATGGGATCAAAATTGTTTAAAACTAATGTTAAATGCCCAAGGAGTTTGGGCAATTAACTAATTGTTAATGCCTGAGAAAGAAGGAAATGACTAATAAACCTTTTATTTTGCCATATCCCTTTTCCCCACAGAAACCCCCCTTTTAGTATGAGCCTCATTCACTAATTAATTACTTTTGTCCTCACCTCTCCCCACCCTTAATAGTGTCCTTTGTGTTTCCATCTTCTTGTGGTCAGGCCAGTGCCTTTCCACTTCACTGCTTATGTTTCACTTACTGTATCTTCCTGTGGATTTTTACGTTTGTTGTGTTGCCATTTTAGTCCATGGGCCAGACCAGATATTGGTACCACCTGAGGTGGCAAAACATAAATGGTGCCAAATGCTTTGTAGGACCACCGTGTTTTCCCATAGGGTTACATGTTAATTGCAGTAGGCCCCCTATATGTACATTCCTTAGCATATGGGTTGGCATAAACTCATTTATACTGGTATTAAAGGTGATTATGGCAATAAAATAAAGACAGGCAGCTGGTATACAATCAAGCCAATGCCAGTAAGTGATTGTTTTTATAAATTTAGTTTCCTGTGATGTGGGGGGGGGGGGTAAACAGTGGTACGTCTTGCAAACTATTGCTATTGCTCTTGATGTATTTCATTTAAAAACTGATGCCCAATCTGATTGAACTTTTTGATTCAAGGCGACTGTTTAATTAAAATGTACATTCTTGAACTTTTATGAAGAAATGTTATTATAGGGATCAAAATAATGGGAGGTGGATTGAGCTCCTATTGACTGCTGATCCCTGTTGCAAACGGTGTAGTAAAGTATGAAGGCGGGTTTCTGGCGCCTTAAAAGGGCAGTTCCACGGGGTCGGACGTACATTTCGGACACTTTAACAGAGTGTATTATTACAGTGGTATAAATAAAAGGAATTTTTATTCTGGATAGAGGTATAAGGCAGTCACTAAAGTTATTTTATCAAAAAATAATTCATCCATGTCTTTGGATATAGACGCCATTCGCCGAAAACACCATGGTGTCGGACGTACTCAGAGAAACGGCTTTTTATGGAAACCAATATTTGTAGTTCAAACTCTGTGATGTGTTTGAACTTTAATGCAATTTTTTCTTATTTATGGATTCATCAGACCTCTGTCATTACACTTTACCATAAGACATTTGGTTTTTAAAATTTGAATTTTAAGGAACGGCATTTAATATATTGGTGTCGGACGTACATTTCACAGTGTCGGACGTACTTGTCCGAAATTGCATTCAAAAATAGGTAACAATCAGTTCAACTTTTCACTTTTGTTATAAAATAATGATTTAATCTACCAATTTGGTGTTGTAATATCAGATAAATCATTATTTGTTGAAAAAAGTGGTTTAATTGTCAACTTATACCACGTTTTGAGATCAATAGAAACAATGTGCATGTGTAATGCAACTTGTACATGATGTACATGCGTATCCTTATGCATTGCTGTGGCAACCAAAACTGGCAAAACACCCAAGTTTCAAAATGTTGCCTAACAATGAAAGATATGAGTCTGCAAAATAACATTTGGTTCAAATATATTGTAGATTGGACTTGTGTTTAAAAAAATTAAAGTTTAAAGTTCTTGGTGGGTAACTGTTGCCAAGGTCAAAGGTCACCAAGAATTTTGGTGTTAAATGTTTTGATATTTTCTCTAAAGAACCAACTTTAGAGCATTGTCAACAGTTTACTAAATGAATAAGAGCTCTATCCTTGCTTGGGGGTAACCACATGTACCTGAATTTAACAAATATACTGCAAAAACCAAGCTTTTCTTATATTAATTATAAGTACCAGTGGGTTTTGGAAATGGAAATTAAAATTTTCTGCAGATTAAAATTATTGTGTTTTTAGCAGCCAGTCGAAAAAAAGGGGAATGAAATACACTTGTTTTGAGGCAAGATTTGAGTGATTTGGGTGAGAGTTACCCTAGGTACCAAATTATAGCTTTGTATGATATTTTAAAGGCATTCAAAAAGGCTTTCACATAATTATTTTGGAGGTGTCGGACGTACTGGTGTCGGACGTACGAACAAAATGCACGTCCGACACCAGAATTTTGTACGATTAAGAAGATTTTTTTAAAGAAATAATTCCATGTTTAGATAGAGAGCATCAATTGTGCTTTGTAGTGTAAATTTGAAAATTTTCTGCCCACGGTTGAAATAGGGAGATTAAAATATTAACTATTTTGGTGTCGGACATACATCGGAAAAGTAAGTTTCCAAAATAGTGAATATCATAAAATTTTGAAAGATTTTTTTTTTTTTTTTCCATCATTGTGTTGTTACCATAGCAAACTTCGAACAGGTGCAAAACCAAAACAAACACTATTTAACCACAGTAAAAATTTTGATTAAATTGGCAAAACATTATTTTTGAGCCAATTTCACTATTTTAAAAGTATTTTTTCAGTCGAAAATAGCACTTGAGCCGCTGAATATTTTCAGTAACAAATTATATTTTATTAAAATTCATACAATTAGCTACAAAATGATGTCTCATTTGTCACATTAGTGCCATTTTGAAATTTTGGCACTGAGGTTTACATTTCTATGGAACTGCCCAAAACCAGATTGCTCTGCGCAGTTGGCACTCATTAACCTTGGATGGGAGTCAACCAAGCTAGGAGACAGCCACTGATTTCAAACACGGGTTGGTGAAGCTCTCAGCCTTGGATGGAAGCGTAGGAAAAGGATAACTCTGATTTCAAACCTTGATTGGTGGGGCTCGTTTACCATGGAAGGCAGCCCACCTTGGTGGAGCAAAACTCTTACTTCCAACCCGGGCAATACTGGCCTGCTTATGTCTGTACGGTCACGGATCAGAATAATATGACATTTCTCCCCACAGCGTGCAGTGGGTGTTGTCATGTGGTTGGCTTCATCAGAAGAAGGGCATCTGGCTGTGAAACTTTGCTTCAATATTCAAACTGTGGATACAAATATCCCCACTAGCCTACATCAAACATAAAGGTGGAGGTAGGAGATCACGCCACAGTATAAGCAGTGATTATTTTCGTTTTTGCTTTATGCGCGTGTGGGTATACTCCATGTTACAGCAAGGGTGCAGGGGACTGAGACCCACTACACTATTAGCAATGATTTAAAGAAAAAAAATAAATTATAAAGGATTGTAAACAGATGCAGAGAGAAAATGGAGCATAGTTTTTCTATGGAGATGCACTACTGACTTCTAAATTTTAATTTAAAATCAGGTTTACCCATAGGATATTTTTGGGGGAAAACAAACAGGGAAAAATTCACATGAACAAAAAATGAGCGCTCCCATCAACGACCAATCTTTTTTTCTTTTTTTTATCTTTCTTTTTTGACGCTTATTTTGTTACAGGCCTACATCATTTTTAGTGCACTAAAGACGAAGTTCTCAAGATCTTTGAGAAAGTTCACACTCAAAAATCAGCGGGTACCACAACGATATAACATATGTTAAATTTGCATCGGGGATAAAGAATATTAATTTTGGTGTTTTTTTTACCCATACACCGATGTGTGTTAATAGCACTGTATACTCAGTACTTTCCCGAGTCCTGTGAAAAAAATACCACAGGCATGTTACTCGGGTGGGATTCGAACCCAGTGTCTTACCAACTAGACTACCGAGGTTGCCCGGCAGCTAGAGGCAGTTCGAATCCTATGTTTTGGCAGCGGGTACCGCAACGATATAAGAGATGTTAAATTTGCATCGGAGATAAAGAATATTAATTTTGGCTGCCCTACAAAACAGCTAATTAAAAATCTTGAAGAAAACAATTCCTGCAGCTAATAAATGTGCAAAACCTTATTAGCAACTACTGTTACATGTACTTGTACATTGTATATAACAATTTTAAAAATAATAATACCTAGAAATATTGCATTTGTCCAAAATGCCCAGCTGTTTTGCAGAAACTTTTTTAAATTTCTTTTAAGTCTGTTTAAAAAATAACACATTTCGATTATAAATACCATGTACAGTAGCAATTCATGACTAACGGTAAAGGTGCAACAACAAATTAAAATCCAAGTTTCCAGATGATCACACCAATACTTTGGGACATACACAGTGTATTTAAACCTTTAATGCCCTGTCATTCAACCCGAAGAATTCATTCATGGTATTTATTACACTGTCATGATATGCCATGTTAAATGCATTTGAGTGGAGAAAACCAATTTAACCCCTTGAAATTTGACCTAGTTATTTGGAAAGTATACAAATGTCAAGGTCAGGTTTTTATTCACCCCTAACACAAACCTTGTCCATAAAACGAATAGTTTTAGAGATATACATTGTAATTGACCTTAAAGATTGCTAATTACCACCTAACATAAATATGCAAATTGGGTCACTTCTGGCTTGAAACTCTTATACGATTTTGGATATGCCATCAATAACCACCAAATAAACAAGAATCAACGATAAAACAAACTTTTGCAATTTGTGTGACTCAAAAGTCTAAATCTGGTCCTCTACAGGGAGAAAGAAGAAATGACCATGATAAAAAAAAATCATTTTCTCCTGTGTGACAATAATGACAACCTTGACATAAAACATGCAGGAGAAAAACAGTTGTTTGGGCCTTCAAATGTGTCATAAAAGTTTCTTTTTGTAAGTAAAGTGGTGATAACGTAAATAACATGAAATCTTTCAGATATCTTTTATTGACATTGACCAATGATATTCAAAAGTTTATGAAAGTTTCACGTACATTTTTTGACACAGAGAGCAATAACCTGAAGTAATTTTCCACTACCATTGATCACAGTTCTGATATACGTGTATGTATACATTTTAAAGCCATTATACACTTTCGGTAAACAGTATTGTCCAAGTCCCACACTTCGTGTATCACAACTTATATATAAAATAATAAACCTGTGAAAATTTAGGCTCAATCGGTCATCGGAGTCGAGAGAAAATAACGAGAAAACCCACCCTTGTTTCCGCACGTTTCGCCGTGTCATGACATGTGTTTCTATAAATCCGTAATTCTCGCTATCGAGAATTGATATTGTTTTAATGTTTTCTAAAAAAGTAAAGCATTTCATGGAACAATATTTCAAGAGAAGTCTTTTACCATTACCTTCTGTAAACCCTGTAAATTATTTGTAAATCTGTGAACTTTTTTGTTTGTTTCTTTACAGAAAGTGTATAATGGCTTTAAGTACAATTTAACCACAGAAACTTTGAGGAAATTCCTAAAATTTTTGCTCCAGAGCCAGTACAAAAACACAAGGCTGTGAAACAATAGTTTACATGTTTAGACATAAGGACACAATACTGGCAAAGAACAGGGGGGGAAAAAATAGGTGTCGATGGAAGTTTGAATTTACTCAAAATCCATACGAATGGACTACCTTCTACTGAAAAAAAAGTTATGGAAAGATAATGTGGCAAGTAGAAATTCCATCATGCAGTGTTTTTTTCACGATTGATGTGTAAATTTAACGTAAGTTTCGCGTTGTCCACTTTTCAGTCAGGTAAACAAAAATACAAGTGAAAAGAACAAGAAATTAAGTTAATTTGTTGCAGCTAATATTTTGCACCCATCTTCTAGTCGAAACTTTTATTTAAAGGGATAACTTTTGTTAAACAATAATATTAAATAAGGGGACACCGTAACTAACGTAACATTACGGTTTTGTACACAAGTGTTTGAAATGCTTAACCCCCCCCCCCCCACCCAAAGGCTAATCACAGCTAACTGATTTTAATATCATAAAAACACAAATTAAAAGTGTTGTAGGCTGTTTTTTCTAGACTTTTAACGATGGTTACTAGCAGACACGAGCGTGTTCGCGGTAACTAACGTAAAACTGGAGAAGTTATGAGGCGACAACAACGATTTTTTGAGGAATTAATCTTGATTATCTAGTGCAGGTCAACTGAAAAGTAAAAACTATTTGTCATGTAGTCGTGTAAAGAGGAAAAAGAGAAATTTAGTCACTTTTCTTGCGTTAGTTACAGTTTGACACTATTCAAATTCACAGAAAGTTATTTGACCATAAACATGACAAACTACCCCATTCATTATCCTATAAAATCGCTCTATTTAAATTGCAATTGGAACCGTAATCACAGATTAATACAATGAAGAAGTATCGTGACAAGTAGTCCATACCTTTTTGTTGCCTTTTCAAAGTAAATCTGGTAATTTCAAAAACAATCCCGACGTTGATGCTGTTTAATGTTAGTTACATTTTGACGCGAAACAGGGATATGGTGGACACCATCTTTAAAATGTGTTGCATTGGCAAAAATCATCCATACAGAGTACAGGTATAAAGCTATCCTGGTGACATAATGTTGATTACTCAGTTTAACTACAAAGTTATTTTACGTGGGTTACATAGTGGACGCCAAAAATAGTTGGCGATGTTTGTGTGTGTTTTTTCATCCTCATATTACTCGGAGGTATATACAGACTTTTGCAAAATAATTATGCAGTTTACAGTCTACCCGCAAACCATGTGTTTTATTGAGCTTTTGCCCGGTTTTATCTGCAGGGGTTGGTGTGGTTTTTCATGCATGACCTCGGTTTGAATATATAATTAGTCCAAAGGGCTTCTGAAAGTCTTTTCGGCCTTATCTGAAAAGTATTGACAGAAATAATATATATAGTTGACGCTACTCGGGCTGAACTCGGCTTGAGACGTTGTGACCATGGGTTTGTCCAATGTTAGAAATTAGTCTCTGCCATCCAGGCCGATCCAGGGCAGCTTGAACAGCTTGATCGTGTTGTAGGCCGATGGCGTTGAGGTCGTCTATAAGCTGTGATATGTAGCTATCCACCCTGGTGAAAGGGTTCAGATGGCTGGTTTTGTGGATTTACGAAAGTAGCGAGAGGCATTTCAGGTCTCCGAAGAGCATGGCCGATCAAACAAAGTCGACTTCTCAGCAGGGTTGTTGTGGCAGGTGTTATGCATGTGCGAGAGTACAAGTCTTCGTTGGACAGCCATACTGGGAAGTGCACACAGAGGCTGTACCGCATGAGAGCACGGTGAGACGCATCAAGATTCTTGGCCATGGTTTTGGTGATCGTTAGAGCTTCACAGCTGTACAAAAGCACTGTCTCGACTGTGGACTTGAAGAGCTGCATTTTGGCTTTATCGCTGGCTACCATCCCACACAGGTGTGAGTTTAAGAGCGGCGACCCATGCCAGCTGCCGTCGTCGCTGAATGGCACTTCGGCTGTCTGCAACGTTGCATCCCAGGTAGCAAAAGTCGTCACAGGATGCGAGAGGGACGCCGGCTGTTGTACATATGGTAGTGTGTGGAATGTCTCCAATGTACATGACCTTCGTTTCGCTGGCATTCAGACGCAGACCTACTTTGGCTGATGCTGCCTCAAAGTGATGTAGTTGCCCAGGTCAAAATTAGTTAACTGGGGTCAACTGGTTCAACTGGAAAGTGACCAAACTCGTCCATTTTCCATATTAACCAACTGGTTTGGACTAGGTTTAACTGTGTTCAACTAGGTTGAAATTATAAACCAGTTGGTTTCTGTCCATTTTCCATATTAAACCAACTGGTTTTAACTGTGTTTAACTAGTTTATCAACTGGTTTCAACTAGTTCCAGTTAAACCCAGTTTAACTAGGTTCAACTGGAATTTCGACCTGGGTGGCGTTGGGCTACGTCTGGATTGTCAGAAATCAGCGCGGCGTCATCAGCGTATGCAAGTGCGGGGATTTTCACGGCCGTCCATCGTGCCGACATACGTCTCCTCACAGTGTAAGCATCTTCTAGGGTGAGCGACTGACGTAAGATGTAATGTAGTCCATGACGATGACAAACAAGTAGGACGCCAACGTATCTCCCTGGAGCACACCAGATGTCGTGCCAAACTCGTCAGTGCAACCCGAGTATGTGCGCACACATGCAGATGTGTTGGTGTACAGTGACATTATTGCGTTGATGAAAGATGTTGGTATGCCGTAGAATGATAAAATCTGTCTCAGGGCTCCGCGGTCGACACAGTCGAATGCTTTGGAGAAGCCGACAAAGCTTATCACAATACTCCGCTTCCTTGAGCGGCACACATTTGTTTGTGGCGCTAACACAATCAGAAATAAAGTAGTAATTGAAATAAATATCTGTCGTTTTGTATGAACAAAATCGGTGCAACTCAAATTTTAAAAAGAGAAGTTTGTACGTAAAAATGGTGACCCTCATTCAGCCCATAATAGACTAACGCTGGACTGGTGGTCGGGCACCATACCAACAAAAAACAGCAAGCTGCCACATCAATGGATGATGTCATCGTCAGCCAATCACCGTGCAGAAAACCATCCTGTTTAATGGTTGATTTTTTCGTAACGTGGGTTTTGAACTACCGTTGGAAATCGCTGTACCCTGACTGGACTAGGTACGATCCAGTCTCGCTTTTAACATTTCCAGGAAAAAATAGTGTCCATGTATACAACTTTTGGACTGTTGCTGACATTCATAATGGGACAATCTGTTGTGTTTTGTTACTTGTTTTTCTTTCTTTTTGAAGCCATTTTTTTTTTCGTACAAATTTCTCTTTAAAAAATTTGAGTTGCACCGATTTTGTTCATATAAAACGACAGATATGCTCTTAGTTTCAATGAACTGCTACATTATTTCTGTCAATACTTTTCAGATAAGGCCGAAAAAGACTGAAGCCCTTTGGACTTATTATATATTCACACAGAGGTCACGCACGAAAAAGGATGAATAATTTGCACATAAAAGAAAAAGAAATTTGGTGACCTGCGGGAAGACTGTTTATTTTGAATAAAAATGGTTAACCTCGGCAAGGATGGGGTTTGCAAAAGTATTTATCTGGCCTGGAGAACATTGTAAATTTGGGTGGACACAAAGATTTATTGATCATTTTATGTGCTTAAAACAATTTTTGTGTTTGCATGTGTTGTGATATGGGACTACTTTATCCTGCCCATGTATATCGTACACCACTGTGTTCCTGCCCTTGTATTAAAGCCATTGGACCCTTTCGGTAAACAGTATTGTCCAAGGCCCACACTTCGTGTATCACAACTTCTATATCAAATAACAAACCTGTGAAAATTTGGGCTTAATCGGTCGTCCGAGTCAGGAGAAAATAACGGGAAAACCCACCCTTGTATCCGCGCGTTTCGCCGTGTCATGACATGTGTTTAAAATAAATCCGTAATTCTCGTTAACGAGAATTGATATTGTTTTACTGTTTTCTCAAAAAGTAAAGCATTTCATGGAATAATATTTCAAGAGAAGTATTTCACCACTACCTTCTGTAAACCCTGTAAGTTATTTGTAAATCTGTGAACTTTTTTTTTTTTTTCTGTACCGAAAGGGTCCAATGGCTTTAAGTGGTATGAAAGAATAAAGACTGTTGGTCAGGAGCTAGGAAATCAACCATCGTAATCGCCTTATTAACCTCATAGACACATATCACTTGCTTTAGCGTTGGCCTCGTTACTCACCGTACGACAGATATTTCAAGCCGAGAGGAACACTGACCACGGCGGTCCGACTGAGAGACTCGTTGCACGTACGTAAATCAGCCAGCATCGTTGCATGCCGCATGTACCACAAACGCTTGTGTACAGCATGTACAGTATAGTGGAACGTGACAGTCATCGGCGGTATTTCGAATCGTCTGTCGGACATAAAACTTACTGAAAGCACATACCAACTACTTTGTTTCAATCAGTTGCTGTGGTTATGAGTTTGTTTTAAAAGAGGGTACTACTTTCATAGAGGCCTTTTTAGTCGGATATCTCCTCTGCAACGGATATTATTGTTGAGGGGGAGACCATGCAGAGGCTCTTGCGAGCCTTTAGTCGAGCAAATCCGCGGCTATCGGTGTCTATGGATTTGTTGAGGAGGGAACCAAATACCACTGCCGATCCAAATTAATCGTATACAATTGTCTGATTGGCTCTTTGACAAAGACTTCACTATTATCCACAGGTATTTGAATTATACCCAATGCGCTGCTCAACACATTAAAAAAAGTGTGTCATTAAGTACATTTTTCGTCGACTAAGTATTTACCCTTACAGTCATCTTAGCGGGGAAATACTCAGTGCAGTGAATAAAATTAATACCATGACAAAAGCCAATTGAATTAAAACTCATGCGTAATATATAGAGGCGACAAATAATCCACATTTATACGGATAATGCGTAGGCCCGCTCGATCAACACTAAAATATCACCAAAAACCCTACATATCATGCCGCCATTGCCAAGTATACCCTTCCCAATATTAAAGCTCAATTTCAGAAACAAACACTAATTCCTTTAGTTGGAGAACGTAAGAGAGAAGGTGGGGAGAGGCAACGTTTCACAACTATGTTGTGCACACTCAACAATTTATCAAAAGACAATAAATGACAATACTCCATACTGATTATAAATACAATTTCTAATCCAATCCTACAAACTGATTGTTACCTCCTCATCTAGCGGGCTGCCGCTAGTACATGTAATTTATAGCTCCATGGTATGCTCGAGTCAATTTCCTTGGTATGTGTGTGTGCATTGAATTGAATAGAGACCTGTACCACCATGGGTGAAAACAACTTAACAAAATGGCATGGCATGGTGATTTATCTTCCAGTACGTGCTAATCCACCAATCAGATGCTCAAAGTGGAGGGTGATAAAAAAAGCTATAAACCTACTCCCAGTTTTTAGTATACTGCACACTGCGTATTTAGAAAGTCAATACGTCACGCTCACATTTAAATCACATTTAAAACTTTGCGCATATGCTGTTCGTCCCAAAATAACGTTCTGAAATTTTTAACTTTGCGTGTTGCACGTGAGACTTGAAGATAAATTTGTTATAACATGCGCGCTCATGGAATACAGAAAAATATAGCGCGCTTGCATCCCATATCCAACTCAACCTTAGGCCTCGTTGGATATGGGACGCAGAAGTGCTATAATATCCATATTCCACTCGCGCTTGTGTGATAACTTATATTTGTCGGCTCATTTTTCCGTTTGACACTTATTTTATTGGAATAATTATAATGTTTAACATTTCTAGTGCGCCGTGTCTGTCAAAGATGACACTCCTGGCGCAAAAAAACACAAGAACACTGCTAATACACAATGAACAAGAAATTTCCGAAATAGGAATGTTTTGAGATGATTTTTTAATGTGGAACAAGGATCTGCTTTTCTGAGTTGAAGTGGGACGCTGTTCCAAAGAGATGGTCCGGCATGTGAAAAACAGCGATCACCCCAGGAGTTCAGGCAACATGGAGCATTCAGGACAACGTGTTAGCTAGTGGGCCGTGCACGCAGTGTTGGTTGGGCTGAAAACACGGGCAAATTTTGATGCACGGCTTTGTTGAAGCCGTACAGTCTAATCATTTCAGTGAAAATTACTGAACTTCTTTTATTATTTTGTTGTTGTTGAACTGTTTAAAAACAGCAGTGAGTAAAACTAGATTTGGTTTTACCAGATTTCATAAAACAATCACTCGAAGTTGCCTCGAAAACGCTGACCACATCAAAACACTATACACATAGCACGTGCAGATTACGCAACAAGCAAGACACGCAGATTTCGTTTTAACGGTCAGTCGTCGTCATCGACTGTCATCAGCAGGCAGCTTGAACTCCATGCACGCCTGGTATGATAGAGGCAAATTCACATGCATTTTCGTTCGGATTATTTTAGGTACCAATCTCATCTCCACGATCCTACAAACCATCGCGCTCTGGATGTTTCTACTATGTCGTCAGTATCGGCAACTGAGTGATACGTGGCGCAGTGCACCTTATACCGAATACATTCTGCAGTTGCTTTGTAGATTGGTTTCGCAGTTTTTCCCAACTCGACGGCGGCAAACATGACAATCTTTTTTCCTTCTAGAAATTCAAGCGCACATCGTTTGCTCGTTGTCATCAGTGGCGTAACCAGAGGGGGGGCAGGGGGGCCGGCGCCCCCCCCCCCCCCCCCCCCCCCCGCTCAGAACCCTTGCCCCCCCCCTCTTGCCCCCCCCCCCCCCCATATGAAATCAGAGAAAAGTATATTCTTATAGGCCTAATATATAAATCGTTTAAGGCTGCATGAAATGCTGGCGTAAAAAGGAAAACTTGTATTCATATCAGTAGGCCCTACACAAATTGCCTTTGACCCAGTTTCAACAATTAAACAACATACCTATAAGACTGAAACGTTATGAAACCTAAACAATTACTAAGGAAAATATTAATTACCATGATCAGTCAGTTTAAATTAAGCAAACAATTATGGTACATGTACATGTAAATCACTCTTGACATTTTGATTGGTTGCAAATACTTGTGTAAATCATTATTTTACATTAATTAATTGATTGACTTGTTTAAAATAAATACAAAAACTATTATCAGCTTCTTGACCTTAGGCCTATAGTTCTGTAATCGAATGGACAAGAATGGATAGAAAATTAACATTGGTAAATGATAACTCTTAATTTATTCAATACCTCTTCATTTTTTTTTTTAGTCTTTAAAGCAAAAATTTGTATCAAGAGTAACACATGCCCAAAAATATTTTGTTGACAGCAAACTTGTACTACATTATTTGTATCGCTTTTATATCATTTCGGGCTAAATGGGTCCACGCTCCATGGTCCAAGTAACTGCTTTGAACTGGCCTAATATTGCCCCAGAAAACATTTTATAGAGTTTAATAATGTGTATTTGTTTTAAAGTTCAAATACAAACCATCTCAAACCATGGAGGTAGAAATAGCTCCATGGTCAAACTGGCATGTGACTAAAGTGACACAAAAACGAAGGTTGTAATCTGTTTGAAATGATTCATGTGTTATTTGTTGTTTGTGTCTTCTTTGTTACAATGTTTGATCATTATTGCAAAAAAGGAGCAAAAATAGTGGACGTCAATCACCTTTACAATATCTGTGCTTTAAAGCCTCTCATTTTCGAGTTGGAAAAAAGTTTAAAATTAAAGCAAAATAGTTTACTTGTAACAGAGAAATAGGTACCAGAAATGCTTCAGAAACCACCAGAGAGCACCTACAGTAGCTGGAGCTGTCGGATGCACAACCTTTTTTTTTAGGCCTTACATGAGCAGCATGATACATGGCAAAAAGAGACATCACTTGTAAATTTGTGCATGCAAGGCAGTTTAATACAAATGTGTATACTGAGTGACAGCTTGCATTTATAACGCCCCTTCCCAACCCCAGAAACCTTGTTAGGGTCTAGAAGTGAAAACTTACCTGTAGAGCCAAACATTTGCATATTATTTTTCATACTAGTCGGTAGAACTGACACACAATAAGAAATGTGGAGCACTGCAACTGACAGTGCATGTTGTAAAGTTCTTAACTATTTAGTAAGGAGCATGTGGGTTATGCAACAATCTGCGCATGTGTTTGCTTGCGGAGCATGATGGTACATGTTGTATGTGCGATCAGTCTGCAGAGAGATTTCCGGAAGAAACAGACAATGAACACATCCATACAAGTAGCAATTCAGCTGGCCTTACAGAGCCATCTTAATAATTATTATTATTATTAATAAGATTAATATTATTATTATTATTATTATTATTGTTATACTAAGGAAGCAACGACCGTAGACAAATTCAAAGCTAGGTTGCTAAACTATTAAACGTCAAGGACATCCAAACCTAGCCCACCCATTCATAAAACCTAGTTATATTTCTACACTGCCAACACTTCATCTGCATTACAACGGGTGTTTACGCAGTAAAGAAGCAAAAGTAGATACTCTAATACTGTAGTATTAAAAAGAAACAAAGATGCCACAGTGGAAAGCTGCATTGGTTTTTTCTTTAGTTGCGACTCAATTTTGTCACGGGTGCAGTCGGAAAAGTGTCTTCTTAACTTTTCCCTGTTTCAACCTCAATCTTGTCTTCAGTGCATTTGGCAGATAGACTTTGGTACAGTGGGAAACTATTCATAATCAGCCTGTATGAGGTGTATAAATATACGTAGCATTCTCAACACTTTCTTCCATTTGTTTACCCAGATACATGGCCTTGATCTTCTTAAGGCACACATGATCTAGCAGTAAGTAGCACAAGGAAGATCACCTCACCCTGTGCACAATTTGGTGCCAGGTAGTGGTGACTTTGTTAAGGGCCCAGTTGTAGCCTGTTGGATGCACTACTGTGTTAAACAAAATTAGCATTCAGCCAAATAGGAAATATCCAAATTTAATAGCTCTACAGGTAAGTACACATGTCAAAAATAGACTTGAATAACAACATGAAGATGTAATATAAGAATGAAAGGTAAACTTACCTTAGATGTCTCATCCACAAGCAGTATGGAACACCGTTCACAACGCAGTAGAGATATCGTTAACTCCATGATCCTCCGAACAATGTTAGAAAGAGTGCTTTGCTCCTCAAAAAGTACCTTTGCTAATTCCAAAAGAACCTGAAAAAACATGCAAAAATAAGTATAAAACTAGACATTAGGTGCTTGTGAACAAACACAAAGCTGTTCCATGTTATTTTGCCTGGATTATGTGCTTCAATGACCAAGGAGTCTATCACTAAAAGAAATTTAAAAATGTTGTTTAGTTCTTGATACATGTGTATATGGTCCCATTTCCGGATGACCCGGAAGTATAGATCAACACGAGGTCACGGTTTTCCCAAGTCAATATTAATACCTAAGAAGTCTATAACTGAAAAAAGTTTAAAAATCGGTTGTGTAGTTTTTGACACATGGTCCCACTTCCGATTGACTCGGACGTAGAGGTCAACTTGGGGTCACGGGTTTTCAAAGTTTATTTTAAATGCCTAAAGGAGTCTAAAACTTAAAAAAAGTTTGAAATAGGTTGTATAGTACTTGAAATTTGGTCCTTCTTCCAAAAATCCTGAAATCATTGAAGCCCAGGATCAAATGGTGCAATTCAAAGCAAACAGGGACATACATGTAGACCCCAAAAAATCAAATGCATCCTCGAACTTTCTTTCTATTTTTAAGTTAATGCTATCGGATGGAAGGACCAGGAATTTTTATTTATTTGTTCAAATAGTTTTTTTTTGCATTTTCCCATAAAAAAAAGCAGTTTTACAGAATTGTTTTAAAAGCAATTTAGTAGTATGACATTATCCCTTGGAAAAAAATAATAAAAAATCAAAATAATCTGGCCATGACTTTTCTCTAAGATATGTATGCAGAGAGGTATGAAGTTTTTTTTTTACAACTGGTTGTGATTGTAATGTTGGCATTGAAAATTTGCTTCTCCCACCAATACCAAGTATAAAAGCACCAAGTATAGGTTTTCTCGGTCAATTTCGGAAAATGAGCAGCCAATTTAACCACCAGCCTATTCTATTTCGCATGAAATCGAATGCTACTGAAAAGGGTCACTCGATGTGTTTTATGATTAATCAAATGTAATGTTACGTCATTCGATTTAACAAAATAATCATTCAATTTAACCATCCATCAAAGCAGCATTCAAATTCGCAGACGCTTCTTGGGGCGTATGTGTCACGAAAAAGAATGACGGTATGCCAAATTAAATAGAGTGCTAAAGGAATTTGACTCGACTAAAAAAGAAATTGAATGGCCGAATTCTGAATTTGAAACGCAGTAAAAACTGGAGAGGCAAAATAGCTTTAATTCGAACATGAAATTGGCTGCTCATTTGTCGAATTTGACCGAGAAAACCTATATTAAAACAAAATACCAACCACATTATAACAGGAGGCTCTTGAAATTTGAAATGCGAGTGACATGAAATGCGAGTGACGAAATGTAATGCGACTGACGGTACCATTTTCAATTATAAGAATGTGTGCAAAGATAGTTTTGAGGGAATGTGTATAATATGGCCAATTCCGCGGTAACTCGTGCTACACTTTATGGTGTCCTTTTTCATACTCCAGGCTCCAGTTATTAACATATTTGATTTGAATCTTAATGTTTTGTATTTTCAAAGCCAACATCCAAGGTTATCCTCATAGTAATTTGTTGAGAAAAAAATAATTGTCGTATGCATGGGACAGGTATGAATATCGGTAACTCGTGCTACGAGCAAGGACATGCTAAACAATTCCTCATTTTTATTTTTATTGTGTCCTAAAACAAAACCCAATCAAGTCTAATTGATTATATGATGAGTAACTATTATGCAGAAGTTTATTATGGTGTACCATAAAAAGATGTGCTCTTCTTAGTTTCACATTGACGCGCACAAAAACTTGGTAACTCGTGCTACGGAAACTCGTGCTACGGTAAATCATGCTACAGTTTGCCCGGCCATTGACGAAGTACTGTTATTTTACAAAATGTAAAAGCTTCTTTAAAGGGAAGGTACACGTTTGTACTTAGTGTATCCTATCATAAGCATAAAATAACAAGGCTGTGAAAATTTTAGCTCAATTGGTCATCGGAGTTGCGAGAAAATGATAGAAAAAGAAAAAAACACTCTTGTTGGACGAATTTGTGTGCTTTCAGATAGGAATAAAAGACTTCTAGCTAGAAGTCTTTTGTTATTTTACTGAGAAATTACCTCTTTCTCAAAAACTACGTTACTTCAGAGGGAGTCGTTTCCCACAATCTGTTATACTACCAACAGCTCCCCAATGCTCGTTACCAAGTCGGTTTTTAAGTTAATACTTGTTTTGAGTAGTTATCAAACGTGTACACTGTACCTTCCCTTTAAAGGCAGTGGACACTATTGGTAATTACTCAAAATAATTATTAGCATAAAACCTTTCTTGGTGACAAGTAATGGAGAGAGGTTGGTGGTATAAAACATTGTGAGAAACAGCTCCCTCTGAAGTGCCATAGTTTTCGAGAAAGAAGTAATTTTCCACAAATTTGATTTCGAGACCTCAAGTTTAGAACTTGAGGTCTCAAAATCAACCATCTAAACGTACACAACTTCGTGTGACAAGGGTGTTTTCTTCTGTTATTATTATCTCGCAACTTTGATGACCGATTGAGCTCAAATTTTCACAGGTTTGTTATTTTATGCATATGTTGAGATACACCAACTGTGAAGGCTAGTCTTTGACAATTACCAATAGTGTCCACTGCCTTTAATATAATTCCTCAGCAACTTGTAAAATACACAATTTATAACACAAAAACAGTGTATTTGTACAAAACCTTGCGACAGTGACATCACAAAGAAGTGTGAAAGACATGTATCCATGGTTTGCATTACGGCTTTGACCAGTTGAATCATGGAGCAGTTGCTGGTTGAATAAAACTTTCAACAACTGATTCTGGCAAAGATGAAAGAACTTCTTACAATGTCAAGTAGCCTAAATCTGTTCAAGAATCTTGTGAAGTTCGAACCATGGTAGTTTTCAGGCTCTTTCACATTTTTATTTGTATGAATTGTCAGAATGTTTTATCATCCTTTCTTATACCACTTTCAGTGACATGAATATCCAGCTCTGTAAACAACTGCAACTCTGTACAGTAATTTGCCCAATTTCAACAAATTCACCAGGAAAGTGGTCTCCTGTATAAGGCTTCATATTCAGCCACCAACCATCGACCATCAAAAATCTCAGTGTTAAGGTCTTTTTGGGAAGAACAGTGCCTATGCACTCACTCTCCTTCTGTCTCACATCCTCCCTCCCCATACATGTATCTATCCTACCCCTGATTAGATGCATTCTTTAAATGTCTCTGCTTGAATGCATTGCAAAAAGTCAATTGCTTCAAAAAGTCAATTGCTTGCATGATAATCACAACAGTACAAATTTCTCATCAATTTTCAACAAAAATCAGACTAATGAAGAAGACTTAAAGTTTCCTTTAGTTTCAAAGTTCTTTGACAACAAACGGTTTGGTTTGTGTAAGCCTTCTTGACTTCACCAGTCCAGATGTTTTTATCAGAAAACTGAAAAAACGTTTATGAGTGAAATTTAACTTGTTTTTCACAACTTATTTGACATAGTCTTTGAATCTAGCTGGAGTCTTATGAACTCTAGGAGTCTTCTGAACTCGATGGAGACAAGATTCCATTGAGCTGGGGCTTTGTGGTGTAGTCAGAGGTTTATCAGCATCAAGTGTTGGCAAGGTAGTGTCCTCTTGGGTAGGTGGTGGTTCTGCGAAGAGAGGTTGTTTTGTTGATGTGCTCTTCATAGTCTTCTGAAAAAGGGTGGTGGTCTGGCGGAGGGGTTGCAATCCTTTAGAAGTAAAAAATGTTTCGCTTAGTGATTTTCTCGCCTCGTCTGGCTACAATCATGTTTCCTCTTCACGTCATCACTTCAAATGGTTTGGGGTTGAATGGGGGAGTGTGTCTGAGGTTGCTCGGCTTAGCATGAAGAAGATTATCTGTGTATTCTTTCATCTGTGACTTCTGCTGTGCATCACGTTCTCTGAGAAAGGCGTCATGTTTGTGAGACTGCATTGGAGTCTGTAATTCAGGTAGCTCACACTTCAGCTTTCTAGAGTTCAGAGCTTCAATTGGAGATACATGTAAATTTATTGATGGAGAAATTTGTACAGCTGCTGATCCAGCTTACTCCTTCTGATTTGGCTGTGCGTATGACTTTTCCAAGCGTTCTGTTCAAGTGTTCGACTTTACTATTTGCTCTGGGCCATACATGTAGTGGTGTGACTATGCGATGAGTGAAACCAAGGAAGGCTGAAAACCTGGCAAACTCATAACCTTGAAATGGCGGGCCATTGTCTGTCTCCACCACATCAGGAAATCCTTGTCTAGCGAAAATCGCATCCAACTTTGGAATGGTAGCTTTGGATGAAGTAGAAGTAACAATTTCGACTTCGGGATAGCGACTGTATTTGTCAACAACCACGAGAAGGTATTCTCCTGGCGCATATGGGCCAGTGAAATCCACTGCAATTTCTTTCCACGGGGCAGAGGATAGAGGTGTCATTTTCAGTGGCTCTTGTCTTTCTGTACCACTAGGGGTTGCTGCTTGGTATGAAACTCCCCTCTCCCCCCACAGAAGTGTGGATGGGGTCTACGAACGAATACTTACCGGTAGAGTCGAATTACTAATTTGCATATTCCCTATGCCGCCAGGCAATATTGCTAAGAGTTTACACACAATAGCGCCCTCCACCGTCCTACCCACGAAGTCGTCCTCTTTTCTATGAGCCCTACCAAAATGTAAGCACCCAAGAACCGCGTATGTGGGGAAGGAGGGAGGGATACTCTATCGGTAAGTATTCGTTCGTAGACCCCATCCACACTTCTGTGGGGGGGAGTCTACTTCACTCTACTTACCAGTAGAGTCGAATTACTAATTTGCATAGACTCGCACCGAGGAAAGGCGGTGGGTATACGCGTGTCTTTAGGGGCGTAGGACCCAGGCGCAATCCAAAGTTCAGAGAACGCCTCGCGGACCCTAGGCCTGATTAAGGTCCATGCCCGAATGAATGGAGGTTTCGTCCCCATGGGTGAACAGAACTTATTGTAATGTTAGCCCTCTATTATATGGGAAAATCACATACAAGCGTGATCCCTAACGAGGTGGAGCTTCTTCACGCTTCACAGCTCGGCTGGCCGCCTGCAACACGGCTCGACCTGCTCTTCCATCCACCTGCAGACCGTCCTTCAGGTAGCAGTCGGAGAACATGTAAGGGTTCTTCCAGGAAGCCGCCCTTGTGATATCCTTCATGGGGTTTTAAAGAAAATCCATGAGGAATACGTCCCCGCATCTCGCAGGCATGAACCGGACCAACGGCCGCAGGCCACCCGCCTGGCACCAAACGAATAGCTGCGACTATCCAACATGCAATCGTATCGCGAGACGCCGGTCGGAATGGTGGAACCGTGGACACCGGTTCAGATCGACTTTGTGCGGTCGACATACCACCTAATGCCCGTACAGGGCACCAAACGAATAGCTGTGACTATCCAACATGCGATCGTATCGCGAGACGACGGTCGGAATGGTGGAACCGTGGACACAAACAGTCGTTTGTGGCCGGTTCTGATTGACTTTGTGCGGTCGACATACCACCTAATGCCCATACAGGGCACCAAAGTCTGTCGACCACGACCGCCAAAAAAAGCTTTAAGGTCGGGGACAAAGGTGTCTGAGGGTTCTAAAGAATCGGACTGAATCTCACCCAAGAACCCCGCAGAAGGTATAAGGCGGACTCCTCCAAGTTCCCCCAGGATGTGTCCAGCCAACACTGTAAGGAAGTGGAGTTTGCTACGTCGGGAAGACGTAGCCACTGCCACCAGAAAGCCACCTTGATAGACAAGTGCAACAATGTGGCCCCACAATAGCGGTTCGAAGGGGGTTTGGTTAGAACTGACAATACGCTAAAGAGGTCCAAGGGTTGGACCATCTTGCACACAGGGGGACGGGTTAACAAACATCCCCCTAGTCAGCTGCCGGATTGCTTGGTTATCGGAAAACCATCGATCCACCGGCAAACCCCGCGTGAAACGCTGCGATGGCTGACCGGTAATCCTTCACCGTGGCCGTCGCCAGCCCGCTTTCAAAGGTACCAGAGGAAATCCCTGATGTATTGGCGGGATGTATAGCTCGCCGTCTACACTATTTAAAGAAATAGTGTAGTCGGCAATCATATAATCTCCGAATGGAGGCCCTCCAAGATTGGGCGGCGACCTCCGCAGCCCGTCTCGAGAGGCCCACTGCTCTGAGGGGTCCCCAGACAGCGCCCAGCATGTCAGGTGCAGGGCCCCCAAAGCCGGATGAATCACTATGGGTCCGGGCTGGTATATAAGGTCCGGTCGTTCAGAAGGACCATCGGCCTGTGTACCAGGAGCCTGACCAGCCCAGGGAACCAGGGCTGTGGTGGCCAGATGGCGATCAAAGAACCTTGCAGGAATCCTGCTCGATCTCGGTCAGCACCCCCGTAATGAGGGAGATGGCATAGGCGTACGTCGGCAGCCCGTCTCAGTGCATGGCCAGTGCGTCGATCTGCCAAGCCTCTGGCACAGTAGATCGGCAGCTGCTTGTTCGCCAGAGGGGCAAACAAGTCCACTGAAGGCCAGTCAATCAGCAGAAAGAGAGGCTGGGCCACCCAGGCAGAGGGACGGAGTGGGCGGAGGGACCACTCTGTCGAAATAATCCGACCCCGGGAGAGGGCGTCGGCTGTACCATTCTCCTTCATTGGGATGGAGACCGTCGACAGAAAAGTCCCCTGCTGTATGCACCAGTGGAGTTAAACGACTGGGTGCCCCCCTGGTGGTTGATATACGCCGCGACTGTAGCGTTGTCGGAATGCACCAAGACGGCTTGCCCCGTCAACTGCGCCAGGAAATGCTGAAGGGCATTGCGGTCCACCAGCATTTCCAGGTTTGAGAGATGTTCTGGGCCCCATACCCCTGCTATCTGGCGAGGGTAAAGGGTCACCCCCAGCCATACAGAGACGCATCGGTGACGATGGTCAAGGACGGACGGGGCGGACAGAACGCTCGACTCTGCGTGAGGTTGGCCATCCACCAACATAGGTGGGGGGTCAGCCAAGGCACGGTAGGCACCGGGGGGGGGGGGGGGTGGATCGAATGGCGACTAGGCCGGAAGTAGGTGAGGAGACGAAGCTGAATAGGCCTCATCCCTCGCCTGCAAAAATTGATTAAATCCACCATGCTGGCTATAAGGCCCAGGAATCTGAGCCAGGCCAGCTTCAGTGCCACCGCTGCCCGAGGAAAAAAGGGGGGGGGGCCACGCATTGACGCAAGTCCAACACCTGGTCCACTGATGGGCGGGCCAGCTCCTTCTGAAAGTCGAGGGCCGCACCGATGAAGATGGGCACCTGAGAGGGGATTGGGTGCGACTTCTCGTCTGTCACCAAGAACCCCAGGTTGGGCGTGAGGTGTCAAGTTATCTTGAGCACCGCTGCCGTCGCCTCCCTGGACCGACCCACGATTAACCAATCGTCGAGGCGTTGGAAAATCATCACCCCTCGTCTCCAAAGTGCTGCCCAATCAGCCCCAGCTACTTCGCCTGTGGCGTGGAGGCCTGTGGTTTCCTCAGGTCCATCCCGTGGCCTTAAGGCGTTTAGCCTCGGACTCCATGGACTCCTGAAAATTACCCGCAAACAGGACTTTCCCCATCAGAGGGAGCGCGCCGATACGCTTGTCGTGCCCCGCGACCGGTGAACAAAAAACGCATCTTAGACGTGCAGCCCTTAGGCCAATGTTGCTAGGGTCAAAACCTTTGCAAACTGGTCCAGATCGGTATGCAGCCTGCTGTCAGACAATGGATGGAAGCTACCAACATGTCTGCCGGAACCGCTGAGTCCTCAACACCAGCTAGTGTGAGGTACTCGGATAGAAGGAGTCGGAAGGACGATGTGCGCATGCCAAAGCGTGACGTTGAGTCCCTCTTTCCGACTACCTCTTCCACTTCCCTTGGGCTTTGTCTGCAATAGGAAATTTTGAAGGAGCTGTCCCCCTATCGGCGGCAAGTCTATCTGACGCCGAGTCTGGTAGAACTGGGTTCAGAAAATATATATTGAAGTCCACCGTGGGGAATCGATAATAAGTCTCCGCCCACTTGGGAGTAAGTATTCCCAAATGGTTGCCAACATAATGCCCTTGATACGGTCACTGCAGACACGATCGAGTGGCATAGCTGGAAAATTATTTCCGCTCCGCAGAGTCAGGCCTGTCCTCCACTTGAATGATTGTCGTTCAGCAGGAGGATCCTCAGATTTCACGACGGGAAGGCCCGGCATCCGAGTCCTGTCCCGCTTGACAAGGCGCAATTTAGTATTGGTAATTGACGACCGCTGAATGCTAGTGGCCAACTCGTCCTTTTCCAGGGACGAGTAGCCAGCCGGACTCAAAAAAGGGTCGGAGGCACCCAGCAAAGGCGTGCCACCAAATGGCTGTGCCCAAACCATGATGGTCCGACCCCTATCGGACACGAAGGACCCCGAAGGGTGCAGGCTGATCCCCGGCGGGGATGGTGCCCTTGTACCCAAGTGCGTGACGGTCCATCCTGCCCCGCGCCACCCCACGTAAGAAGTGTGTGGTAGGTGCGGAGCAGTGGCTGTGAGGGGAGGCCGGTGCACAGCTAACCAAGCCCTTGGGGCCTCCCTGACCTGAGTGCACCCAGTCGTGACCGGAAAGGTCGGGCTGGATGTACAGGCCTGGTGGGGCAAAATTCTTAACCTCATGTCGGCCGGAAATGCATTGCAAGCGCCCCACAGCCCATGGCGTGGGCGGGTGTTAATCGGGTAAGGCGGCCCTGCAAAAGCCCGTCAACGACCGTCGTGGGGGAACCCATGTGGTCAGCGAGGGCCGGGTAAGCCGAGCCGTGTGGAGAGGGGGATGCCCTCCGGCTGCAGCAACCCCGAGGCCGGGTCGAGCAGGGCACGGTGCGCTCCGGATTGGAGCCACCCCTAGCCCTACTTCTTCTAGTTACCGCCCCAGCACCAGCTTTCTTTGTCTTGCTTGGGCGTTTAACCTTCGATTGGGTTAGACCATGGAGGAATAATTAGGAATTAATCTTTCTCCATGGGTAGACCCACGCACACTGCTGACCAGAGAAGTGGAACGGAAGTCTCCCCTCCTTGAGAGGTCCGCCAGCCGGCGCAGCCGACTGAGGCTACGGGGGCCGGTTGAGTGAATTGCATTTCTGGGAGCCAGACATAGACGCGTCAGATCGCTTGACGGTGAATGTCGGGCAAGACGGTCTTTCTTGGTATTCTGTCTCTTGTGCAAATATCGGTCCCGGGTCGAATCTGAGGCCCTCTCGGAGGAAATCTGGGTGACCGGGACGCCCGAGTAACGGGTAAAACCCGAAGAGGAGGACGGGCCCTGTGAGCGGGGTGTGCCAGGGGACTCCCAGCTACCCGACTCCACGTCACCAATCCTTCTACCCATCGCAAGCGCACCACCGCCTATGGCGTGGGCGGGTGGCGATCGGGTAGGGTGGCCTCGCAAAGGCCCATCAACGACCGTCGTACGTCGTGGGGGAACCCACGTGGTTGGCGAGGGCCGGGTTCACTGAGCCGTGTGGAGGGGGGGGGGATCCCTCCGGCTGCAGTGACCCCGAGGCTCGAGAGAGGGCGCGGTGCGCTCCGGAACGGAGTTACCTTTAGCCCTACCTCTCTTGGTCGCCGCCTCGGCACTAGTTTTCTTGGACTTGCCGGGGCGCTTGATCTTAGATTGGGTGGACCCACGTACGCTGATCGAAGAGGGGGAGCGGGAAGGCTCCCTCCTTGGTCAGTGGGTCCCCCAGCCGACGCAGCCGACTGAGGCTGCGGGGCCGGTTGAAGGGCGAGCCCAGCGACGGAGTGTCACTCCGCGCAGCCCTCCGAGGGCTCCGACTGTCCCGGGGGAATGGACGTAACCCCAGTTCCAACAGTCGGAGCCCTCCCCAATTTCCATTGAACTACTCATTTATAACGATCTTTATCTAAAACACTTCAACTAAATAACAACTCTACTATCTTCAATCTCAGTCTTTATTTCAAATCTCAGCAATAAAGGTAAGGTGTTTTTATTTCATTTAAAAACAGTAAACTGTTGGACACAGAATTATTTACGTCCTCACCCAACTGTGGCTAAGAGAAAAGAGGACGACTTCGTGGCAAGCATGTCATGGGGCTTTGTGGGTAGGACGGTGGAGGGCGCTATTGTGTGTAAAGTCTTAGCAATATTGCCTGGCGGCATAGGGAATATGCAAATTAGTAATTCGACTCTACCGGTAAGTAGAGTGAAGTAGACACATTTTTTTACTTCGTCTTCCACCATATCATCTTTTCCCTGAAACCAAACATTCTCTCTCAGGAATGTTTTTGTCTTCACGATCCCTTGGTGACTGGCATGAGCAAGATTTACAGCTTTGGATCTCAGGGATGTGGGCATGACTAAGCGATTGGCTCTCAGAATCAGTCCATTGCAGATTGTTAGCTCGGATCCAATTGGTTTGAATCATGGCATGTTGATGTCATCCAAGTCATTTGACTTTCCAGATTGAATAGTCTTCATCAGCCTTTGCATGACTTCATCAGCTGTGGTTTCTTGGCGAACTTCATCAAGGGTCATACTCATTGCTTTAGGAACTGACTGTATGTTACACGTAACATGGTTGGTGTTGAAGGAGATTAACTTCAGTTGTTTTGCTGTTGAATAGGAGAGTATGTTCCATGTGTCGGTATCAAGATGTGGAACCCGGCGGTAACATCAGCAGAAAAAACACTGAGTACTGGCAAAGGTGTTGCAGTGCCGTGCCTTTCAACCTGCCCACCTATGTGTGACACACCACAACATGACATGCTGCAGTACAGCAGCAGCAGTTTGAGAGCCATAGGGTTAAGCATGTCTCCCCTTGATATGAGGTTGCCTAAAGATGTGTATCAACTTACTCTTGACCTTGGAATCGGCAAACGACATCATGTTCACAGAGGCAGCAGAGGTGGTAAAGCAAAAAAGTCGAAATCTGGCTAAATCTGCCAATAACTTATTTGCAAAACCTACTAGCACATCCATATTAACTCTTGGTCTTTAAAATTGTCAATCTGCTTGTAACAAAGCTAATATACTCCAGGACCACATCAAAGACAATAACATACATGTAGATGTTTTAGCTCTAACTGAAACTTGGTTCAAACCAAAAGACAACTACGCCCCTGCTGAAGGTACGCCCAGAGGGTTCAAACTTGTCCACGCCCCCAGGAAAGGGAGAAGAGGGGGTGGCGTTGGCGTATTGTACAAATCGGGGCTGATCGCGTCCGTTGCTACACCACTTGACAACCAGGCGCTTGCGGTCACTTCTTTTGAACTTACTGAGTTGAACATTATCTACAACAATAAACACGTGCGGATCATTGTTCTGTACAGACCACCTTCTTCACAGAAGAATAGAGTCCCATTCAGCACATTCATCAGGGAATTTACAGAAGTTCTTGACAGACAGGTATTGTTCCCTGGAATACCCATTATTCTAGGGGATTTTAACATCCATTGGAATAAGTCTTGACAGACAGGTATTGTTCCCTGGAATACCCATTATTCTAGGGGATTTTAACATCCATTGGAATAAGTTCTCGACCGACAGGTATTGTTCCCTGGAATACCCATTATTCTAGGGGATTTTAACATCCATTGGAATGTCAACACAAATGAGACAAACCTTCTTAAGGATCTGCTACTGAAATATGACTTGCAACAACTTGTTGACTTTCAAACTCACAAGTCTGGCCACACCATCGATCTTGTCATTACTCGCCAATCAGATACTCTTGTTCAATCTGTATCTGTATCAGAGTACGTCTCTGATCACCGTGGAATCAATTGTCTACTAAATCTCCAAAAGCCAGAGTACACAAAGCGCCTACTCAACTACCGCAAATTGAAATCCATTGACTTAGACAAATTCGCGGATGACGTCATCTCAAACCTTGCTACATGTACTACGATAAACGATTTGACTCATCAATACAATGCTGTGCTCAGTAAACTGGTGAATGACCATGCACCCATGCAATCACGTCACATCATTGACCCGCCCGCCCTTCCATGGTGCAATCAGCGTTTCATACATAAAAGCGCAGACGTCGCCAACTATAACGGAAATGGCTCAAATCGAGGCTTACTGTCGACCATGACACTTTCAAAACTCAGCGAGACAATATGTAAGCGCATCCTCACCGAAGCAAAGACTTTGTAAATGAGAAAATAAAGGGCTGTGGGGGAAACCAAAAAGAATTGTTCAAGATCACAAATCATCTCATGCACAGAAAACAGATCTCCAACCTTCCCACGGAGATGGCTGCAAAAGAACTAGCAAGGACAACTTTGTATTTCTTGGTTTGACAAGAAATGTGTCAATGTCCTCACCACTGTTGGTGATTGTACCACCATGAACAAGCGTGTACGGTGTCGCCATGGTGTAAATGGACACCGCGAAGTTATCAAGCCGAACTCAATTGATGACTACAATAAAATCATGGGAGGAACCGACCTAGCCGACCAGTTCTTCCAATATTACAATCACGGTCACAGAAGCGTCAAGTGGTGGAAACAAGTTTTTTTCCATCTTCTTAAAGTATGCATAGTGAACGCACACATCGTCTACGCAAGTATTCCCGACAACGTCAAACTTACGCCACTGAAGTTCCGACAGGCAGTCATCAGAGGACTTCTTGAAGGCTGGGATTGTGACCAAGCGCGTCGAGGAAGACGATCGTCAAGAGAAAACTTGCCCGCACAGCTCACACAGCGTGGTCATTTCCCTGGCCGTGCTGCTGACTACCCAGACTGTATCGTGTGTAGCGACCACTTAAAGAAGGGCGGGCGAAAACAAACAAAAATATGCTGCACTAAATGCGATCGTCCAATGTGTGCAGTATCATGCTTTGCACGCTACCACACTAACTTGCATTGGACATTTATTTTGCAGAAGAATGACTTGCCCGAGTTTCATTGTCTGTTATGTGCAAATCTAACCACGGTTACACGTACATGTAATATAGTATTTCATTCTGGATCAGGCCAAAAAAAAACAAAAAAACGTACCTTGCCAAAATATAAATAAAGTTCACAAGCAATAAGTCATGTCACAAAATAGCCATTTGTCTGTTTGTGCATCCACTACTCTTTGTCAATGAAGTATTACATGTACATACATGAATAACATATTTCTCACATGAAGATCTATAGTTGAATATCGTGCCTTCAGTAAGCATTCTGAAGGGTACCTTTCTTTTGAAACCATTTAGTAAACAAGTTTCATCATTGTTTACATTATGCTTTTGTTCAATGACTTCATGTTATTTATCAATCTTGAAGTTGAATTATATTATGTTTTTTGGTGCTTGGACTTATAAAAACAATGTGCTATAACAAAATGTATAGCCAAACAACTTGTTTTATTTTTCCGAAATTGTTGATGTAATAGTTATATGTCTTTATTGAGTAAAAAATGCATTATTGGTTGGATGTTTTAGTTTATTTAGACATTGTAGTCTGGTTCCCAGACCCAAAAATCTCCGACTAGGCTCTGTCGAATTTAGGGTCCGGTATCACCCAAAATCACGTGACCAAAAAGGAGGAATTCCTCCTTTTTCGAAGTTATCCGAAATGTTCCGAACGTGTTGTCGTCAACATTCGGACAGTATCGTTGATGTTCGTTATGGACTCGTAATGTCAGTCCTGTCGGCCGTGATCCAGGAGTTTTTATGGCAGTTATTGCCAATGCAGGCATTGTGCCTAAATAAAGCGTTTGCAAAGTGATGCGACAAGTTCACAATATATAAACCTGGGAAATCGCTCCACGATCTGGTAAGTTTTTGTCCTTTTTCTTCAAAAATATTTTTTCATAGGTGTTTTGACTTGAGTGTTCATTAGACTTTGAATGATTGAGGATTAAGTTTCATGATTTTTGAAAGTGGTAAAAATGGGGCAAATCTGGTGACTAGCTGTCGAAATTATACGTGTTGAACCAGATTGTCATTAATTGCCGATCAAAATAATCTCGTAACCCTCCGGCCTGGCAGCCGTCGGGAGGAGGGTTACATTATCGCATAGTGCAGACATGGTTTCCCTGGAGATGACCCCGACCCTGACAAGTTGCGTCATGCTCTATTTTTAACCGTTGGTGATACCTGACCTAAGATTTTTAACAAGAGACGTCAAGGAATCTTTGGTCAGGGGACCAGACTATAGACATTGCACATTGCATGTTAAATACATGTATAATCGTCTAACACTTTTACAGATTTTACTGACCAAGCTAAATGCAATCTCATGTACATCACGTTTGTAAACGTTTGTGATTTTAGAATAAAACAGGACTACTGCTTTCATGTTATTATTCTTAATTTGATTTTATGTTGGGACATGCTTGGACTGACAAAAAACAATGTGCTAAAACAATGATATTAATATAAAATTCCCAAACAACTTATTTACTTGTTGGATACTTGCATCTCCGATAATAGTAAAGTTACATGTCTTTTTTGAGTTAAAAAAGTTCAATGTTACATTAGTTGAATGTTTTAGTTCACTTAGACATTTTATGTGTAGCCTACCTGTATGTTATGTAAAAGTTGTTTATCAAACTTATGCAATACATGTACATTTATTGATTTTATTATGCCATTTCTTTTGCAAAGGTTTCTATTTGAATGAAATGAACCAATCTAGATGAATGAACTAAGACTTGCCGAATAGTTGATCTGCTACATGTTATAAGCAAAATGCTATAAGGAGAAAAAAAATGCGGTACACAGCAGCTGCAGTGAGACCCCCGTTTACAATGCGGTATCCGGTTGGGCGCTTGCAATAAACAATGTGGTATTAAAAGGGTTAAAGGACATGTGTTGCTGAGAGCTGCCATCTTTAAAGAAAGTACGTATGTACATATTCATTCTTTAAAAAATGCATAACAAAATCGATTGATATGCGTTTAATGTAGACACGTAATACAGAACGTGTAGTTGGTATCGTCACGTGACGTCAATACTGCTGTATGCTTTACTTACAATTCTTATTTGTCCAAATACAAGCTGTGGCTACTTGTATTTGGGTGGTGTGTGCTGGGAATAGAAGAGGGAAAAAAACCACTGTTTTTGTGCCAGTCGAGCCTATCGGATGTTTGCCCTCAAATTGCGTGGTCCTGATCGACTTTTCCATTCCAACTAGCCTTTTGATCGCCCATTAATCCACTAGGGCGATCGGATCCCGTTTTAATCCTAATCCCGAGGAGGATCAAAATTGCACGGTCAGATCCTCATCTCCCTTGCGTTTCACTTACGCATACATCTCTTTGATCAACCTTTGATCTCCCTTTCGAGGTCTTGACCGCCCTTTTCTCGAATTGCGAGATCAATGCGGGGTCCAGTAGGAACGGGGCCTTATTAATTACCCTTTCTCCCTCTTCCTGCTCTAGATTATGTCCTTGGTGTTTCCTTAGCTTCTTGTGTTCAAATCCTTTCCAGGACTGTGAGTGGTCATTTAAAAAAAGCAGAAAACTGTGTCCCGATTTTGGCCCATTGGGAAACTTGTCTGGATTGTGGGCCAACACTACGAACGTAAAAAGCTTTAAACTGCAGCGTAGACAGAACATTCACAGAAACATAGGCCACAATTCTTATATGTAACAATGTGTTGTGCATCCTCATTTTCAAGATATTTGTGTAGCATTCCTTAGAGTAATTCCACAAGTGCGATGTGGCAAAAATACATACACACACACACAACGTACGTCTTGTGGAAAAAAACATTTGTGCCTAATCTTGTCTCAAGGTGTTGGATTTTTAATTCAGCTTTTAGTGAAGCGCCCTCTATTGGTGCAATGGAACAATGACATTTAAATACACATATAATGGACATCC